>NW_026972163.1:7800000-8266221 GCF_036711695.1 Zophobas morio
TTGTAGTTTTTTCTCTGGTACCGAAAGGTAGACGATGAGCTTTCCCATAGATACATCCTTCACACAGTTCACTATCCATTTTCACCGTAACGTTGAATTCTCTGTCCAGCAGGGACTTCACGTGTCGTTTATTCTGATGTCCAAGTCGTTCGTGGTATAGCTGCAAAAGATTCTCTTTGCCTGTGACATTAACTTCATTTGGAGACGTAGGTTTCACGCTTCTCACTGCCAATTTAAAAAGTCCTCCATAACGTTTTCGTACACCGACTAACACTACATTTTTGCCAACTTTAAAATTTCCAATTTCTGTGGTTGAAAGAAACTGACTATCTGGGTGTTTGTCGTGTGCAGCTAGAACAGAAAACAGATTTTTCTTTATTCCAGGCACACACCATACATCTGTCAGAGTGATCCTGTGCCACTTGCCTCCGATAGCTGCCTCTATGTCAACTTCACCTTTGCCGATAGCTTCAATTCTTTCACCGTTTGCCGTGGTTA
The DNA here is from genome assembly GCF_036711695.1 of Zophobas morio. Classification (NCBI taxonomy): domain Eukaryota; kingdom Metazoa; phylum Arthropoda; class Insecta; order Coleoptera; family Tenebrionidae; genus Zophobas; species Zophobas morio. The sequence goes on from NW_026972163.1 coordinate 7,800,499, forward strand.
CTGAGTGTGCTGTTGTGAATGGTTGGAGAGTTTTAAAGTAACTTTTGTCGCTTGAAATATGATTTGTAGCGCCATTGTCTACATACCAATCATCTGCACCACATTCTGAATTCATCACTGGCGATGTAACAATCAAAAGAAGCATGTTTGAAGTTTGTTCTGGCTTGTTATCAAGTTTTGGAGGTCTTCCATCCGCAATCCACTTTCTGCATACTTTTATAACATGGTTGGGTTTCTTACAATAGTTGCAAAGTATCTTCTTCTTTTTCTTCTGTTCGGTCGAACTTACTTGTGTAGGAGTTCTTTTTGATGAGTCCAAAATGAGAGCTTCCTGTCCCGATGATCCATCCTCATTGTTTTTTAAGGCTCGCTCATAAGCACACAGTTGATTTGTCAAATTATCAACCGTTCTGTCACTTTTTGACATCATCATCCAACTTGACTTGAAGGAAAAATAATTGTCTGGTAGCGTACCTAAAATTTTGCAAATCAAAAACAAATCGGGCAGTTCTGTATTACCATCAGCGTCGTTTCTCATTTCCATTTTTAACTCGCTCCATAGATTCTTTAATTTTGATATATGTGTAGCCATATCGTCGCTGGAACATTTTTTGAAACTAAAGAATTGTAGACACAGGTTGTACACTTTGTCTTCCGAAACGCCATCAAAAAGTTTGTGTAATTCTAGCCATACTTCCCTGGCACTGGTTAATCGCATAATTTTCTTTAGAGTTTCCTCTGTCATATTATTTGTCAAGATAATCAATGCATTGCTCTCTGTTTTATTAAATGCATCAAGTGCAGTTTGGTACGCCGTCTTTTCTTCCGGCTTTGCACCATCATCTAGTGGACTAGGCTTCACTGACCTGCCTTCAATGATATCCAGAGCTCCTGAAATTCCTCGTAGACAAATAGTAATTTTGTACTTCCACGTATCCCAGTTCGACTTTCCTTCCAAAAGACCGACATTGATGATTCTTGTTGGATCCATTGTTCTACGTCTATACTTCTTTTTTAGTACGTCTTGGATAACCTCAGAATGCACGTGTTGGATAACCTTAAAATCAGCCTCGTGGAGATATCTTTCAAATAGTTTTCAATATTTGGCTTTTCGTTTGGTATTCATGTTTTTCAACTTTATAGCGTTCTGCGCCCATAACCTGTTAAGATTTTTCACCAAGAAAAGCAGCCAAATAAAACATTTCTATATTAATCGACTTGTATACAGGAGTATGTCAAATACCATAGACATAAAACTAATAGATTTCTCACTCTAAGGTTATTAAATACAAAATTAAGGAATTACATCAACAAGGAAGTTAGAAGAACAACTTAAAAGCACCCATCAGAGATCCTAAAAGAACAGATTTATAAATACGCCTAGGTATGGCAGTGACGAGAGCAAGAGGAATTATCCACCTATTTTTCAATATTCGTACCACTGTCAGTATAATCCAATTGAACTGGTGTGTGGACAGTGTAAGCTATATTACAGTAAACATATTCGGGAACACGGTGGCGCTATTGGTGTTGTACAGTCCTTATGGCGGTAGGCTCTTGCTACCGTAGGTGCAGACAAATAGCAAAATTTTATTAGACATTGTGAACGGCTGATCATGATTGGAAGCGTTTAAGGGGTAACGCACTATATGAAGACATACCCCTCAATCATAATTTCTCTCGATTCTGATTCTGAATCAGAATGTTTTTCTAGTAACTTGTCAGCTTGTCACTCTTTCATTTGGCATTTAATGTCAACAAGAATCAGCAATACAAACGGCTCCAAAGTCCTTGTTACGTACTGCAGCAGTGTTGAAACATAAGAGTGAAAGCAATGTAAATTGTGTGTTTTCTGTTATATACCATACATACTATTTAGTTACATTTTCTTTTGTTTACAAAATTGTAGACGTGTACAACAAAACGTGTTTTTTACTGTAATGTCCGCGACCCTACAGTTTTGCGAGGGTCGTGATCTCTGCTAACTACGCTCGTAAGTTGTCGACCTTCAAATTTGTTTAAATTTTGAAAAGACATATACATATACAACTGATTCAGGTGAGTTCGACAATCAACCCCCAGTTCTCTTGTCACGCCACTGAATTCATTGCCATCTAACCCACTGAATTCATTGCCATCTAACCTTAAACAAATCTGTCATAAGGCTGACAAACCTCACGCCAAAAACAGGGGGTACCAACTCTCTCAATCAATTTTGATGACTCTGTATATACAGTCGTCGGCATTTCGATTTAACCACTCCCTAGTGTAAGTTTTCAAAATTTCGCTGGTGTAAACGGCTATCCGTACCTTTTTAGAGAGAAAATGGCCGACGATTAATGACATTAGTTACTTTTTTTTGACATTTTTTTGATCGCCGTCTTACAAGGTTCTGTGCTTACAAGACCACGGCTTATTAATTAAGGGGCTCTTTTATGTGGCTTAGAGCTTAGGGTACGCATTTTCAGTACACATACACCGACATTATCAAACTGTGGAATCGAAAGTGCAGTATAAATCTGCACTGCCACAATTGATGGTATGAGCAGTTCACAGTTTAACATCTCGTTAACAAGAGGTGGACATCAATAAAATGGGCAAGTACGACTCAAAGGTATAGTGAAAATTGGAACTTTTATTTGTATTTTTACCTATCTATGTACAAGGATGGTGCACGAAGAATGACCACATGACTGGCAGTTCGTATTATATTTCCATCAGTCTTATTTGTGCTGCCATGAACGATACTGACTTATGGCTTGGTTCTTCTGAATCACAGAACTCTGGTGACTGTACTAATAATGCGTCATTAGAAGATTTACACATTTTAATGAAATGTTACCAGAACTGTTGAGTATTTTGAGCCCACTGTATACAAATAAATATGAGAAAATTGTAGGTTATAATTTATAAGAAACTACATGAAGTATTTAAAGAGATAAAGCGTGAAGCAAAAGGAAGTGATGTAAAGAAGCAGATCAATTCACTAAGGTTGAATCACAGGAGGGAATTAAATAAAATGAAATGTTCTAAATGTGTTAGAAAGACAATTCTCAATGAACATAATTTATAGAAACATAAACAGTAGTCTCAACTGTTACAAATAAGTGTATCTTCAAAAACTTTAACAATGCAATAAAATAGGAACAACTAACTAACTCATTAATGCAATAATTGTTAAAAGATGTGACATTTATTTACTTAGCAAGGTAAATTAATCATCTATTACCTCTACAATAATTGTTTCTATATCATTCTCTGCATTCATCCATTCACACATCTCAACATCATCTACACAAAGCTGCTGGCCTTCTCCAATATTGCCTTGTGTTTCACTCATACTGGTTTCAGGATCCATACTTACATTTAATGTTCTGTCGGCTAATACATCATCCTGCATAATATCACTTATACTGTCTGATTCATCTGAAATTAAATCAGATTCACTATCAGATTCTCCAAGTGATAATATTATGAGAGGAGGAATATCTTTTACACTGGTATTACCCATCATTCTTTGCCAATCATCCTTGATAATATTTTCACAGTGCATTACACTTGATGTCCACATCTCTGGTGTATATTTAGACATAGGTTCAATCCACAGGTGCTTGATTACCGATTTTTTGGAAGACTGCTTCAAGATGTGTTTGTTATAGTATGGTTTACAGAATCCCCATACCATTTCTATAGTATTATAGTGGCAGTGATATGGAGGTCAACGTAAAACTTCAATATTACTCTTTGACAACAATTCATCAATCTCATATTTTCGAGTCGATGGTAAAAGAGGTTTTATAATATCCCAAAGTTGTTTTTTTGTCAAATTATCGTCAAAAGGATTTTTTTTGTGCAAGGCAAAATTTTAATTTTGATTTAATCCAAGACAAACGAGGCAATTGTTCTGCTAACACCGAAGATAAGGTGCATTATCCATGATGATAACAACCTTACCGTTAATAAAATTAACAGATGGAATTAACTGTGTTTCCACCCATAGCCTTATGATAGCAAGCAGTTTTCCAAAAAACCAAATTTACCCCCTGCATGAAGTATGGTAAACCTTCTACCCTCATTCATTACTATTTTCGCAGGCATGCCTCTCCGATTACTCTCATGCACCCATTTTCTTACGGGTACACCATGCTGATACACCCACGTCTCGTCTAAATAAACAAATGTCACATCTTCTTCCATTAACTGTATGTAACGCTTTAAAAATTTAATTTTTAATCCCTGTAAGCGGGGCGGCTCAATTATAATTTTCCTGTTTTCAACTTTTTTAAAATTGTAACCCATGGATTTAATAACCCTTCGTAGAGTCCGGATACTTGCGTTGTAATTAAGATTTTCTGTGGCAAAATTAAATAAATCCTCAATTGTAAAAAACTCATTCTGACGATTTTTTTCAAATATGTGAAAATTTAGATCTTCTTTGAATTCAAAATCCGTAAACCATTTTGACTTCTTTCCTGGGGAAGGTCTTCGGGAAGTTGTCCGGATTTGTGTTGGAGTAGAAGCGTTCTTATTTGACTTCTTGAACACTGCAGGAAAATGAGCTGGTTAATGATAGGATAAAAGGATGTTACTGAGTCACTGATTGGTGTGAAAAATGGACAATGTGAACTGTGTTGTGGACAAGTAACGTTGGAAATATTATAGTTACTACCAAGACGAAGGATATGCCCGTTGAAAGTCTTCGTAACATTTTACAATAGCAGCTTTTATTTGTTTTTTGAACAAAGTTCGCGTTCTTGGCTTCATAATAATTATTTTCAAATTGAAACGCTCTCTTTTTGAATTTGAAGCACGCTGCGCTGGTTTGAAGTTGTTTGACTCGTTTACGAGTCGTTTGACGTCATTGTCGGTTACAAACGTCAAAGCGCTGCCAACCCGAGGGGCTTAAAATTACCATGGCAATAATACCAACCTGACGTTTTAACAAGTGGTTTTATCCATTTGCCGACGACTATATGTATATATAATACTTTTCAGATTTTCAGCAAGTCAGTAGCAGATGGTTTAATATTTTATCATAAGCATAAACTAAATATCATCGATTGTAACGTCGAGCCAACCATACTGAATTCACTGTGCAACTACTTAAACAAAAAATGTTATCTTGACAGTATATTCAAAACCAGCAATAATTTTGGGGTGATAGCTACAGTTCAATTTATTTTTTTAAAAAAGAACATTTTCAGAATCTGGAACCTGAATTGATTTTTTTTAAATCAGGGGGAAGAGTCAAAAACTACAAGACATATAACTGAAAATGAGTTTTTGAGTGCTAATACAAGTGAAGGTGTTCGAGTTACCATAAAATCAACAACTGAATTGGCCAATTATACAATGCATCTTTTTTAGAAGTGACCATAGCGATTCCCATGTTAAATTTTATACCCAATGTTAACTTATGTTTGAGTAAAGATTCAGAGTTGAAATTTTTACTGGATGTAAAATGGGTCATCTTTTGACGATTTTATTAACGGTTATGCTTTAATTTAAAGGACATTTCTTAAAAAAATAAATAAAAAATTGTTTGCGTATTTTTGTCGGTAATATTGTAGGCAGCCATGTAAAAATTGACATTTATCTGAAGCTTCTAAAATTTTATTACTCTTTGGATTGCCGATTTTTACTTACCGAAGTTTGTCAATAAACCACTGTATACAATTAAAGAAAAAGTGGAAATGGTCACTGCATACATTAAAGGGTCATCAACGAGAGAAATTGCGCAAAATTTTTCTTCAGCATATCCAGATCTTCCCATACCGAGCAAGACCACAATTCAAAAATTTTACGAACGATTTATGAACACAGGTTGTCTCGTTCGCGAACATCAAAAACGGAACCGTACCTAATGTAATGACGCCTGAATTAAAGTTAAACTTATGTTTAACAGTTAAACAAGAAAAATACTCCAGAACTTTCAAAAACATTTAATGTTTCTCGAGCTAGCTGTCATAAAGCTTTACGAAAAGAACAATATAAATCCTACAAGGTAAAAAATGTACATAAACTATTACCGGCCGATTTTTTCAAAAGAATGAAATTTTGCGAATTGTGGATGAACAAAATCAATGAAAATGTAAATATTTTAAATTCTATTTTATTTTCGGACGAATCCACATTTAAAATTAATGGGAGTGTAAACAAACAAAATTGCAGAATTTGGTCTCGAGAAAAGCCTTACATAATTCGGGAAACTCATACTCAATGGCCTGCTAAAGTAAACGTTTGGTTTGGGGATATTGGGAAAGCAAGTAATAGGACCATTTTTTATTGATGGCTGTCTTAACGGGCAAAAATATTTAGATATGCTAATTATGATGATTGGTCCAGCTTTGGCTAGTCAAAGAGCCAATGGTCAGGTTATCTTCCAACATGACGGAGCGCCTTCACATGTTGCAAGAGAAGTAGTTGAATTTTTAAATAATTCATTTCCTGAAAGTTGGGTAGGTCAAACAGGTATCAAATTCCAGCAAGGGTGTCCAAAATGCGAGGATAGCAGTTTTTTGTTTCATAAATACATATCTTTTAATACTTTTTGGAATTATTTGCGCAATAATTTATCGTTTTTTGTCTAACCAGACGTATTTCGGAGATGAATTTTTGCATACAGTATTTATTTTTCATGTTTAATCAAGTGATCTAAAACTTAATCAATTCAAAATTAAATTAAGTCATGGAAAATTTACTTTTTCAAGGTAATGATTATTCTCACCGGTTCATATTAATCCTCACCTATCAAAATACCTACATTTCAAATTTCATAACTCCGTTCAAAAATACCTGACTTATCGCGCCCAAAAGTGTTACGTGGGACACCCTCTATAATATTGCAAAACAAATACGAATTTGTATTTAATTGTGTTTTTTTTATATAATAAGTTTCCAACTGATTTATTTATAGCGTGTATGATTTTATTTACGGCACCAACACTTTACCTGAATAATTGGTAAGTACTTGTTTACCACAAATGATGGAAATAATTCAAAAATATGTGTAAATTTCGATTACTTTCAACATAAACGTAGGGATGCTACATGGCAGCGCCTCTAGCGGTCCCCCCATAAAATAACGGAAGGTAGAAGGGGTAGCAAGCAATGTGTGTAGTTCCTGGTCCGATTAATACTTGTCGGTGGCACGTACCCTGTCTTCAAAGTTAGGCTAACAGAAAGCAGGTTCTACACATTTTGAAGCGGTGGTTTGTTTCGGTGTGAATGCCTTTGTGCCTTTCACAACATGTTAATAATTCTTTTGCCGTTTTTAAATTGTTAGAAATTACGCGCTAGATTTGTCAAAATTATTAAGTATAATAATTAATAGATGGCAGCACGTATGGCACCTCTTCATATATATATATGATATCTGTCACTCAATCTCTCACCGTACGCAGTATAACATAATAATATACTATCGTATATAGAATGAAAACTTAATCATGTCGTCAGTTACTCTTACGAACCAACCACAGCCCATGAGAGGGCGCAATAGTCGCAAAATTGTAGCAATTTATTTAGCCATGAAAAAAAAATTCAAAGAAATAAAATAATGTCATCAAAATTGAATGTTATAGTTTGTTAACGTCAGCTTAATCAATATTATTTGGTACCACTACAAACTAGACGAGAATACATGTCTGTAATTTGTTTGTATAAGCTAATCCATGGTACCTTTCAAGATAGTAACCTATTGCGCCAAATCCAGTTGAATGTTCCTAGAACAAATATTAGGCATTTTAGAACATTTACGTATACTGTAGCTCATAATCGTCGCCTGCGTTGACAGTTGCGCTGATAAAGCCTGCCGAATAGCGAAATTGGACGATATGCAAAATTTGCACACATTTTGCTGAGGGCGCTAGTTATCCTTCGTTGACAGTTGACCAATTTGAATGTACAGAAGAAATTGTTGGTTTATGATGTTCCGTATAGGTTTAGGATTATTATTGATTGATGAAAATGGTTTCGGTTAATCAGTTACACACCTTCTTACACCTCTCTCTTACACCTTTGTTAAACTAGGGAACTGCATGTCTTTGTAGCCTGCATCTACCCACAGAATCGTAGAAAAAATATTTTTTATTAAAATGAAGAATACAGATTTTTGGCCTCTCCGAAGGAGGTTCAAAGTTTTCTTAAATGAAATTAACGTTCATTATTACGTTATATCAAGAATTTTATTTATTTTTTAATAGTTAAAGAATGCAAACCTTTCAAATTTTCCCCAAGAGTGCTACTTTTTATCCACGCAGAAAACCTCTGCTTCTGCGTTGGAAACTCGTGGTAGGTAACATTTGAATCACTGTTTGAACAGGATGGTATACAACAATGCATTTTTAATCGTATTTTATTAGTTCAAAATTACGAAAATTACAAATACAAACAAATGCGTCAAATTCAAATTTGAACTGTCATTCAAGGATAACTAGCGCCCTCAGAAGGAAAATGGCGTCGAAAGTACCTACTGGATTATCTGTCAAAGGTGGCTATTCGGCAGGCTTTATCAGCGCAACTGTCAACGCAGGCGACGCTCATAATAATCAACATATGCATTCACCGTTACTGAATATGTGTAGAATTTACAATAATATTCAGTTCGCAGTTGATATATTTGGTGCTAGTCGGAAAGAATTTATACAACTTTGTAAATCTGTATTTTTTAATTAGTTATCTCTTTCCATTAGTTTACCTCCACTTATTTTTAGTTTAAAATTTATTTTGCACTAATTGTTTTCGTTGTAGTGTCCTATTGGGCAATGCCCGTTGGAAATAAATTATTATTATTATTATTATTATTATTACACTATTAGTAACATTCTAGACAAGAAAAAAATGAGAATTTGCAGCGTGCATACTTGTTACAACACGACAGGCACGCGCCACAGGTTTTCCAATCCCAAAAAAGATCGGGCACGTTTTGATATGTGGATACAACGATGCGGTAATTCCCGTTTGGTACAAATTGACCCCTTAAAGGTGTATAACCAGCACACGGTTTGTAGCTTACACTTTAATGCCACTGATTTCTCCAGTAATAATAAACTTCAAAGTACCGCGGTATCTGTGTTGCGCATTCCTTCAGGTAAAGTAAAAAATTTCAAATATAGTGCAATAATTTGTTCTTTTAGAAAATGGGAATTCGACAATAAGTTCTGCAGGGTCGACAATTTTAACGCGATCTGTTGAAATTCAAAATGATTTCCTAATTCAGCCACCCATACAGGCGCTGCCTTTGCCTACCGAAAATAATGTTCTTGATGCTCCTATAACCACCACTTCAAGCAGTACTATGAATAGAAAAACAACATGTGAGACTTTAAAAGATACTAAATCGACAAGGAAAAGGAATCTATCTCCTGTAGCTGAAATGATTCATCACTCTTGTTTAAAATACAAGAAGACAGCACGAAAAAGTAAATCTCGGGCAGCAGAATATGGTCCACGTTTGAAATTAGCTTTACAATTTGATATGAAACTAGACAGTAAGGTTCTGGATGATACCTCAGTCAATTTCTGTTTATCTCAATTAAGAAAACGAAATATTAAATAAAACTAAAGGCCGCAGGTATACCACTGATGAAAAAGTGTTAGCACTAGCGTTATATAAACAGTCTGGGAGAGCTTACACGAAATTAAGACAGCTATTTGCGCTGCCTACCCGACACACAATTATGTCAATGTTGAACAAAGTACCCTTAAATGCAGGCTACAATAAACTACTATTTGATAATTTTTAAAACAAGCAGTTTCAAAATTGAGAAACCGAGACAAAATGTGTTCTGTCCTTTTCGATGAAATGTCGATAATGCCGCATCTAGATTATGATAAAAGCAATGATCAGTTTTATGGTTTTCAAGACTTGGATGGAAATACGTCAGACCTGAAAATTGCAGATCACGTTCTAGTATTTTATCTTTGTGGGATTTAAAAAAATGGCAACAGCCCATGTTATTTAGATTCTCGTCATCAGCCACAAAATCCACTGTCTTAGTCGATATAATAAAGCTGATAGTCACTGAAGTTCAAAATTGTGGGTTAAAAGTCAAAACAATAATCTGTGATCAAGGAAAACCAAATCAAGCTGCTATAAATTTCTTATTAAAACAATCGCAACAAATTTATAAAAGCCGTAACGAAACAATAAAAAGAAGAATTATAATTGGTAATGACGAAATCATTCCTCTGTATGATCCACCACATCTTATCAAGGGTGTTAGAAATAATTTATTAACTAAAGATTTGGTATGGGAAACGAATAATGAAATTTTGAAAGCGGAATGGAAACATATTTTAGACGCTTATTTCAATGATCAGCCTTGTGGTGAATTACGAGCTCTGCAAAAGACTACTGACTTACATGTTATTACCAATAAAATACAAAAAATGAAAGTCCGCTACGCTACTCAGGTTCTTAGCCATTCTATGGCCTCAACTATTTCTTTATTAGTTAAAACTGGTATGTTTTTGACTATATTTAATTTTAATCCGACTAAATATATTGTGTATTAGATCAGCTTCAAGAACAAGCTCTAGGAACGGCGAAAATCGTTAATTTTTTTGATAAACTTTTCGATAGTGTGAATGGTGGCACGCTTCGTTCACATCCTAGCAAGCCTCTTCGCGGAGGTGTGTTCAAAAACTCTGGACATACAACATTTTGGAAAGAAGCGATTCAAAATTTGAAAAATATGTATTTTATTGACAAAAATGGAAAGAAAATTGTGCCGCCAAGTTTGAAAAATTGGATATACACTTTGGAAGGATTTTTAGAATTGTATGAAATACTGATTTATGAAGGAAAATCAAATTTTTTTTAAGAAAGATCTCTAAATCAAGACATTATAGAAAATTATTTTGGCAAAATTAGAAATCAACGAAATCAGGCTATTAATCCCACAGCATTACAGTTTAGAGATAGTTTTAAATCACTCATGATACGAGAATTTTTTGGATCAAAAGCAATAGGTACAATCTGCGAGGAAACTAATGTTCCAGATTTATTCAATATTAGAAACTTAGTAAACAACATAAAAAATCACAGTTGAAAAAGTCATGAAATTTCAACCGAAGTATTTAATGTGGATAAATATATTTCAGGACTTCTTGATTTTCAGTTAGAAAAAGAAATTCACAAAAGCATAATACGTTACGTCTCTGGCTGGATCGTCAAAACCTTAAAAAACTTAAACTGTGAACACTGCAGATCAAAAATTATTTGCCCATATAATGAGAATGAAAAGTGTCATAAGTTAGTAAATGAGAGAAAATATAATTCTGAACGGAGAAAATTGCAGTACTGTAATCCCGACTTTATAAAAAGCATTAACAAGATTTATAACATAGCAAGAATAGTATTAGGTAATATAACTTGTCCCAATAATATTAAAAACAAAATTTTAGTAGTAGTTTCCAATTGCGTTAAATTTTCATTTACTTGTGAACACAGATACAAAATTGAAGAGGAAATTGTAAATAAAATAGTTAACTTAACGATATTTATGTTTGTTAAAGGAGCTAATCTAATTTTAACTGGTAAAGACACTAGGTGTTCATTACATAACAAAATTTATAAGACTGCCGTGAATATGTACAAAAAGAAATTGCATATGAAAAATATAAAATAAAACTGTTCTCATATTGTAATATCTATTTATTTCAAAATTTTAAAAATCAGAATTACTAAAAAGAATTAAATACACATGCGCAGTAAAACCAAGCAGGCTATGGTATTTTACACCCTCCACAAATCAACAGATGGTGCTAGGTAGGTAGGTAGGTAGTTTGGGGGGGGCAAGTTTGTCGACAGAGGGGGTTTCATGTGAATATATATATTTTAATAATACACTCAGATAACTACTTTATTTTTTCTCAGTTTTTACATTTGAAAGGACATTAAAATAATTGTAAACCTAGATTTTTAACGCAGTTAAACTTATTTTTTTGACATTTTACTTTGAATAAAAATTTTTCCATACACGGGAATGATGGGGAAATTTCAGGTTTTGTTTATAATTGTATTTTGAACAATTGTACCAAAATTCAGCTTGTTGCGAATTTATGTAGCACCGAATGTCTAATTTGACCGGACTAAGAATGTAGATTCACAAACAGCTGTACTGCATCCAAAAATTGGTGCAGTGGCTAATAACACTAGGTAACAACCAATTTGTTTCAATTTATTTTTTTGTATGTTTAGTAGTAGGCTATGGAATAAAATGTGACATGACAGTTCATTTTCTTATACGGTCAACATTAATGTTAGTCTGATATTGCCAAATAACATACCCTGTAAGAAAATAAATAGCGGGCGGGTGGGGCTAGTAAATATGCTTCGGCAATCGGCATTGTATTGAAATTTTATTACTAATCTGCAATTTTTAAAGTGTAAGTCTTCCAGTGGGGGCAACTACAACCGCTAAGGGGGGTCAGCCCCATCTTGCCTTCCCGTAGCTACGGGGCTGCAACGATGCGGTAATTCCTGTAATGTAAAGGATTCATCAAAGATGATACCTAAATCTTTGATCTTTTGAGATCTGTTTAGAGTGACACCATCAATCATGTAGGAATACAACAAAACTAACTTTTTTCTTTTAATACATTTAAATACAATTTATTTAGGACACATCATCTCAATAAGGAACATAGATCAGCTTGTAAACTCTCACAATCCAGGATTGAATTAATCTTAGCGTATATTTTCAAATCATCTGCGAAGAGTAACTTATCGTTATTGATAAAGTCGGGTAGATCATTGACAAATAGTAAAAACAGACGAGGACCTAAATTTTAACCTTGAGGAAAGTTGGAGTAAATGGTTCAGACCAGAAATTCCGATATCTCACTGAATATTGCCGATTAGTCATGTATGAATATAACAAACTGAAAGAGATTTCGAAAAACCATGAACTGACAATTTATTTAACAGAATGTGATGATCTATGCGGTCAAAAGCTTTGGCGAAGTCCGTATAAATCACATCAATCTGTCCTCTATTATCGAGAGTTTCCGAAACAAATTGCGTAATGCACCCCAAATTCGTTATTGTCGATCTCTGGTTCACAAAACCGTATTGGTAAGGAGAGATAATATGTTTGATAGTTGAATAAATCTGGTTTTACAAACATGATTCAAAAATTTTTGCAAAGTTGCACAATATAGAAATGGGTCTAGTTATTTATTTGAGCAGGATGACCTTTTTTAAGAACTGAAGTTACACAGGCTTTCTTCCATATGTTGGCAAATTCATTATTCTTTAGTACTAGATTAAACAACATATACAGAGGAGTGACAAGAACGGAAGCACAATCGCGTAATAGAAAGCTCGGTATCCCATCAGCACCGGAAGTTAAAGTGTTTTTGCTACGTTTTAATGCACTTATAATCTCTTTTTGACTAATATGTGAAACTGTCACCACTTCATTTGATACATGTTTAATTTCGGGGGTACATATATAATTAGGATCTGAGAGTGTATACACAGATTGAAAATATTCTTTGAATGCGTTTACTATTTCATGGGATGAGGTAAATTCTGCTCCATTGAGGTGGACAAATCCCGGGTATTCTTGTTCTGCGCTTTTTACTATTTACAAATGTCCAAAATTGCTTTGGATCATCATAAATAGAATTTTCAATATTAGTTATAATATAATGCCTATAGATCTGTTCTATGAGAATTTTACAACTCGTACGGGTTTTTTTTAAAGAGATTGTAGTAGTAGGGTGACTTGTAACGTATGTATCTAGCAAAGGCAGCAGGCTTAAATTGAATGGATCGAATTACTTCCTGAATAAACCATGGAGGATAAAACGAGGTACGCGAAGGTGTTTTACGAAACTTTGGCACCGTAAGGTTAGACATTTCATATAATTTGTTGTATAATTTTGTGCATGATTCCTCTGTACTTTGATGCTTATTTAGAAAGGACCAACCGGTATTTAAGAGCATATCATACATTAAAGGAAAATTTGCTTTTTTAAAATTCCATTGATCAGTATTGTCGTTAGTATCAAAACTGCATTTTTGTCAGAATAAGAAAAATTCCAAAAGTAAAGTTGGGTGGTGTCTATCCTCTTCCACTAGAGAAATAGGAGTTTTACAGACTCCACAAATGAAAGTGGAAAAAAACTAAATCTAAAATATGATTATAATTGTTTACCACATTATTGCTCTGCTGTAAATTATGTATGTTACTAAAATTATTTAATTGCAAAGAGAATCTATCATTTTTGTATTCGAAAAAAGTAGGTGTGTTGAGATCACCAACAATTAAAATATCCTTACTGTTACATAGCAATAAGTAATTATTAAAAATTTAAAAAAATAATTCAAAATCATGCAAAGAAATTGCGGGGGGAATATAGAGAACAAAAATAAATACATTCTTACTTATTAATTTTACACCTACAATATCGATCAGAGGAACCTCATCTGTTAAGAAAGATAAATCGAGATGTGTTACATGAAAGTGTGTATAGTATTTGCCATTTCTATTGAAACACCACTTGTTGATCGTAAATTTGGCAACGTTCATATTCACACAATTTTCTAACTAAAAGCCGTTGTCAATCAACCGAAAACTGTTAGCAATTGCTAAATTTTAGGCAAAGTCAACAGGTGGTGTTTCAATAGAAATGGCAAAGACTATATTCGCGGCAAGGAGAACTCCACCACCTCTTGTTACACCATGTTCCTGTAAGTTTCTGTCTTTTCTGAATACAAAAAATTTCTGTAGTAGATATCTTATTAGTAAGCCAAGTTTCCGTGAGAAGTATTAAATCAAAATTAGACGATGAGACTGAATGATAGAAATCAGTAGTTTTGGAACGTAGTCCCTGACATTTTGATAAATGCAGTTGATGGGAAATCTGCAATTGGGCGAACTAACTAGTTTAAAGATACTATATTTGGTATACCATTGACGTATCTTATCTTAAGATCTTTTTCTCCATTGTTAATAGAAATCTATTTGTTTTTTTGTCCGGTCGAAAGAAAGAATAATAGTACTAAAATTTGGGTTATCCTTCAAACATTTAGCATTCTTTATAACATCTAGAACATCACTCCTGTAATTTAGACAAATCTTAATTGGTCTCGATCGAGTATTATTTTTGTTATATTTTCCTAATCTTTTTATTTGAGATATCTCGGGGTTCATTGTTCGACTTAAACAGTTTTGAGGATCTCGCTTACCATTGCCACATCCTTATTTTGACGTTCTTCAGCTGTTAAGAGTGGGTTAAGTGTTTTCAGGTATTCCAAAGATAATAACATTATTTTGTTTTTGTCAAATTTCCTCGAATTCTACCGAGTTAGACGAGACAGTTTTCGAGGGAAGGGTACTTTTTAAATTATTGATTTCATCCTGAAAACTTTGACGTATTTTATCCAATGATTTCGAAAATTCCTCACGTAGCGTATGAACAATGGATTTGACGTTCTTGCATTGAGTAATATTTATGCTACATTCATTGCAAACCACTTTTACCGATTTAGATTTGCCCCTTGTCATTTTTATGTCATTTTCCAATAAATTAACACATTTAAAATGAACAGCATTTTGACAGACGTCGCAGTTAATGTGAGAGCTATTATGATTAATAAATGAATTGCAATTTGCACATGAACTCATTATAACTGATATTAGATTAAATGAAGGGATTAGATTAACAAAGGATTACAAAGCTTCACACCTTAGGGTATTTTAAGGTAGCTGATAGCAATAACATACAAGGTGGAGCAGACCACGGTCAGGTGAACAGTAGAGAACAAAGGAGGATTATAATACTTTGTCAAGGCTAACAGTGATCCATAAAACATTGTAAATACTAATCGAAGAACTAATCAGAAGTGATAGTACAACACCGTGTGCACGATGAGCTCTATAAAAAGCTTGTAATACCCAGGTTTTCAAAATTCAAAAATTAAATAAGATAGCTTACAGATGACAGCTGTATGTGATACTTCTTAGCTTGTAAACTTTGTTCGGTCAGTTTATCCCCACAAAAACGTCAGTAATATGATGCTCTTTTACACTCTTCACTTTTTTTTATTGTCCATAAAACTAGATAACTTTCATTAGGTAACATAATAAGCAGAAGTTATGAAATTATTGATGGGGATGAATTGAAAACATTTTATTTAGCGTTTTACCATCTACACAATTCTACCTAAAATTTATACTCCTATAAAATTTGTCGACAATCGGTAGAGTACTTTCGGAGATTAACTATCTAATAAAAATCGACATAGACGACAGACAGACGGAAACTCGAGACCAACTTTTTCCTCTATGGGTCATGAAATGTCAAGAAAACATTAAAGCACCCATTCGTGAGATGGATGGACTCTAACTTACGCTCAGGAAATGAAAACTATTTTCTATTTAAATCTAAAATTTCTAATAAAATGAAACCATTTCAATCCCTTTGAGAAATGAAAAAAATAGAGCTTTAAATGTAACTAAATATACAAATAACACGCCTGATACGGACGAAAATATAATTATCTACTTACATTTTCCCAGTGACTTTTCGTTTTCTTCATTTTCCTGCTTCTCTAGTTCAGAATTAGCTTTGCTAGAACTAACTGGTATCACAAAATTGTCAGATATCCTTGGACTTTCTAGATTGGCAACATCATTGTGGACCTCATCATTTTGTACAGGTAGAAAATAACGTGACAATTTTTCACTATTATGTTCATTCCTAGTGTTTGAGATATCATCTGGTAAACATTTATTCTGTTCTGAATGACATTTCGATAAAAATTCCGCAGTATTGCTTCCTGAGGATACTAAAATCCAACTTGCTGATTTTTCTTTCCTTTTGTGAACTTCATTAAAATGTGTTGTTTTGGGCGCAGAATTTTCCAGATTAACCTCAATGTTACTGCAAATTGTTGGAATGACTGAAGCCGGACGTTCTTTTTTGCTGATGTTTTTCCTTCGGAAATTTTCCGCATACTCAGGTTGAGCCAACAATGTTGTTTTGCTAATCAAGGAGATATTTCTACTAGTTATCTGTCGATTAGAATCGTTCTCCTTCTCATTTACGACAAATTGTATTTCATTTTTATTTGGATCACTATTGTAACGTATAATTCGTGATTTTGAGAAATGTGACGTCCAATTCCGCTGCTTTTCAATAAGTTCTTTGCTATTAAGTTTGCGTTCGGGTTTCTCTGGTTTCTCAGGTTTATTAGTTTTTAGTAAAAAATTTGATTTAATTCGTTTCTGATTTTCATCTGTTTTACAACTAGTTTCATTCGAACTAATTGATTTAATACCATTAGTTTTGCTTATAAAGCCTATGTGATCATCTGGAAACACAACATCGTTGCCCTTTGTAAGTTTTGGCGATGGTGATCTAGATCTTTCTTCATGAGAATTAATAGTCTCACTTTGCGATACGTTGACTTTCAATTTCAAGTCGCAGCTGTTAATTCTTTTAACTGTTACGGGCACTACATGCTTTTCGCAATTATTACGGGTTTCTTCCCCTAATTTTTCAAATAGAGCACGTGCATGATTAAATCTAGTTACGTGGGATTCTGTTCTCACAACATTTCCTCCCGATACCTCTTCCACTAAATCTTGCGAGGTTGTATCCACCTTAGCTTTGATTTTCATTGAAGCATCGCAAGTGTTAGGAATCTGTGCTTGAAATTTATTTGCAATTTCTGATACTTTAGAACCACCACCTCTTGGAGTCCTTTTTTCTTCCATAACAGCCGATTACAAACTGAAATTAAAAGAATAGTTTAGTTTTCAACTACTCCAACGCAACACTTTTTTAGTAAATAACCATCTTTGCTTAAACAACGTACATAGATTCAGCAGCAATTTAATTAAATAAAAATTACTACTGAAATCATTCGCTACTACTATTCGTAACAAAGAATTTCTGTAACTTGGTGCGGATATTATCGTGATTCAAATTTAAAATCGGCAATTATGCAACCTTGAATGACGTATAGACAAGTGTTTGGATTTTTTGTTTTGTAATATTTTAAAACAATCAAATCAAGTTAACCTGTTACTCATAATAACAGGTAGCCAGTAGACGTTTATGTAGTATGTTATTTGTCAAATAAATTATAACAAAAGTCGTACGAATTGGATTTTCGTAATATGTAGATTTTTACATTTAGAGTGGGGTAGACTGCACTTTATAAGCGAGGTTTCAATTTTGAAGCACGACGCGAAGCGGTTGGAACAGAGCCCTATAAAATGTCTAATATAATAATAAATAAACACACAAGTAATTAAATTTTTTGCCTGATCGGGCATTGCATTATTTTGAGTGGAAAAATATTTCTTTATCGCACTAGTGCAAAAAGTGTATTTTCGTTTGCTATTCAACACCAATTAATAACAAGAATTATAGAAAATATATAAAGATCCAAATATAAGAACCGACTGTTGTCGCCTTTGTAAAGAAAAACCCGAAACTATTCAGCGCATAACTTCATCATGTAGTATCCTGGCACAAACTGCCTACAAAGCTAGCCACAAACAAGTGCAGAAGAAGGGATTGTGCTATTAAATTTAAAAAATAAACATTTTACTGTAGCATAGTTATTCAAGACTGAAAAATCTTTTCTTTTTTCCTGCAAATAGGCCATCGCTTCGCTGTTCGATGTGTCGCAAATTGTGCAATATTTATTACGTACGCTTAAAAAGAATATTTTTTTTTGTTTTTATTCCCATACTACAGTGTCCAAATTGTGTTTGAGTACATCTAATAATTATCTCCAGCATTAAAATTAATATTTCAAAAGAATACGGGAAATGATTATTCTGTGCTGAAGGTCTGTTGTCGGCAACCTGTCATAAATTTTTATTCTTCAATATCGGCTTACGATGTTTTGATGACCATGTCCGGTAATCGTCTATCCCGGTGCAGCAGGTATATACATTTTAGGAAGAATTGTTGGTTCCGTTTAAGGGAAAATAAGTACAATTTCTTAGAAGGGTATTTAAACTCCTTATAGGATCAAAGGCTGCCTGGCAGGCCGGAATCACCAGAGTGCAACTTTAAATTTTCAGATTTTTGTTGAAACTCATTTTATTTTAATCTCGTTTCACGATTTCTGAGAATATATCACGATAAATTATTCTACCGAGGGTTGTAAAAATATTAATTTTATTGTCCAAGACACTTAAACGTAATCGGCACATTCTAGGGCAAAACGGACCTGCCAAGCCCACCTCGCGTTAGGTCCAACAATGAAAAAGTGAAGAAATGACACATGTGGCAACAGAAAAAGATGCTACATTTGTCTGAAAAATAAAGGTATAAAACAGTAACAAATATGCGATTTTTGCGAGAGAAATGTATGTATTGAACATTCGATTAGTCGACTACAGAACTAATTTGTGCTAATTGAAAAAATTAATCATTATGTAACATGCAATTATTATTTTCTAAAAATAATAACATACCATAAACAAATATTTTTACTATTAAAATTACTCTTATTTAATAACACAAATACAACCAGCGGGCTTACCGGACCCGGGTTTCTCAGGTACACAGATAAAATGCATTGCCCCGATAAGCGTAAAACGCAGTGAATAGTGAATTGTGGTTTATGGTTTTTAAAATACCATCTTACCATGGGTTAGATTTCTTACCCCTCAGAATTATATTTAAAGATGTATAAGTACTGAAGGCTACAATGTAGGAAATGATGGTATTTAAAATATGAAGATTTCCGTGACAGAACACTATTAGTGAACCTCTTACCTCTATTTTTGTTTATGTGACCAAAATCACCAACATGAAGTATTAAAAATTACTACTAGTATAACTCAACTAATAACTACTGAAAAAAAAGTGAAATAAAAAAATTTATCTGTATCTGCGCCAATAATTTTGTATCTAATAAGCATTCACGTTCGGTAGAAGTAACTGACAGAAACTTTTCTGTGGTTAAGTTGCAATCTTAAGATCACTAGAAATTTAAGATTGGCATCAACTGTCTAATTTTCTAATTCAAATGTCAAAACTGAATTGTGTGGAAAAAAACGAAGTTTTTCTAATTTCAACATGCTTCGTTTCAAGAAAATCCTTAAATACAGCATGGAAACAATTTCCATAAAAGTAATCACGAGAAAGCTCATTTTAAAGGAAAAGAAACAAGAAATATTTCGTGGTTTTCAAAAAATTGGGTAAAACGGAAACAGTGGCAGAAATATTCTCCGTAAAGTTCGCTAGTGTTGTCGAGTGTTTTTCGAATTTTAAAATAATACAGATACAGCGGCGCTTGTGCCGTTAATATTATAATCAGAATCAGAAAGACGACTGCGCAGATTTATATACCTACATACTTTGTTGGTTCCGTTCTACAATTGGTTTTTAAGTTTTATATAATCGTTATTGTTTGTAAGAGGTAAAACACTCGGCTTTGAAAATAATTGTACGTAATACACGTATAAATTTAGGTTTCCGAAGGCGAAGTTTTTCACATTTTAAACACGTTATAGCTGCCAGAATCAAATTTCTAAGGCGGTACCTATCTCCAATTGCGTGATTGTGGTGAAGATTTACTTTTCACTTTCTTGGATGAGACATGGATATACCAGAACGGATCCATGGTGAAATTGTGGATCCATGATAATGACATCAAAGCTTGTCCTCCTAAAAAAACTAGTGAAGGGAAAAGATTCAAAATTTTACATGCGGGTTGCTCTTTGGGCTTTAGAGGGATGCGATTTTCTCCTTGGTTCAAAAATAGATTCACCAGATTACCACAAAACCATCACATTTTCGATATTTGACCTTTACTTACTTACATGTCACATTTTTGATACCTACTTTCTGACATTCCAGTAATACATTATACACTAGAACAATTATGTCCGCAGTTACACAGCTTAAAAAAAAAAAATACCAAATCTAGTTACATCTACCGAACGTGAATTCCTTATAGATACAGGTATTTTGTGCTTAAATTCGATTTTATTTAGATACAAATACTAGACACCCAAAAATGTATCTAGATATTTTATTTAGATACAAGTATCTAGATACTGCCCAACACTGACCGCCATGCTTCTGTTTTTCTCTACAAAAACTAGCCGACAGTTTATAGTTACTTCATTTAATACAGTTTAGCTGCTCTTGCGATTGCCAGTGCTCTGTCACTAACAATATAAGGGGTTGCACTTCTGACAGAATAACATCTACCTTGTTTAGTTTATTATAAAGGCACTGCATATTTTGATGTAAAATTGAAGACACCCTCACACTTACCATTGACGTCGGTTTTTTCGTTAACCGTTTTTTCACACCACTCGTTAAATATTGGAGATGTTACATTGTTTCTTTCCTCGAATTCCTCTTGTGAAAATAACGAGAGACGTAAGTGCCCACTGGCCAGATATTAGCATCCATTACATCATTAAAGTTGAAAAGATCTACCATAACCTTAAAAGCAGAGTAGTAGTCTGGATATTTCGTGTCCAATTTTGTACACTGTACTTCCGGAAACATGGGTCTCAACAAGTTACAGCAGATGTCTTCTGCTTTAGTTTGCGGAGCTAGTCTCGAAACATAAATAAAATCTTTTTTTGGAACCATCTGTATAGATTTTATTTCCGTTTGTTTTCCAATAATCTATTTCTGCCTGGATATTTTCTTGTTACCTTTGTTTCTTTCGACAGTTCTCCATGTCGTTTACTCTTCAGAAGTGTTCGTCTGCACGACAGGTACCTTCGTTCTTTTCTCCGTTACAAACTTTTGAGATGTTTCATTATTACTGCTAACTGCAGCTGACTTTTGCTTGTTTGTGATTTTTAGGTTAGGCGTGATTTTCTTGCTTGCGTTGTTATCTTTTTCCCTGTCCATGGTATCTGCCTGACTATGTTTTTTGTTGATTACCGTTTTACCACCAACTTTGCTTATTTATTTATATAGTTCAAGTTGTTCCTTCAACTCGTCAATTTTCTCCCTTAACTCAGCAATAACAACATCCTTTTGCTGTAGGATATATTTGAAAACTCTAGGAAAGTCTTCCGTCAAAATTTCGTTCGTTGCATCTCGGGATATGTCATCCAAGACAAGGTCAGATAGTTTTTCACAGCAAATTAACACATCAGTCACATCACCCACTAATTTTACATGTGGACAGTTTCTTGCACAGCTAGGATGAAACACTGAGTTACAGTTTTGGCATCTGTTGCCTATTACAACTTTAGAACGGCACTTTTTGCAGACCTGATTTACCGATACGTTTCACAATAAAATTGTAATTATTAAACCTCGATTTCTAAGGGCAATGGATAAAGAACCTTCAGATAGATTACACAGGATTTAAGGCTGCAGCACACCTCAAGAAAATTTCTATTTTAAAAGATATGCAACTTGTAAAACAATCCATGCTACCTCGTTATGACAGCTGCCATTCATCTCTAAGGGTTAAAATCGTTCGCTTCGTTAACAATAGTTTTATTACTGCTATTTTCAGCTGGGGCAAGTGTATCTCGGCTTGCAGGTAGAGCAGAGTAAGGAACTAAAATATTTATCTAGTATAAAAGAAAACAAACAATATTTCTTAGCTTACGATCGAGAAGTAAAAACGCAAAAACCGTCTATTAGCATATAAAAATTTTGTAATAGTAGTTTCAAAAGTTTTGAGCGATATTTGACAGGTGTATGACGTCATCGATACTTTTTTAAATAGCACCTCCTACTTTTTTTTAGTATAAAGTCCCTTAAAAGAGAATTATTGATATGTGGTTTAACCTAATTTACTGTCATAGGAAATGAAAAAAGCCAAATGTGTGTTTTAAAATAAATTAATAAAATCATTGTCAGAAACTGTTGAGATCTTTATTCGCAATACACATAACAATAAAATGCTTGTTCATATACATATTTCTGACGATAATTCTTACTCTTATTTTTAAATTCCTGTTTCCATAAAAAATTCGGCATATTCTGTAAGTAGGTAGAAAAGTAAAATTAAATTTCCAAGAATATGTTATTGTAGGTAGGAAGGTACGTTGTTGTATTTCTTAGTAATCTTAGAATTTTTCAACCCAAATTCTTAGAAATTTAGGTGGGTACCTAGTTACCTCTCGGAATGTATTTTGAATGAAACAAATTAGTCGAAGGTTATTTCGACAGAACTTCTCTCGCCTCTGAAATTCAATAAAACGAACCCAGCTTTTTCGAAAAATTATAAAATTTGATTATGCGAATTTTATTTTTTTTATGAGAACCCGGATAAGTTAAAATTTTTTCCAAAAATTCTAGATGTCTACAGTGAAAATTCTACACGGATTTACACACCACAAGTGTAGGAATATCTTATTTTATAAAATTTAAAAAAATTTGTATTATAAATTTTGGAGATGACGTCATTCCACTGGTGGTGGATTTGATTTGCCAAATTTTAGTTAGCGTTTAACCATCCACATGATATTCCTAATATACATACAGGGTGCCGTATCCAAGTCTGGATATAGGGGATTAACATGGGAAATGGTTTTTATTTTATGATATCTCCCCAGATCACTTTAAAGCTATTATTGAGTGATGCATTTGTGGAGGTCGAAGAGGGCTATCGACCAGTATTTTTTTCAAATCGTTGCATCGCGTTCATTCACTGTAAAAAGGTTTTAGTAATCGTATTTTGAAATTCGCGCCCGATCCGATTTGTCGCGAAATGTTCCGTCGCACTGTCGAAGTTCGGCGATCGCGTCTTTGGAATAAACAGGAGAATGATTATGCTGGTTGCTTTTGGCAATAGTTGTGGAAAAAAATATAGGGTGACGGGCATTAGTACGAGGTACATGCACATTAAATTGACTTAACAAATTACTGCCAACAATCAAACCATTACATAATTTATAAAGAAACATAAATGACAGATATTCACGTCTTGATCTTAATTCTAATACTTTACAATCTTCCAATAATCTAGGATGTGGATAATTGCGTTCAGGATAGTGCCCTTGTTGCTTGTTATACAGATATTTGCAAAACTTACGCTGAATGCTTTCTAAGAGCTTAATGTCCACCTTATAGTAAGGACACCAGACAATCGTGCAGTATTCAAGTATTGATCTTACATATGTATTATATAACAACATCAAACATTCAGTATTTTTGAATTCCCTGGTGTTTCTTATTATAAAACCTAACATACTTAATGCCTTTGAGTATATATATGCATAATGTGGTATAAAATTTAAGGATGGATCCATTACTACTCCTAGATCTTTAAAGATTGTACGTCTCTTTAGAACCTGATTATGAATTTTATAATCGTATAAAATAGTATTTAATGTTCTAAAGAATGACATAACGCAACATTTGGTATCGTTCAAGAGCAATTTATTATTAAGACACCATAATTCTAATGTTTGAATGTCGTTTTGTAACATTACACAGTCCTTTACATCTTTAATAATTCCCACTATTTTCAGGTCGTCGGCGTACATAAATAAATAACAATCCTTATTAAAATGCGCAACAACATCATTCATAAAAATTAGAAATAAAAGCGGCCCTAGATTTGAACCTTGACAAACACCAGAGGAACATTCATAAACATAAGATCTATAGCCTTGATACTCTACAAACTGCTTTTGACCAATTAAAATTGATTTAAATAGTGAGACTAAACTATCACACCTACCAACTAATCGTAACTTTTCTAAAACATAAGTTTATGGTTTACAGTGTCAAAGGCTTTTGAAAGATCCGTGTATATCACATCAATTTGTTTCTTTAAATTCAATGCATTGGAGACCAACTGTGTAAATTCAGCTAAATTAGTACAGGTGGATCTGCCTTTCATAAAGCCATGCTGAGAATTTGATAGGACAGGCATAATGTGACTATAAACATTGTTAGACAATATAATTTGAAATAGCTTGGCAAAATTAGGGATAATCGCAACCGGCCGGTAATTTTTTTATGTCTGATTTAGATCCCGACTTATGTATCGCGCACACTCTTGCAATTTTCCAGCATTCGGGGAATGTAAATGTCTGCATTATTAAATTAAACAAATAACATAGTGGAGTGCTAAGACACGGAATAAAATCCCTCACAAAAAACCCGGGTATGTGATCAATGCCCATTGTATAGTTGGCTTTTATCTTGCGTGCTGCCTTCAAAATATCATCGACGTCAATTGAAAAATTGTGTAGAACAGGTATGTTGGTCGTCGTATCATAGATAGAATCACAGATTTGATATTGCAGGTTATCACAGATTTTATTATCACAATCCACCTTATCACAGACAGCTTCCTCAGTATCAAACTTTGGGTTGGTTGTATTGTCCTTCCTGAAGACACTACTAAAATGTGAAGCAAAACCATTGACGATTGCAAGTGGGTCTTTTAATTTTTCCCCGTTGTTGCCGTTTTCCATTGTACCCGGGATTCTAGATGTTCCTTTTTTAGTGTTGATGTACGACCACAACTGTGGCGGATCTGATTTAACTTTCTTTTCAGCCAACTTAACGACATTATCAAAACCAGTCCTAATTTCCCTTTTGATATTTGAAGTTAATTCACGTGCCTTCTCTGTACGTGAAAAAAGAGTATGCATCTCGAACTACACTCAGACCGTATCCAAAAAGCCCGAGATGAAGACTTCGAGCAGCTGGTCTTCCTCAAAACCCCATCGGCAGGATTGTAACATGTCCTGGGAGCCCTCAAGCTAGGAATGTACTCGCGCTGCCTCACTCAGTAATCACTGAACCACTCAAATTGAATTATTTTATCCAATATGTCGATTATTGTAGGTCAATTTAAACGGAATAAATGCACAAGCTGCACAGAATATTTTATTAGGTTATGTTGCTGGTGCTGGTCGAGTCTTTATTACGAAAATCTCATTAAAATGCCATGTTCTACTGCGATCAGATGAAAAAGCGAGGGCCGGTTTTCTTATTGCGTGATGATAAGATTTACCATCAAAATAGCTGGCGCTTTTGAAGAGAACCTTTTAATGAACCGTTTAGATAACTACAAAAAACAAAAGTTAACAATTGTTGATGAACGAAGTAATGAAATATTGTACGAATCTGGAGAAGTATTGCACTATTTTCAAGAATTGCTCAAAAAGACTGCTCTCAGCAGCTGTACACTAAGTAAGCCGATCTTCAAAACTTCTACGCGTGTTGATCAGCATTTGCGTTGCAATCTGAAGACAATATTTGCTGGACTGCTTGTTTCAGCGCGTCTCTGTTTGTATAGCTGGTACTGTTTGAATACAAATAGTCGTGAAGAAATCTCAAAAGAAAAAATTCTCAGGGATTTAGATCCGGCGAATGCACAGACCAATGGGGCGGTGCAAACTTTCCATTTTAACATTGCGGGAAAATACTGGTTCAAATAAACAACATTTATGCGAGCTATATGGCTGGAGATTTGGTCCTGGATGTAAAAGACCTGCTGCAGATGCCGCACCCTTCAAGTCCCAGGAAGTATTTGCTGAGCTAGCATATTGTCCTACTTCTGAGCATTCAATCTAGATTCGATTAAAAGAGGTGCAATGACATGATGTCCTAGAAGACCCAGTCATACACTAACAGTTGCACGCCATTGATAACGATAGTCATGGACCACGTGAGGGTTGTGTTATGCTCAAATTTAATCGTTCTGACGATTATAACTTCCGTTAAGACCAAATGAACATTCGTCCGTAAAACAAATGTTCCTCAAAAACTCTCCATCAGCCTGGATTCTCTTAAGCATTCCTTCGTAAAACTCCCTACGTGAGAAGTAGTCCTCAGGCTTCAATTTTTTGTCATGATGCTTTTTGAAACTCTTCTATCCCATCTCTTTAAGATCCCTAGAAAACGTTGTGCCCACCTGATTTTATTTACTTTTTATCACCTTTGAAAATAAGTTTAACTCTCTTTTGTGAAATATTATTTTTATTTTTGTTGTTGTTAACACAATAAACAAATAAAACAGTAACACAAAAGTTTCTGAATCCCAAAACACATTCGTAATAGAGAAAAATACTTTAAAATGTTGACGAGTCAACGTTCTACATTTCTCTCTCAAGAATTTCTTGTAACGAACATGCTGCCAGGTGGCAAAAATTCCATCCCTGCTTAACTAATGTAAACCCAATTGACTTCCAATCTTTAGTGATTAGAAAAAAAAGTGTGAAATTTTCCCAAATTACCTACTAATTAAATTAACCGTTGAAGAACAAGCAGGCCCTCGCTTTTTCATCTAATCGCAGTAGAACATAGCATAACCTAATAAAATATTTTGTGCAGTTTGTGCATTTATTCCGTTTAAACTGACCTACAATAATCATCACACTGGATAAAATAATTCAGTTTGAGTTGTTCGTTGATTTCTGAGAATAATTTCTAATTTCACTTTGACATTTGAATTTTGCATGGTTATTACAAAGACGGGATCGCCGAACTTCGACGGTGCGACGGAACATTTCGTGACAAATCGGATCGGGCGCGAATTTCGAAAGACGATTTTTAAAACCTTTTTACAGTGAATGAGCGCGATGCAACGATTTGAAAAAAATACTGGCCGATAGCCCTCTTCGAACTCTACAAAGGCATCACTCAATAATAGCTTAAAGTGGTCTGGGGAGATATTATAAAATAAAAACCAATTCCCATGTTAATTCCCTATATCCAGACTTGGATGCGGCACCCTGTATAACATATGGCAATAATCGATCCAGTAGTTTCGGAGAACACTTGTCTAATAAAAAATGGATACAGACACCAGACAGACAGACAGACAGACATACGGAACCGGGAGACCATTTTTTTCGTACTCTGGAGGTCATGATACGTCGAGAAATTTGTACTGTGGACGTAGAATTGTTGACATAGGTCACTTATTAACAACATTGAAATCAATCAGTCATAATATGTTGGGTTGCACTTTAGATAATATTGAAATAACTCATGAAAATTGTTATGGTTTAAAAATTGTTTTCTACTACAAATGTAATATGTACGGAATATTCGGTAATTTTTGTACTGAACCTGAAAATCTCATATACAAAGTCAATTATGCAGCTATTTGTGGAGCTATATCAACGGGCGTAGGTTATTCTCAAATTTCAGAATTTTGTTCACCTCTAGATATCCCTCAAATATCCCAGGCGACATATCGTAAAGCCGAGGCTAGGGTTCTAAACACCTTCGAAGCATTTTTCGAAGAACAAACCAAAAAAGCAGGTAAAGAAGAGTACCGATTAGCAGTGCACGCGAGGGAGGTAGATAATGATTGCGTCCCATATATTACCCGGAATGGGACTATTTGGCGCAAAGATACTTTGGCGCAAGCCATCTTGGCGCGAGCCATCTTGACGCGAGTAGGTCGGTGTATAATATAAAATATATTTATTGTTGGTTGGCACCCTATTAGTTACGCCAAGTGTAGGCAACTAAATACGCACGCAATTTCATTTGCACAAATTCCAATAACTAAATGATCCACGGAGCAAGAACTTTCACGTTTAGGAGTATGTTTGTAATGGGGTGCAGGGCGCGAAGTGCCCGTGTGTCCATTCAAAAGTTGACCTTGCCCCTCCACGCGATGGTGACTATAAAAAGTTGGGTTGTTAGCAACGGCTGCAATTTATATATTTTTTCCTTGATGCGAGTTGATCCGCGCCTAGATGGCTTGCGCTAAAGTGTCCCTGCGCCAAAATGTTTCGCGCCAAGTCGGCCGCGCCGAATTGTCCTAGACCGACGTCCATGGAAGCTTCAAGTATCTTAGAGGGATTTAGAACTCTGAGGAACTTTACAATTTACGTTATAGGAGAATTATAGGCGACCAGGATAGTAGCGTATTAAAAAAAGTTCGAGCTGCAAAACGATATGGTGCACATTATTTTATAGAAAAAGTTGAATGTAGAAATCACATACTTCGTAATTATTGTTCCAAAATTAGAGAAATAGTTAAAACAAGGAAAGCAGATATCACTATTAAAAATGTTCTTAAAAATAGTATTCTAAAATTTAGAACAGCTATTATAAGTACTATCAAATTTCGCAAAAATGAGCCTCTTCCTTTTTTTTCCAGCATATATTTGGCAATCACAAACAATGTGCAAGATATTTTTGTTATAAAAGTGGACAGTCAAATGATATTTTATTTTCTACTTTCGCAAATGGTCTTTTATACGAACCTTACAAACAAGTTTTAAATAGAGTTGCAAATTTGTCGCCTAGTTTATTTTTTGATATTGACAACAATGCTGAGGAATGCTACAATTCTGTCGTTAATATATAAATTGGAGGAAAAAGAATAAGTTTTTCTGCACGAGGATCGTATCAAGGGCGATGCTTTGCTGCGGCAATAAGTTATAATAATAAGGGTACGTTCCTAATTCCGTTATTCAAACAAATTTTTGGGCAGGCCAATGTTAGTATACGAAGGCGTTTGCGGAAAAAAAATTGAAAAAAATAAAAACGATTAATAAGACTAAAACCTCTGTTAAAAAGTTGCGTATCCGAAGTGCGGATTCCGGAAAAAATAATATCGTAGACAACAAACGAAAACTGCAGATATATTACCTGAAGTGTATGAAAGAAAAAAATCGGGTTTATTAATAAAGCTGTCACAGAGTAACGTAAACGTTATTGAAAAAACTACTTGTGGTCAGCGAATGTGTAGTGAATGGGGTAAAGAAAGGACAAAATGAAAGACGGAATTAACACCGCAAATACCGTTAAAAGTATTGTGCATTCCGATAAAACTTTAATGAAAAAATTGCCCAAGTCTATATAATTTGGTGTTGACAATGAAGAAAAGGCCAAAGAAAAATTTGAAGCTCTAACAAATTTGAAAGTTATCTCATGTGGTCTATTTATAGATAACGAAAAGAAATTTTTAGGAGCTTCACCAGATGAGTTAATAAATTGTAATTCAATTGCAGATATTAAATGTTCATATGGGGCTTGCAATAAAAATATTAAAGAAGCTATTAAAAATAAAATCATTCATTATTGTTCAATAAATGGTATAACAGGGTCCACTGCATATAACTAAAAGAAAATAATGTTATTTTATCACCTACACTTACGTAGATTTAGAATATTTTTTGATTGAAAGAGATGATTACTTCTGGAATAAACATATGGTAAATGTATTAGAAAAATTTTATTTAAATGCCATGCTACCAGAAATTATTGACTCGTGGTGGAGTCGAAATCAGCATTAAGTATAAAATGTTAATATTAATATAATTAATAATAATAATAATAATAGAATTTATTCCTACAGGTAAAACACCCAATTACAGGAAATCAAAGATATTCGTGTTAAAAGAACTTACATGGGAACAATAAAAAAAAACTTAAAGATTAAATGTTAAGACAAACGCCTAAGACCAAATTAACCTATAACTAAAACATTTAATTTTGAAAAGTAACAATTGCATGCTCAGAAATAACATTAAAAGAATCTGCAAATAGATCACAATGAAACGCAATATTGTTATAATATTTACACATAAGTGCAATAGGTGATTTTACTAACACGTTAGATTTAGGTTGAGTACAATAAAAGCTTAATCAATGCCTAGTATTAAGACGAGGGACTAAGAACGAAAGCTTGCTTAATAGAAAGATGCAATCAATTTTGTAAATGACAATATTATAAAGAAACTTAAGAACAATTATTATGCGTCTAATAAATAAGGAGTTTAAATTAAATTTATTTAATAACGTGTTGTGATCAAACCCTCTAGGTGGGTACTCACCGTCCACGAGAAAAGACAAAAACTTGAAAAATCTACGCTGTACTGCTTCCAGGTGCAAAATATGTATATTATAAATTGGAAACCATATAATCGCGGCATATTCTAATCTAGATCTAACTAGGGTACTAAATAAAAGCAGCAGTAACGAGGGATCCGAGAATTATCTGCAATTCCGATAAATAAAACCATAAGTAGCGTAGGCTTTAGAAATTGTTTCATTAATATGTTGTACAAAATGAAAATTTTCATCAAACACAACCCCTAAATCTTTACTGTCTTTGCCATTTCTATTGAAACACCACCTGTTGATTTTGCTTAAAATTTAGCAATTGGTAACAGCTTTTGGTTGATTGACAACGGCTTTTAGTTAGAAAATTATCTGAATATGAACGTTGCCAAATTTACGCTTAACAAGTGGTGTTTCAATAGAAATGGCAAAGACTATAAATGAATCTACACGTGTTAGATCAACGCCATCAATCTGATAATTAAACTTAATCACATTTGTTTATCTAGAATAATAAAAATGTCGAATTTTCTGCGTTGCAGGGGTCTATGCTTTTATCTTATTATTTTTATTTTATTATTATTAATATGATTTTCTTAATTGCTTCGTTTTCATTATCCATACTATTTATTATCATTTACATATTACAGTACTTACCTACATTTATATTTGCTGCTTGGAATTTTTTTCCATCTGTGCCTTGTAAGTACTCCCCTCTTAGGAATTGTAGTAATTTATAGTTGCAATTTTATTTGCTTTACTGCACATATTGTTATAGACACATCCTATATCCCTAACATGGCTTGACTAAATGTATTCCAATAATAAAATTCCATTTAATTAATATCATTCATTTAATTTAAAGAGGGAATCAAATCAAAACAAGAGAACGAAAAAATGTCATCATATTTCTGTAAAAATTTTACTGGCATTTATCCTTCTTAATGCTACTGTCAGATACTTCAAAGGTATTTAAAAGGTGCTCTATTGTGTGGGCCATAAATTACAGCTTACCGCCTCAGCTAATATTTTGGGTTGTCTAACTTACCAAAATTTGCCCCAAATGCATTGCAATTTTTTTACAATAACTAAAAGAAGTAAAACTTTAACAGAAAACGAAAAATGGTGCCTAAAGTAGAAAACAATTCTCTAACACCTCGATATTTTCTAAAAGCACACCGAGTTATAGTTTTCGCTAAAAATCCGCTCGGGTTTTACGCACTTTATTTTTTATTTTAAAAACCGCTACGTTTTTTAAAAAATACAAGATTCTTCTTTAAAGATTTTTATGTCATGATCACGCACATGTATCGCCCTGCTCTTCAACTGTTAAAATGAAGGCGCAAAATGGGATGGCGTTTGCCTTATTTTGGCATCATTTAATGACTGTGTGCAGGAGCCTTAAGTAGGAAGTTCTTTAAAAACCTAGAGTAAACAATATTTATTCTACTCTGTTCGAGATTTGATTATTGTGGCGTCAAATACAAGAAGGAAATGATAACACGAATTCAGATTGAAGCAGGTCTTTTAAATCATTATAGAAAAGCTTTACCTAATTTCTGAAATCATAACCAGACAACACCCACATTCTTATCAGGTACTTTCAAACAAGATAACAATATTACTGCTATGTATCACATTCAATATTTAAATAATGGAAACATTAATCCACATAATTCAAATTGTATTTGAACTGCACTACGTAATGTGCATTAATGAATCCACTTAGCTGTCTTAAGGAAAATACCATCCCATGAATCATTATTCGTAACAACATTAGATGAAATGCACATAATAACTTACCCAGTTGATTTTTTATTTTAAACTATCATGGTATTCCAGTATTTTTGTCGTTAAAAAACGGTGCCCAATTATTGTATCCTTTCCATAAAAAAACACTAGAAAACTGTTAATGTTTATATTTATCAGCACAAATACTAAAACACTGTGATAACATGATGATAAGGACTGCAACAATTGCTCACTCTCCCCAATAATTACTTTTAATTGAAAAATGTCAAATTCACGAACACCAGCCCTACACACGTCCTGAAATTTCGGGTTCACGGGGGACTAACTACCAACCGCAACTTCAAAATATACACACGAAATTAAAAGTTAAAGAATTTTCAACTTCCTGATGTTAAAATATTTCCGTCTCTCGTTAGTTACCATAAGATAAATTACAAAATGAAAACAGCAGTGTTAAAAATATTCGTAGAATTGTAGTTTATTTAAATCAAGTTTATTGCTACACTAAAACAATTAAAAATAAAAAATTTGGTTCAACACTTTTTCGCAAGATTGTACGAAGCACTCTAAAGATAACCCTCGCAACAGCCACAACGGACGCAGGCGCGTAACGTACACCATGATCATTTACTCTAGCATCAGTGTTGTGGCACGGTGCAAAACACTCGAATACTCGATGCTATACAGAGAACAGCTAGAGTCTGCCAGAGCGGTCAAGTGCGAAACTAATAGTTGCAGAGATGTGTTCGACAGATTATCTGCAAATGCTAATTACATATCAAAGAGATGTGACGCTGTAAAATAGTGCTTGCTAATAAACATGAAAAAAATTAAGTTACATCAAGATCACGGATTCATGATCTCTCATTCTTTCAGGGAAAAAATGCAATTATTTAGGTAGGCAGACACAAATGGGATGTGTGGCACACCAAATTAAGTGATTTAAACATCTACATTTACTCTAATGCACAAGGTACGTAAATAACGATCAAATCGTACTGTCACTTTGAGCAATTTCGGTGAAATTTTACAAAACGCAGCATGCGATTTTTTTTACACAAACTGCACAAAACTCTTCTACAGCACCTCTTGATCACGTTCCTCACATTTAAATATCGTGCAAATACTTCTTCGTGTCAAAAAAATATTTGGTGTTCCCATCTATTAGCTGCGCCAAGTGTAGGCAACCAAATATACACGTATGTTAAGTCGCACTCGCACAAATTCCAGTAACTAAATTGGGACAAGAAATTCCACGCTTAGGAGTACGATTGTAATGGGGTACGGGGCGTGAAGCGCCCTATGTACATTAAAAACCCCCTGCCAATAAAAAGAGTACAGCAAAGATATTGAATAAGTAAGTATTGGGAATTCAAATTAATTTTAGCGCGCTTCGAACAGCTGGTGTGTGACGTCACATCCAGGGAACTGAGTACTCGGCAACATGGGCGAACGTCGTTTTACAGGTTTTGTGTTGCAAATTCGTATTTTACTTTGAATGTTTAGTATTGTTCTTCGTGTATTTTAACTTTTTGTGCTATAGTGCAATATATACTTATTTAAACAGTTAAGGGTACCCAGTAGCAGACCGAAAAATGAGCTAAATAGAAGTTCATTTTACGAGCATAATTTCAACTTTGAAAAAAATCGACATTTCAATTGATAGATTATGTCTAAATCTCTGGGGAAACACAATATTTTTTAAAATAAGTGATTGTTTAGTGTTTAATTAATCGTTCATTCTTCGAAGGAAATTGCATTTTTAGACGAGGAGGGAGCATTTTTCGCTTCAACTTTTATAGCAGTGCAAAGACAACATTGAGCTCTGTGGGGAAGACTCGGTCATCTTTGTTTAAAATTTATATTTATCAAAATATTTGCTTTTTAAAAAAATACTGAATAATGAAAATAAAGTGAAACTAGGCAATCATATTTACTAAGGATTCGTTTCGATAAATGGTTGAGTTTTACACAGCAGGGAGTCTTGCCACAGTAGATCAGTAACGAAACTTCAGCAATATTTGCGGATCGGGTGTGACCTTGGGAACCCGTTCCCGGGAAACACGAAGATTCAAATATTTCGTAGCATTCGTATGTGATTCATATAATCCTATAATTATACACAAAAATAAAAATGGTTGGCATGTACTAGTGACATTGTCCATTTGTTTCTTTCTTATAAATTATTAATATATTCAAGCAAAACATTTTTATGTTCGATTGCATAATAATAAATGTTTTCTGGTATCGTTTAGCGTCCATAAAGTGGCTCTTTATGGACTAGTCCGTAATGATAAAGTAAAACGGCCGCTTCCCAAATAAAGTTTGTAGCGTGACCATAGCAACAAAAACAGCATACTTTGAAAGCATCACAATTTTCGATGCAGAATGTAATTTTTGTAGGCCAATTTTCTTCAGTGCAATCGAACATAAAGCTTTGTATCTTACTCGTACATAATTAGGCTTTGTTGACTTGCCCTATTTATTGGCCTCGCTCGCAAGCTCAATTTGGGAATTGTATAAATCCCACACCAATAGAATTCCAAAGAACGTTTCGGAAACTATTTACTACAGATTATTTCAACACAAGTGCAAGAACCAACTCTGAAACACTATTTTATTTGAAATGAAAAATTTGCTAAGGTGTTTGTGATAACCCAAACTTCCCGCCTTTAAATTGACCTTGAAAAAGTTTGAAAGGCCCGCGAAAAATTCAAAAATTCAAAGTTTGGCCTTGGCTGTGATCGTCTAACAAATGAGAACCTACGTTGTGTATTTTTTTTTGTTTTTGAAAAATGGCGGGAAGACGTTCTTTCATACAAGTGAGCATATACTGCATGTGAGTTGAGAGCGCAAGAAATAATAGACAAAATTGTTTTGGAGGGGTGAATACGGCACCCCCTCACCGGAGGAAAGACGCTGCGAAGATTTACTCCTTTTTGTTTTATTCCCGGACATATTACATTTCAAACACCTTAAGATATATGAAAGAAAAACACTCGCGAATTGACAGACATACACATATGAAAAACGAACAACCGGAAAATTCTATACATCTGTTTGGGATCAATGCAAATATTTGAATATCACAAATTTAATAAAACAAAGCAAAAGCTGAATCAAGTAATTGGATGCAAATACACAAGTTATTACAGGCGTGTGGCGATCGAACAAAATATATATCAATTTCATTTACGAGCACAACAAGATACCCAGAGGGGGCGGTGTAGCGCGAGTAGAGGTTGGGACTCCTGATCGTCACTGTTCTCCCCCCACGACGGTGATTCTATCTACACCAAAGCCTGCTCACACGCACATCTCCATTACGAACGTGCCCTGCTAAACGAGGCGGTTACGATCGCAGATCCGTAGTTGGGTCCCGGCTACACGAAACCGGCAGCGTTAAAAACCCGCGATCGCCCCCTGACGCTATACAAACCCGCGGACTTGTGCAGGTGATGCGATCAATCCGTCAGTTTGAGAAGGAGTCGCGCGCCCCACGTACACTACGAGTTATGTGTTATTTAACCTCCATTCCATTTTAAAATATTCAATCTCTTATAACTCTGATATTAACAACAACTGAACAAGTGTTAAAGTTTCAAAGAGCAATAAACATTTAAATTCGCCATACAATCTTGTGAAATTTTAAACAACAAATAATTCTTATGTGAGATTAAAGTTGGACATCAGGTGATAAAATAAACTTGTACAAATAGAAATATTATGTGAGGATAAAACTGTAGAACATGAAATTTACGTTCCATTAAAATTATACAACAAATAAAATTACTGAGGTTAAAATTGTGAGATTAAAGAAATATTGTATGAGGTGAAAATTTGCAGAGTTAACAAAATTTACAGGAGATTAATAATTGCCACACTTTATCAACGGTTCAAACAAAGAGTTTACATTATGCCAAATTATATCATGATCTAAGTGATTGGTTACTTCAAAAATAATTTACTTTGAGAGTTGAAAATACTACGAACTGGTTACCCCAACAAAACACATAATAAACAAACACAAAAATATCCAATCATCGCTCCGAGGAAAAAGCGTCTAGGGGATGTAAGTTTCAAAATCGTTGCGAGGAAAAAGCGTCTCGGTGATGTAAATTCCAAAATCGTTGCGAGGAAAAAGCGTCTCGGTGATGTAAATTCCAAAATCGTTGCGAGGAAAAAGCGTCTCGGTGATGTAAATTTTCTGTAGCGTTGGGGGGGCATGCCTTGATTAATTAATCAATCTGGCGTTGAGAAGCATGCCCCGATGAATTAATCATGATAACGATGATAAGCGCCTAAGGGAAGAAAACATTTTAAACCCCTCCAGCCAGTTCGCAGTATAATGAACTTGTTTAACTGCCGTAAATGAACTATTAGCAATCTTGTGTGAAGAATTTAGAAGTGTTATAATGTAACACTTACGTATATGCATCCAGAGACCTATTCGTAATTAAACATAAGGTGTTTTTCCTGACTAAGTGAATTTCATGAAATCTTCTAGCAAATGGTTTATTTAAATAATCCTGATTGTTGAATTGTGTTTGCTCTAGCTGAGTATTAAGAAAAACTAGCTTAATTGGTGAATTTACAAACAATGAAACAAAATTTACAGCACGTGTTTCTCGCGCCGACCGGAAGTCTGCAATTTTCGATTAAAAGGGCGCAAGAATTAACCGCGCGGGTTGGGGACAACTGTATCATTATGAAAAATACGTTTGATTGTCGTCAAACGAAGGCTTCCTCCCGTTTTATTAACTACCAAACGAACTAATTTAAACCTAGCGCTTACCACGTTGTTACACTCTCACAGCCACATTCATAATGAAATCATTCTACGCCATGCAGCTTCCCTCTACCAACCCTCTAACTGAAATCACCCTAGCGCTACGTGCTGCCATCTGACTCAATGGTCATGCATTAACCCAGACATGTCTATTTGGTTGCCTATGTTTAACGATTCCCTTTTTCGTGATTGAATGTTTTTGTCAAATTCAAATTATTCAATTGTGATTTCGCGCCGCTGTCAATTAATTTCAGCGCGAAAACTTTGATTTAAATTCGGTCACCACAGTGTTCTTTTAAACAAACTTCCACAACACATCTTCCCCATATTCCGGCCTCTTCAACAATCATTAATTGATGTGAGTTACCGGAAACTCACCTTGAAAGAACACAACTGTTTATGGTATGTTTGTGGATACTCATTAATACGAAAATTCTTACACCACCACTTCTGCGAAGTTTGTGTGAACTTTGCACATTCTTACGAAGTGGTACATCCTGTTTTAATTGTGTGACATTTTAAAGTCTTCAATGAAGATGTGATTTTTGGCGATTTAATGATGCCACCTAAACATTTTGCAGTTTATACTCCGATGGGTAATACATTTTGTGAGTTTTTCCCAATTTATGCACCGTAGTCGTTAACTGGTTTGCGGCTAAAAAACGAACCATACAAAAATACCATTCCACCACCCCTGCAAAGATTTTCCTCTTGATTACCTCGTTTCAGTTTTTATTAGAGTTAGAATTTTTTACACACTAAAATTTAAAAATAAATCTTGGACCGCTCAAACACGCACACATCGAAAAGTAAACTATTTCGTTTAACCTGCAGTTTGTTGACCTCTTTAGCCTGTAATTTTCTAGTATTTTTTACATGTAGCGTAAGTATATATATATTACTTTGTTAAAATAAATTTTACGTTTGTTTTTCACCGAAAACCTTAAAATGAAAAAGAAACTATGTTCTTCAAGGTCGGAGCACCTTTAGAAACGCTAGTGACCTCTTTATGTCGTTCCGTAAGCTCCCCATGTATTTCTTATGGAAACAGCTGACACTTTCATAGTTTCATAGCCCTGACTTAACGTCGTGCACCAACGTCACAGTCACTAGTTGCCTCCGTTTTGTAACATAACTTAATACTTATTTGAATATTTGTTTAGTTTGACCACGACCTTCAGCAGGTATGCTTACTGATATACACTTTTTTGTGTTTCAACACACTGCGCTTAATTTTTATTTTACTCTTATTTTTACGTTCAAGAGCCGTGGTTCACGACCCCCCGTCCTACCTTGTCACTGTCGTGGTGGCGCTCTTCCTTTCCTCCAGCGACCACAGAAAAAAGAGCTATAACCCCAAACTCATGATGGTCTATCAACAAAAAGCTGTCGAAACTTTTTACTTAGGGCCTCCTATCTTTAACTAGGTATCAACATGTCATGACCCCTAGAGTGCGAAAACATAGGTCCCCGTTGCCGTCAGTCTGTCCTCTGTGTCCATTCGTATTAGACAGATAACCTCCAAAACTAATAATTTGTATTACATTTTATAGGTACTTTAGGAACATAGTGTAGCACGTAAAAACCGATCATAAATTGTCTAGTCAGTGCGATGACGTCACCTCAAAATTGTGTGTTGTAATTGCTGTTTAAATTTAATCAAATGACATGACATACGCGTAAAACATGTTCCTGTTCATTAAATAATGCTAAAAATGTTTACAAATGGCTGTATTCTATATTTTCTCAATAATTAACATAACATTACAATGTGTTTTATTTAAACGCAAAAAAAAACTGTCAAGTGTGGAATTCGAACCCACGCTCCCTTTCGAGAATCAGAGCTTAAATCTAACGCCTTAGTTCACTCGACCAACCTGATTTGTTTATAAGTATATATTTTCCTACTAAACTATATGACAGGATAGTCATGTTAGAGAACAAAACACGACCTGAGGCGTCATTAAACCGTCAAGTCAACAGCAGGCACGTGCCGACCGAAAAGGTCGCTGTAGCGGAAATAGGGCTCAGATCAACCGAGGACAGGACGATGACAAACGCTACAACCCTCCCGGACACGTGCCGAGCACGACCCTACCCGAACCAAGGGATCGCTTTCACGACCTCGGCCGAGGTCAGATCAACTGAGGACAAGACGATCACCTCGACCAAGGTCAGACGATGACCGATCTCAGAGGTCAATGAACGATCGATAAAAAGTAGTGGGGCTGCTAGACCAGTTTGACCTCATTTGACCTGATTTAGAGGCCCCACTATATAACTACTTATGGCTACTGCAATGTACAAGGCCGAGTGGTTATAATTTTGTACTGCTAATTTACTCAGATTCCCTGGTGTAAGTCCAAATCCCATTCTCATTTTTTTTTTCGGAGAAAATGAGTTTGTTTGACTGGGAGACATTTTTTTTAATTCTCCTAAAGGTTACGCCAGTGGTTACGCTACATGCAGGCATAAAAAACGAGCTCCGTTTTCAGATTTTTTCATAAGGCGGTGGTATTTAAAAAAGATTACCATCCACAATCACTTCTAAAATTAGCCAATAACACGTGACGTCACGCTGTGGCGGGAACTCAGCGTTTGACAAGCGCCGTGAAACTCCATAAGTGACAATGTTAACATTTTCGCATTTTATTTAAAAGTGTGGGTATTTATCTAGAAAATAAACACGTGAATAGCTTCTTTCATATCTTTTCTGTGTATCAGGGTGCTTTTTTTTGGCGATTTGAGTTTAAAAATACATAATAAAAATAAAAATACAGAACGCTGTTTTGGTCTGAATTTCTCGTCACCCAAAATACATCCGTGTGTTTTAAGCGGTAAATCGGAAATTAATATTTTCGTTTGAGGTGCCGGGTTTAAGTGAAGGTGTGTGATTTGTTTTTAAAGTATGGATAATTTAAGTGATTATGCACGATGTCGTTCCGTCAAAGAGAAAAACAGATATGTACAAAATCTAAACATTTTAAACGGCGTGGATCCTTATATAATGAGTACAAGTGATTTTAATTTGTGTTTAGACGATGTCCCTACCATAACAATGAATACCATTTTAAACTTTTTTATTTTTGGAATAAGTAAAATAACCCACAATGAAATTCGTGCATTCAAAAGTTTAGAGGCATTTATTCAGTTTTCTCTTTTTTAAATGACTGTGTCTTTCAATATTACAAGTATTATGAGTGGATTTATTTTGATATCCTAAATTTTGTGATGGAACATAATCAGGCTGGTCCACATCCGACAAATCTGCAGGTTTACCTAAAAGAGCACCAATGTAGTAATTTATGAGAAACTGTAAATCTAATAGGTAGTTACTGTACCTAAAATAAAATGATCCGAACAAATATTAGGAATACTTTACTTTGGCTTCGTTAAATCCACTCTTTTCAAGGCTTTTAACCAAAGCTTCCGCCTTTTTTCCCCATCCTGTATATATTTACCTTTATTGTTGCTAATTTTTGGGAAAGGAAAATAAAATTTGTCCGCATTTCTGGTGCTTCGATTCGCGCAACCCACAACAGCACAAAATTTAGGCATTTTTTCCTAAAATACAAAATATTATAATATTAAGATGCTAGTGTATTTAAAAAACATTGATGTACATTAACACATAATCAATTTGCGAAACAAATAATACAGGGTTAGTCACGAGAGAATTACTTCTGAAAATTATTTTTACGCAACCCAAAATACTAATACCCTGTACCACTTGATATTATCTAAATTTAAAATGAAATGCTTAATCCATGATTGCTTTGACTTTGGCAGTGTCACTTTGACGTTAATTAATTTTTAACATTTTTTTTCATCGTTGACTCGCCTCTAGAGCCCCATTGGATCGACGACATACAATCAGATCAATCTGAGCTATACTGAAGCCGTAAGTGCTCTACCAATGTTGTCCGCCGCTAATGTGCATGTGTTAATTCGCCATCTCTGCGTCACCTAGAGCCTCTTCGAAGTGCAAATCTGCAACCTCTGGACTTCTTCGGCCATCCATTCACAAAAAAGCCGTAGCATCCCCCCAAAATGCCCAACATTTTCAACAGATTAGTAGTTAAATTATTTACTTACTTGTTTGAGTTTGTGTTGTAACCTTTGAATAAAATGCCGTAAAAGGAATTTTTAGAAATAATTTTCTCGTGATTAAT
Organism: Zophobas morio; assembly: GCF_036711695.1. NCBI lineage: Eukaryota > Metazoa > Arthropoda > Insecta > Coleoptera > Tenebrionidae > Zophobas > Zophobas morio. Next base: position 7,841,953 of record NW_026972163.1, read on the forward strand.
CGGTTGCAAAAGATCAAGAGGCACACTGACAAATTTATTAGCGGCGCCGGAGGAGATTTCCGACTGGCTGCGGTACCACCATGGACACTCGCGTAACCTCCTTTTCCACAATTGTCAAAATGAGATTGTCAAACTCAAAGCAATCATGGATTAAGCATTTCATTTTAAATTCAGTTAGTATTAGTCTGTGGTTAGTATTAAATGGTACATGGTATTCGTATTTTGGATTGCGTAAAAATAATTTTCAGAAGTAATTCTCTCGTGACTAACCCTGTATAAGATGCAGCGAAGTTAACCTGTACATCGCATTGGAAAACATTATTTTTTAAGGATATTCAAACGTTATGGTGCGTTTTACAGATATCTACACAGTCTAGAAACTGTAACAAACTTACCAAATTATAAAAACACAGTTGACACACTCTCAAATTTAAATGAATTCCGAAAATATTAGCATTAACTCTTATGAGAAAACCGGCTAGTTGTCAAACGCTGCCATCTTGATGACCTCGGATGACGTCAGTGTATTTGGCTAATTAGCTGAAGGAAATTCTGTTTGAACAAAATTTCTTACAACTGCCGCATTACTTATTTTGAAGCAACTAACGGATGTATAATTAAACATATATTCGCAGCAGGTCTTGGAATAGACCACTCAAGTAAGGTTAGAATCAACCACTGCATGGCATTTCTTAATTTAAAAATTTTACTGTGGGTTTCTTATGGGAGCTTGATTTGGCAGGCAAAATACACCGCATAGGTGGAAATCTTAACTAATTCTTGCTTAAGCGATAAAGACTGTAGAATTATTTTCATGTTGCTAGAGGTTTAGCTCTGTAAAAACGTTCTGTTAAAAAAATATTTTGCCACCAAATAGCAATGACTTTGCTCGCTCGTTGCTGTTGCCCAGCAAGAACCAAACAATACGAGGAGGTCTGGAGTGCGTCTTGCCATTAAAAGAGAGGACTAAGGTTTGATAGCATGGGTGAAGGACACCGTATTTTGTAAATTTGGACGCCGTACTTTAAAAATGATGAATACGGTATTCTGTGAATTATGAACGCAGTACTTTGTATATTCTAAAGGCGTACTTTATCAGTCCTGAATGCATGTTATTAACAACATATTTAAAAAAAAATCGGGCATTTTTGGAAAAATATCCACTTTCCTTCGTGTTCACAGCACTTAACACAAAACATTTTCGCTAATATTTATTAACAATAAATTAGAAATTCGCGAACACGTGCTACTTTTAACCCAAAATGAAGCTCCAATGTTGCTGCTACCAGACCGGAATCAAAACTGAACAGAAAGGATCGAAAATGTGACCTTTTATCTGGTAGCTCACGTGACAGTGACATCATCGTACCTCACGATGAGATTGCAAAAATTATTTTTCATATTTTAGATCAGAAATTGTATATTTTCGGGGTTAATTTAACAACGTTTAAACAAACTAATTTGTTTTTACTAACCTCGTGTTCTTAGGAAAACGGATTTCGGTTCAATTATCATATATTGATAGTTATCATATTTGAACATTATGAATTGTATTAATTATGTTTAAATTTTATTTAATTATATCGCGAAAATGTATAGCTTTGACCCACCAACTTCAATCGTTTCGAAAATTTATCCAAAATGTAAACATTGTCGACCAAACGAATCACGGAATCCGATAAATTAAAACTGAAGTCGTACTTACCCTGTTTTCGGTCCTTTTCGGAAAAATATCCATTTTCGTTCGTGTTCACAGCACTAACATAACATATTTTCCGTAATATGTATTAATAATAAACTAGAAATTCGCTAAAACGCTCCACTTTTACGCCGAAATGAAGCGACGATCTTGCCGCCATCAAACAGAAATTAAAACTGAACACAAAGGACCGAAACACGTGACCTTTATACAAGTAGCTCAGGTGACATTGACGTCATCGTACGTCACGATGAGATTGCAAAATTTATTTTTCATATTTTGGCCGGGAAAATGCACATTTTCGGGGATAATTAAACATTGTTTAAACAAATTGATTTGTTTTTAATAATTTCGGGGTTGTAGGACAACGGGTTTCGGTTTAATTATCATACATTGATGCTTATCATATTTAAACATTATAAATGATATTAATTATGTTTAAAATTTATTTATTTATGTCGTAAAAATGTATAGCTTTGATCAACCGATTTCAATCGTTTCGAAAATTTTCCCAAAATTTAAATATTGTCGAGTGAACGAATCACGGAATCCGATAAATTAAAACTGAACTCGAACTTACCCTGTTTTCGGTCCTTTTCGAAAAAATATCCATTTTCGTTCGTGTTCACAGTACTAATACAACACATTTTCACTAATATTTAAATATATAAATTAGAAATTCGTGAAAAGAGCCCTACTTTTAAGCCAAAACGGACTCTGATGTTGCTGCCACCAAACCGAAATCAAAACTAAACGCAGAGGACCGAAAAATGTGACCTTTTATCAGGTGGCTCACGTGACAGTGGCGTCATCGTACGTCACGATGAGATTGCAAAAATTATTTTTCATATTTTCGCTCAGAAATTGTACATGTTCGGGGTTAATTTAACAATGTTTAAACAAACTAATTTGTTTTTGCTAACCTCGTGTTCTTAGGAAAATGGTTTTCGGTTTAATTATCACATATTAATAGTTATATACAGGGTGTCCCAGAATTCGCGCCATTCCCGTGAATGACATGTTCCCTGTCCCGAACTGTGCCGTAATTCGCAAAAAGAATTGTCCAGGCTTTAACCGTGTGAGAACTGGAAGGCGATTAAGTTGACCAATAGAGAGGCTGCTTTTATATCCGAACGTTTCTATGTTCAAAGTTACCTATGCCAAGAACAAAAAATTGGGTAATACTAAAGTTGAATGAATTTTTTTCCGAATCCCCCTCCGTCAATAAAAGGAAACAGAAGTGTGGTTATAAATTTAATCATTTTGACAATTGTTTGTCATAAACTGTCACGAAGTTCATCACTGACCTGAAGAGACGCTTCTGCGCCAAAGATGACTGATTAATGTACACAGAGACGTCAAGGTTTACTTTAAGGCCAGTAGCATGGGACAGAAGTTATTTCTGCGGCCATTCTAGTTAAATTGTGTTTAACTGGGCTGTACATGTCATAAGAGAAGCTGTTTCATTTCATCGTAGGCAAATAATACATTTATTACTATTCTACATAGTGTGGATACCGAACAGCAGGTATTAGAAGTCATTTTCTTAGAGCCCCGTGAATAATGTGTTGTTCTTTTTAACGAAAATTAGTACATTTTCAGAATTCACTATGCATCATATCCCTGATATTAAGTTTATCGTTATTTCTAAAAAAGAGTACCACATGTCCATTCAAAGAACGTTATTAAGTGTACTAAAGAGAAGATGGATCTTTTCAGCCTAGTCGGAAAGGCCGTGCTGGGGCTCCACGGAATGTACGTGTAGGTGCTGAAGAGCAAGTGTTAGAAAACATGGAAGCGGATCCTAGGAGAAATGTCCGCTGCGTAGCGCAAATGAGTGGATGCTCAAGATCGACCACTCATCGTATCCTACAAGAGAGAAGACTGCATCCTTACCATTACACGAGGGTGCAGCATCTGCGACCAGCCGACTACCCGCAACGAGTACATTTTGCTCAATGGTTACTGCGACAAAATGAACTAAATCCTGATTTTTCACGGCGCATTCTTTTCACCGACGAATGTTCATTTTCCCGAGAAGGAATGTTTAATGCACACAATTGGCATTTCTGGGCACACGAAAATTCACATCTCACTAGGGTGAGAGCATATCAGGAGCGATTTACTATTAATCTATGGGCTGGAATCATTGCTACTAGTGTGGTACAAATTTTAATGCATCTGATAAAATTATCACTAAACTCCGTTCCTGTTTATTTCGGTGGGGCCGTTTGTGTTACCTGATTACCTTAATGGGGAGGTATATGCTAATTTTCTACGACTAGAGCTTCCGACGTTGTTGGAAGACGTTCCTTTGAATGTACGGCGGAATATATGGTTTCAGCACAACTTTAAAGAAACTGTTTTAAATCATATGCAACATCAATATTATTCTTGAATAAGTCTCTGTTTTCATTATCTCCCCCACATGATTGACACCACAGCAGATACCTATGATCTCAATACACCAGAGAAGTGGAGTCTCGTCTATTTTTTCGTTGCTTAGATTAGGTATCAGCAACAAAGCTGTTCAGTAAAAATTGATACTGTTTATTGAAAATCATAAGCACCGATTAATCAAAAGCGATATTTATGTTTTAGTACACTTAATAACGTTCTTTGAATGGACGTGTGGTACTCTTTTTTAGAAATAACGATAAACTTAATATCAGGGATATGCTGCATAGTGAATTCTGAAAATGTACTAATTTTCGTTAAAAAGAACAACACATTATTCACAAGGCTCTAAGAAAATGACTTCTAATACCTGCTCTTCGGTATCTACACTATGTAGAATAGTAATAAATGTATTATTTGCCTACGATGAAATGAAACAGCTTCTCTTATGAAATGTACAGCCCAGTTAAACACAATTTAACTAGAATGGCAGCAGAAATAACTTCTGTCCCATGCTACTTGCCTTAAAGTAAACCTTGACGTCTCTGTGTACATTAATCAGTCATCTTTGGCGCAGAAGCGTCTCTTCAGGTCAGTGATGAACTTCGTGACAGTTTATGACAAACAATTGTCAAAATGATTAAATTTATAACCACACTTCTGTTTCCTTTTGTTGACGGAGGGGGATTCGGAAAAAATTCATTCAACTTTAGTATTACCCGATTTTTTGTTCTTGGCATAGGTAACTTGGAACATAGAAACGTTCGGATATAAAAGTAGCCTCTCTATTGGTCAACTTAATCGCCTTCCAGTTCTCACACGGTTAAAGCCTGGACAATTCTTTTTGCGAATTACGGCACAGTTCGGGACAGGGAACATGTCATTCACGGGAATGGCGCGAATTCTGGGACACCCTGTATTTAAACATTATGAATTATATAAATTATGTCATTTCTGCAACTCTTGAGTTATTTTCTAAAATAAATTGACTGATCCATACATTTTTTTGTCACTGCAAAAGCAAATCTAAAAAATATGGATGCAATGATAAATTTACGAAAATATACTGATGATATTTTGCACATTTTAGATAGGATTTATTCGGCAAAATCTTGAGATGACGTCATCAAGTTTTTGGGCTTGATAAACAGATATATTTTGATTAAAAACGTACCATGTTAAACAGTAACTTCAAAACGTCTGCAATAAATCTAAAAATTTAGTTTTGCAATTCTTGATTCAATCAATAAAATAAACTGACTCAGTGATTAATTTTTTTAGAGAAACCCCCTATAAGCAAAACTAAACAATATGAATGGAATGATAAATCACAAGTATAGTCTCATCCTATTTTGGATATTTTAAAAAGGATTCATTTGGCAAAATTTTGGGCTGACGTCATCAATTTTTTGGAGGAAGTAAGTAGTATTTTGAATACAAATTTATTATGCTTATCAGATGTTTAAAACGTCTGCAAGATTTCAAAGCATTCGGTTTGCAGATTCAAAATTAAGTTGTAGGTGAAACGAAGTTCACGGGGTCAGCTAGTTATTTTTTAAATTTTTATTACGTGTGCATGTGAGACAATATTTATTTTTTACTCCCACATACAAAATTTTCCTTGTCCTAGCGCCTATAATGCATGCTACTCCAGAAAGAGCGTTGAAATTATTTTTTTCCAATTTCTACTAATAAAATGCTCATTTTGTATGTTAAATCTCGCTATTAAAACAATAGTTTAATCGAAAGGATGAATAATAGTTATGACAAAAATAAGCCAGTATAGGTGAGTGAGTATGTATGACACGAGCACGATAGTGCGAGTGTTTTACTGAGTCACGAGCCTATACTGGCATTTTTGTCACGTGTATAATATTAAATTTTCTCTTATACCTGCTTATATTCTTTAATTTCCTTCATAAAATGTAAATATATTGGAAATAAAAATATGTAGTTGGCGGCAGTTACAATGACAGAACTGTAAATAAACAATTGTGGAATTAAAAAAAACTGTCATCAAGTTTTATCAAAGAAAAAATAATGGAAATTCCAGAAGAAATCCGTAAAAAGGCATTAAGTGTGGTGCAGAATTTGCTTCCTGATACTTCCAAAGAGCTATACGACCGTGAATATCAACTGTTTAAGCAATGGATGAGGGACAGGTCAACAGACGTTGTTTGTGGAATGTGGACCAGGGAGCTGACATGACTACGCTTAAAAGGTTTGGTGGATGGTCCTCTGATAAAGTTGCAACAGGCTACGTGGAAAATTCTTTAGAGCAGAAGATAAAAATTGCCCAAAAATACTAATAGATTGTTCTGTCAGTGTGTCTTCATGTGATGTTGTGGAAAATGGTGTGGAAACGGCGACGAAGGAGAACCACTCCGTTGAACCATCGACTGGTTCTGCATCAGTTTTTGAATTTCATAAATGCGTTGTACATTTTCATAATAAATAGTGGTTTATTAGTAAATTCGTAAAGCAATGAAATACTGGTCTCTTAGCAATCACTATCTCATTCGATAAGATACTGAAACCATCAGTATCTTATTCGATGATATATGTATTGATGTATTTTAGCAACTCCAAACAATGGTAATAATAGTCTGAATATAAGCAGGTATAAGAGAAAATGTTTATAGCAACACTTTATTCACACTATCATAGATAACACGAATAAAGTAAAAAAACGAAAAATTCGCACTACCATTGAAATTTTCGTTGCTATGGACGTGTGGATATTCAACTAAAATTTGCAACGTTTGATAGTCCACCTCCTGTAAAACAATCCTAATGAAAGTCCAGGAGCGTCGTTTGAGTTTAACCATGACGAAAGTACAGGCAGCTTAGGCAATTTACCTTCTTCAAATGTTCATCATATTAGTAATAGTACAATTAATATTTATGTATATGGATTACCTAAAGAATAATTTTTTTTTTAATTTTTGCGAAATTGGAAAAAATCTTGTGTGATACACGGGAATAAACAAATTTTATCCACTCAAAAACATTATCACACTCAGCTCCGCCTCGTTGCTAAACTGTTTTTTCGCTGGATAAAATTCACTTTTATTCACTTATATCATAAATAGCTATTATATGATCGCTTGCTCCACGCTCCATCCACAATTACCGAAATGCTCTATTCGTCAAAAATGTTTGCTTTTTTTCTGGAATCATTGATGTAGCGTTTTCTTTCTAATTGAAATGGCAAAATAAAAAAAAAGAAAAATGACATAGTTACCTTTACAAATAATTTTACTTTGACATGTAAGGTGTTTCTTGCAAAAATGGTCTGTCTAAGTGAAACTGAGCGCATAGAATTATTAATGATTTAGTTTTGCTCAAATGAAATTAAAAAAAAATAACAATAAAAATAAATATTGTTTAATAATGTAGTTTAATAATGTATTTGCCATTTCAAACAGAAAGAAAGTATGATTGTGTTATATCAATGAATTCAGAAAAAAAAGAACTCTACTCAGAAATGCATGAATTATATGGTAGTGTACCCCTATACCTAATTTCAGTTGATTTGTACAATTGGTTCTCAACATATTTAACCGTTTCCATTCATTATAGCGACCCTGTATAATCATTAATAATTAATACTTGCTCTTCCCGCCTTTTTCTGAGAAACATGGTAGGGGTACGTACTATGAGCAGAGACGGGAAATGACGCATTTTTCTTAAAATTTTGTCTCTAGTTGTGAGACTTTTATCTCTTTGACCTTTTCTCCTAAATAAGCTTTTATGAAGGTCCCAAGCGGTCGACCAGCTTACCGGCCTAGTGATTGACAACTGTCTAACGCTCTCCATAGTGCTTGCATTGTGGGTTGCCTAATTTAGAAAACAGAAATACGGGCTCGGTCCGACGGACCCTTAACTTTCATAACGAAATAACTATTTATGCAGTAAAAAGCAAAAGTGACACATTTTATTACGCGAAGTGAAATTGCCCTCGAGGCGTTAGCCGAAATGGGGCAAACGTGAAGTAATAAAAGACACTTTTGCCTCGCATAGCATACAAGATTTTTTGTAATTTAGTTCATTCGTAGATATTTTTTCAAAAAATTTTGATTTAACTGTCAATCGTAATAAGGATCGTAGTTTGCAGTGTTACGGAAATGAAAGCGTTACTATTTACATATTTTTGCAAAAACGCGAAAAACTAATTACACGTTACACATTTCGTTAATTTCATCAGTGTTTTTGTGTGTGACGCCGTATTAGTATTAATAATCTTAAGAAACATGAGTGATTCAAAAGATGACGTGCTGTTGGAGATTGAAAACGTTGCCAAAGAAGCAATTTCAAATTTATTACCGTCAAAGTCGAAGGAATTGTATGAAATGGCTTACAAACGCTATGAAAATTGGTGTCAGCTGAAGGTCAAAATTACGTCAGAAAAAGCAATTTTTGCGTATTTTTCCAAAAAAGCAAAGAGCCGAAAAGCGTTTACAGTCTGGAGTCAATTTATACATTTCATTGTTTTTTAAAGCGAAACGCTGAAGGCAGTGGCGGCTCGTGACTGTCTGATGTGGTGAGGCGATGATAGAAGTTTGACAATAATATTATCAATAATAAAATTAATTAAATTAATGTGATTAATGCATATTACTTGATCTTAGTAGTCAGTAATGATAGAAGTCTTGCCTGAATACCGTTCATTTCCCCGTCAGTAGTGGGTCCTAATAATAGTAATAATAATAATAATATTAACACCCATAACACATTTCATCAACAATGTTTTTACAAGTCAAAATTTTGTTTAAACTAGCACTTTCTTGGAGGGATTCGGCAATTGTTGTGTTCCTTTCTAAATCTTTTAAGCCCATGAAATTTTTAATGTGTACTTTGGAACTTTTATGTAACTTTGCACTTCGAATGAAATTCTTTAAATCGTTATATCTCGGAGACGTCGTCCATGTGTTTTTTACATTGCCTAAGAGTAGACACGGCCAACAATATAGACTTTCAGCATAAATATTACGGCTACGGCAGAGCCGTTTATGTTTCGTACCAGGCTGGTTTAAAAGATCTGGAGTACTGATGACATTGTCGCTTATCAATGGAAGTTAACGGTTTTGACTGTTCGATATTTAGCAAAATTTACCGACGTTCTAACTCGGTTCGTCGTGAAAACGGCGTTTCAAGAAGCAACATGACAATATCGTACTCGGGATTCATGTTTCACTCACCTGTACCCTGTACCTATGAAAGAGACAAAAACACGAAACACCAACTCCTGGACTTTTATTCACGTTTATGCTAATTACCCACGCACCCTGCATCCCTTCTATTCTGTAAAATAAATGGGAAAATGGTTTAATGGGTCCGCCGAAATTGGCCGAGAAGCATCGAAGATATCGCCTCAGTTGCGAGCGAATTCATGTATAGGAGTATAGCAGCTGAGTCATGGAAATCCGTGTCTGTGATTGGGCTTCATTGGCTCAAGTGAACCGACGCTCTGGCCGCTTCAGTTAAAGAATTCGGGGCATGAATCGTACAGTATTCAACGGAAAATGTCCGCAGAAAGTGTAAAAATAAAAAATCATCTACAGATTTACCATTTCAACATATTTTTGTAACTAAAAATGCATTGAAAGCTCTTTTTTAATTATAAATTAAATCAATCTGTTCTTAAGATATATGCTGTGAGGCGCCGCCTCACTTGCCTCATATGACGAGCCGCCACTGGCTGAAGGTTATAAACCGAAAAGATCAAAAACCTTTACAAGGAACGACATCAGCAGATTTTCAAGGGAAACAGACGGCAATATTTATCTGGCAATTAAGGTATTTTTGCAAAAAATTATTGAATTTGTTGTACAATTCCAATTTACAATGTTAATTCAAGATGCATATAAAAAGTTCGCGCAACAAAACGAACAGGATATTTAGATGTCTACCTTCTATCGAATCCTCTTAACATACCAAATACAGACGAAGAAATCGCTCCTCAATTATTCATTTCTATACGTTCAGTATCAGAAAATGACGATTTCACTGCTTTAAAAAAATCCAAGAATTCCTTTACAACAGGTCCAGATGGCATTCCTAGCTTCATTCTGAAGGATTGTTCTAGAATTTTGGTCAAACCGTTGCAGATAATCTTTAACCTTATTATAAATCAAGGCAAGTTTCCCGAAATTTGGAAGAACGCTTGCATTTGCCCTTTCTTTAAAACTGGTGACCAGGGGCGGCTCATGACTTGAAAAGTTGATGAGGCAAAGCACAATACGCTCCAAAATATAAATAAATCAAGATTACTTAAATATTTTCTACTTAGTCAAATAAACAAATTTGTAAACTCATTTAACTGTCCACCAAGAACCAACGTGAAGGTGTAAGGAACTCTTGTAAGGAAAGAATGGGAATGACAGGACAAAAGGAAAGGGAAACCTGGTCAGAAAAAACTAATATAACTTAACAAAAAACAAAATTAAAATAAACTTTAAAGAAAACAAATATTTCTTCGTCTTCTAGGGGTCATGAAAGATCGAGAAAACGCAAAAGTAGACAGTCGGCCGACGGACTCGATTACAATACTTCCTTTGCTTACGCTCGGGAAGTAAAAAGGTCAACTACAACAAACCTAGCGTGTTTCGCACAGGCTCTAATTTAGGACCCTTGTTATTCCTCCTTTTTATTAACGATGTTGTTGAAAACATTACAACTAATATATTATTGTTCGCAGATGATATTAAACTTTTCTTGGATGTTAGATTGAATATATTGGTGGAAGACTGTAAATCACTTCAGTGGAATTTGAATATTATTTGCAGTTAGTGTAATGACAACCGCTTAACTTTAAATAAGGATAAATGCTTTATTGTCTCGTACACGAGAAAACAAGAACCATTAATCTTTAATTATCAACTCTCAAATATAGACTTAAACCGTAAATATAGCTTTAAAGATTTAGGAATAATTTTTGATGCAAAGTTCACCTTTATTGAACATATTACGAATATCGTCTTTCACGCCTACAAAATGTATGTCTTTATTTGTAGAAATAGTAAAGAGTTTAGCGATGTACGTACCTTGTGTAGTTTATATTACGTGCTTGTAAGATGCAGATTAGAATATGGAGTGATTATTTGGAATCCGATATACGAAAATCATACAAATAGCTTAGAAAGAGTACAACGCTGAACGAAACTTTGACCATGTAGCTCTAGTAAATAGATTTAACTTTTTATCCTTAAAAACAAGACGCATTATTACCTATTATTGTGAAAATGGTTTTTAATTTGCTGAATAATAAAATTGATGCTCCTTCATTGCTTAGCAGAATAAATTTCAAGGTACCAAGAATAGCATCGCGGCAAGAAATATTATTCTATTGTTCGGTAACTAGAACAAATGTAATCCGGAAGTCGCCTATGCATTTAATATGTGACTTCTTCAATAGAATTGCTAAGAAATGTGATGTAAACTGTAGCAAATTTAGTGTGGTGAAAAATTTAATTGTAAGTACTGAATGTTTATGGGATTCATTTTTTGTGTTAGTTTTATTATTGTTATTATAGTGATAGGGCAGTAGTTAAGTTTTTGTTCCTTATAATTGGGTTTAACCTGTTGGGAATAAAGCGATATTATTATTTCTGTACGTTACTTTGATAGTTGGGGCACAGTAGGTTGGGGTGGCTGGTGGATGTCGAAAAGATGAATTAGTCGACATGCTGATTGAAGACATCCTCTAACGTTAGCGGATTATCATCTACTATTAATGGTGCAACATTTAAAAACTGTACTGTTAATATTTATGTGCTGATAGAATAATGTGATTTTTTGTCAGTAGTGATAAAAAGAGTAATATTTCGTAACTGAAAATGCATATGAAATGTCGATATTTGACAACTAAATTACAAAAAGTAACTTTATTACTTAACAAGTCGTAAATAAATATTTATATTATATATTTAGTTATTCAGTTAGTTCCTTTTTAAGGCAAATTAACAAACGCCTATGTTTATAAATAATTTACTTGAAGAAAAACGCTGGGAAACATTCTGGTAGGCTATAAAAAATATATCTTGAGAACATTCGAGGTTTACAGGTATTTGTCCGCTTACTTTTTTGTTTCAAGTGCATATTTTCCGAGTTGTAATTAATAATATGTCCTGCGAAACCCTTCAAATTTTAAAAAGAATCCCTTATTTGTGTTTTTCTTTAAAAAATGAAATAAAGCAGTTCCGTAACATGTATTAGGATTGGAATTATTTAGTAGTACAGTAGGTGACCTCCGGAAGTAAAACAGTTATAGAGTCGTAACCAGCAGACTCCGACAAAAGCAGGGGACCAGGCACCCAACATTCAGTTAGATTTTGCTGTGACTACGTGGATATCGTATTATTTAACTTCAATAATATGTGCATTCAAAAGTGAACGCGTTACGAAATTATAATAAAAATGGACTTGCTATCTAGATACAGACGATTTTCTATTCCAAAGAGGTAAGTTCTATTTTGTAGTAATATAAATTTATTATGTGCATTACTATTTTGTAGTTTTTAAATACTTTTAGAACATAATACGTGAAACTGAAATACGTGCGTTTCTTTTTTCTATACCTACGTCGCGGTGTAGTATATTATATACTTTAGCTGTCATGTGTCCAAAAAGGTAACATAATTTCGGAAAATTTTAATAATAAAATCTGACGATAACATCATCTTATTTTCTTGTTAATTAAATCCTTAATTTTGTTCATTATAATAAAATAAAACGCTTTATTTTTCTAACAAACTTAAATGACAATATTTTCAAAAATAGACTATACATTTACCAGTCAAAACAGCTTAAATCAAGTAAATTCACGTTTTCAATCAGTTTTTGTGGGACAAGACGTAGAAAACTTATTAGTGAGTACTATATTACAAGTGGCCGGCAGAAAGTCTGGAGTCTTAAGAATTACTGGAAATATTGGAATTCTGTAAACGCCATTGTTAAATTGTGTAACAAAATTTTAAAATTTAACTTTGAATCTGCAAAACCTAGTGCTATCTTGCAAACTTTTTAGGGTTATCGTAAGCATAGTAAATCGTTAATAAAAGTGTACCTGTTTATTGTTTATTCCCTACCCAAAAAAAAAACTGTTAACGTCATCTCGAAATTTTAATGAATAAATCTGAAATATGCACAATTTTAATAAGAGTCTACCTTTGTGGTTTATCAACACAAATGAGGCGACATGTTTTCTTGTCCATCACATTTTTCCGAAAATTAGAGAATACAGAGGTCCGTGAAATTGACCCCAGCAATGTAAAATATTTACCTAAATTTACTACAAAAAATTAGTAAGTTATTTGTAAGTATTTGTAAATCAACTTTTATAATTTTTACTTCCCGAGCGTAAGCAAAGGAAGTATTGTAATCGAGTCCGTCGGCCGACTCTCTACTTTTACGTTTTCTCGATCTTTCATGACCCCTAGAAGACGAAGAAATGGGTCTCCCATTTCCGTCTGTCTGTCCGTCTGTCCGTCCGTCTGTCCGTCCGTCTGTCCGTCTGTCCGTCTGTCCGTCTGCCGTCCCGGATTTTTATTAGACAGATAATCTCCGAAAGTACTCGACCGATTGTTGTGAAATTTTGTACTTATATTAAGAATATCATGTACATGGTAAAACGCTAGCCAAAATTTGTCTAATCATCCCCACCACTAATGCGATGACGTCACTTCAAAATTGTACATAGTAAATGGGTTTTGAATTGTATAAAATAACATAGTCCTACACATGTAGTTTACAACTCTGAATCGACTTTTCACCCGAAACGTCCAGATTTTTGGAAAAAAAATCAAAATTATAAAACAACATTTTGACATTTAATTTTTAATCTGCTAACCAGAATGCTTTGAAATGTTGCAGATGTTTTAAGGCTATAAAGAGCATCATAAATCTTTAGTCAAAAAATATTTGCTTATCCCCTCCAAAAACTTGATGACGTCAGCTCAAAAGTTTGTGGAATAAATCATATCTAAAATGTACAAAATATGATGAGTCTGTACTTGTGATCTATCACTCCATTCATATTTTTTGGATTTGCATATACAGGGTGACTCAAAAAAATTAATGAATGCGTAAATTTATTTTATCGATTTAATCAGGAATTACAAAACCGAATGCTTTGAAATCTTGGGAATATTTTAAAGTTATTATAAGCATGGTAAACTTTTGTTCAAAATGTATTTGTTCATCCCTCCTAAAAAAATTGGTCTAAAGAGTTTAGACAGTACTTCCCTCGCTGTCGGAAACTTGACGACTGCATGCCTATTGTGTTTTTTTTTCTCATTACATTTTTGTAGTGGGAATTTAAAAAAAAATGTGATGACGTCATCAACATTTTTGCAAGGACACGTATATCAGTTGGGATAGATGTAGTGTAATACTAAGAATAAAATTATTGTATTCCCAAATTTTCGGGAAAATGAATTGGGTCGTTTTGAATATTGATTTCTTATGATCAATAAAATAACGAAACAATTTACTCACGTATACGGCGCCGGTGTGTAATATGTAGAGAGCGGATTTCTGTCGGGCTTGGCAAGGCCAAACTCGGTACGGCTCGTACGGGATGCGAATTCATTGCGGTTGCGGACTGCACTTCGTTTATTTGAGATTAGAATAACGCTGTTTCGTTGCACTCTGCTGTTAATTCCCGTTCTCATTTACTTAGCCGTTTGATTAATAAACCGTTAATTATATTTACGGAATTAGTACTGATTAAATTCTAGCACCCGCTACTGAGTCCCGGCGATCCAGCGCGTCCCCACCTATAATCGTGACGTAGCCCGACAAAAATCCGCTGTCTAGTAATATGAAAGGCAACTGAAAATCGTTTATGTATAAACATTCTTAATTTAAGAGGACAAGCGTAACAGCATACGTGAGAGTCAAACAGAGAAACTGTAAACAAAACGACCATCGGTTTTATTGCTTCGACTTCCGCTTATTATATAAAACATTGGGTTTTATTTTAATTCTTGACGATGAAATTCACAATTGGTTGATTATAAACATGTCGATTTCACATTCGCGGAACCAAGTGAGCGCATAAAACAAATGCAGGTCTGTAATGTTAAAGTCGATGTAAATAAGCGTGCTACCCTTATGTTTCAACCGAGTTTTTCCTTTAACAAATTTTGTGTCTACCAAATTGGGTTGGTTGGGGTGTAATACTAATAATAATAAGTGTTGCCTTTAATTTAATCAATAAAATAAATTGACTTCATTAATTTTTTCAAACCACCTCTTAAGAAAATCTAAAAAATTTGAATGGAATGATAAATTACAAGTACAAACTCATCATATTTTTTGCATTTTGGATAGGATTTATTCAGCAAAATTTAAGGGTGACGTCATCAATTTTTTAAGGAGGGATGAACAAATACATTTTGAACAAAAGTTTACCATGCTTATAATAACTGTAAAATACTCCCAAGATTTCAAAGCATTCGGTTTTGTAATTCATGATTGAATCGATAAAATAAATTCACGCCTTCATTAATTTTTTTGAGTCACCCTGCATATGCAAATCCAAAAATATGAATGGAATGATAAATCACAAGTACAGACTCATCATATTTTGTACATTTTAGATACGATTTATTCGGCAAACTTTTGAGCTGACGTCATCAGTTTTTTGTAGAAGATAACCAAATATATTTTGACTAAAAATTTATTATGCTCTTTATAACTTTAAAACATCTGCAAGATCCCAGAGCATTCGGTTTTGTAGTTCCTGATTAAATCAATAAAACATATTTAAGCATTCATTAATTTTTTTGAGTCACCCTGTATATGCAAATCCAAAAAATATGAATGGAGTGATAGATCACAAGTACAGACTCATCATATTTTGTACATTTTAGATATGATTTATTCCACAAACTTTTGAGCTGACGTCATCAAGTTTTTGGAGGGGATAAGCAAATATATTTTGACTAAACATTTATTATGCGCTTTATAATCTTAAAACATCTGCAAGATTTCAAAGCATTCGGTTTTGTAGTTTCTGAGTAAATCAGTAAAATAAATTTACGCATTCATTAATTTTTTTGAGTCACCCTGTATATGCAAATCCACAAAATATGAATGGAGTGATAGATCACAAGTACAGACTCATCATATTTTGTACATTTTAGATATGATTTATTCCACAAACTTTTGAGCTGACGTCATCAAGTTTTTGGAGGGGATAAGCAAATATTTTTTGACTAAAGATTTATGATGCTCTTTATAGCCTTAAAACATCTGCAACATTTCAAAGCATTCTGGTTATCAGATTAAAAAGTAAATTTCAAAATGTTGTTTTATAATTTTGATTTTTTTTTCCAAAAATCTGGACGTTTCGGGTGAAAAGTCGATTCAGAGTTGTAAACTACATGTGTAGGACTATGTTATTTTATACAATTGAAAACCCATTTACTATGTACAATTTTGAAGTGACGTCATCGCATTAGTGGTGGGGATGATTAGACAAATTTTGGTTAGCGTTTTACCATCTACATGATATTCTTAATATAAGTACAAAATTTCACAACAATCGGTCGAGTACTTTCGGAGATTATCTGTCTAATAAAAATCCGGGACAACAGACGGACAGACGGACGGACAGACAGAAGGACAGACGGACAGACGGACAGACGGACAGACGGACAGACGGACAGACGGACAGACGGACGGACAGACGGACGGACAGACGGACAGACAGACGGAAATGGGAGACCTATTTCTTCGTCTTCTAGGGGTCATGAAAGATCGAGAAAACGTAAAAGTAGAGAGTCGGCCGACGGACTCGATTACAATACTTCCTTTGCTTACGCTCGGGAAGTAAAAATTGATGACGTCACCCTTAAATTTTGCTGAATAAATCCTATCTAAAATGCAAAAAATATGATAAGATTGTACTTGTGATTTATCATTCCATTCATATTTTTTAGATTTTCTTAAGAGGTGGTTCAAAAAAATTAATGAAGTCAATTTATTTTATTGATTAAATTAAAGGCAACACTTATTATTAGTAACACATCCCAACCAACCCAATTTGGTAGACACAAAATTTGTTAAAGGAAAAACTCGGTTGAAACATAAGGGTAGCACGCTTATTTAGATCGACTTTAACATTACAGACCTGCATTTGTTTTATGCGCTCACTTGGTTCCGCGAATGTGAAATAGACATGTTTATAATCAACCAATTGTGAATTTCACCGTCAAGAATTAAAATAAAACCCAATGTTTTATATAATAAGCGGAAGTCGAAGCAATAAAACCGATGGTCGTTTTGTTTACAGTTTCTCTGTTTGACTCTCACGTATGCTGTTACGCTTGTCATCTTAAATTAAGAATGTTTATACATAAACGATTTTCAGTTGCCTTTCATATTACTAGACAGCGGATTTTTGTCGGGCTACGTCACGATTATAGGTGGGGACGCGCTGGATCGCCGGGACTCAGTAGCGGGTGATAGATAATCACTGAATTTAATCAGTACCAATTCCATAAATATAATTAACGATTTATTAATCAAACGGCTAAGTAAATGAGAACGGGAATTAACAGCAGAGTGCAACGAAACAGCGTTATTCTAATCTCAAATAAACGAAGTGCAGTCCGCAACCGCAATGAATTCTCATCCCGTACGAGCCGTACCGAGTTTGGCCTTGCTTAGCCCGACAGAAATCCGCTCTCTAGATATTACACACCGGCGCCGTATACGTGAGTAAATTGTTTCGTTATTTTATTGATTATAAGAAATCAATATTCAAAACGACCCAATTCATTTTCCCGAAAATTTGGGAAAACAATAATTTTATTCTTAGTATTACACTACATCTATCCCAACTGATATACGTGTCCTTGCAAAAATGTTGATGACGTCATCACAATTTTTACTTCCCGAGCGTAAGCAAAGGAAGTATTGTAATCGAGTCCGTCGGCCGACTCTCTACTTTTACGTTTTCTCGATCTTTCATGACCCCTAGAAGACGAAGAAATAGGTCTCCCATTTCCGTCTGTCTGTCCGTCTGTCCGTCCGTCTGTCCGTCCGTCTGTCCGTCCGTCTGTCTGCCGTCCCGGATTTTTATTAGACATATAATCTCCGAAAGTACTCGACCGATTGTTGTGAAATTTTGTACTTATATTAAGAATGTCATGTAGATAGTAAAACGCTAACCAAAATTTGTCTAATCATCCCCACCACTAATGCGATGACGTCACCTCAAAATTGTACATAATAAATGGGTTTTCAGTTGTATAAAATAACATAGTCCTACACATGTAGTTTACAACTCTGAATCGACTTTTCACCCGAAACGTCCAGATTTTTGGAAAAAAAATCAAAATTATAAAACAACATTTTGAAATTTAATTTTTAATCTGCTAACCAGAATTCTTTGAAATGTTGCAGATGTTTTAAGGCTATAAAGAGCATCATAAATCTTTGGTCAAAAAATATTTGCTTATACCCTCCAAAAACTTGATGACGTCAGCTCAAAAGTTTGTGGAATAAATCATATCTAAAATGTACAAAACATGATGAGTCTGTACTTGTGATCTATCACTCCATTCATATTTTTTGGATTTGCATATACAGGGTGACTCAAAAAAATTAATGAATGCGTAAATATATTTTATTGATTTAATCAGGAACTACAAAACCGAATGCTCTGAAATCTTGCAGATGTTTTAAGGTCATAAAGAGCATAATAAATGTTTAGTCAAAATATATTTGCTTATCCCCTCCAAAAACTTGATGACGTCAGCTCGAAAGTTTGCCGAATAAATCATATCTAAAATGTACAAAATATGATGAGCCTGTACTTGTCATTTATCACTCCATTCATATTTTTTGGATTTGCATATACAGAGTGACTCAAAAAAATTAATGAATGCGTAAATATATTTTATTGATTTAATCAGGAACTACAAAACGGAATGCTCTGACATCTTGCAGATGTTTTAAGGTTATAAAGAGCATAATAAATGTTTAGTCAAAATATATTTGCTTATCCCCTCCAAAAACTTGATGACGTCAGCTCGAAAATTTGCCGAATAAATCATATCTACAATGTACAAAATATGATCAGTCTGTACTTGTGATCTATCACTCCATTCATATTTTTTGGATTTGCATATACAGGGTGATTCAAGAAAATAAATGAAAGCGTAAATTTATTTTACTGATTTACTCAGGAACTACAAAACCGAATGCTTCGAAATCTTGAAGATATTTTAAAATTATCATAAGCATGGTAAATTTTTAATCAAAACGTATTTGGTCGTCCCCCCTAAAAAATTTATAACGTCACCACAAAATTTTGCCGAATAAATCGTATCTAAAATGTACAAAATATGATGAGTCTGTACTTGTGATTTATCATTCCATTCATATTTTTGGATTTGCATATGCAGGGTGACTCAAAAAAATTAATGAATGCGTGAATTTATTTTATCGATTTAATCAGGAATTACAAAAGCGAATGCTTTGAAATCTTGGGAATATTTTAAAGTTATTATAAGCATGGTAAACTTTTGGAGGGATGAGCGTGAATTTACTTTATCGATTTAATCAGGAATTACAAAAGCGAATGCTTTGAAATCTTGGGAATATTTTAAAGTTATTATAAGCATGGTAAACTTTTGGAGGGATGAGCGTGAATTTACTTTATCGATTTAATCAGGAATTACAAAAGCGAATGCTTTGAAATCTTGGGAATATTTTAAAGTTATTATAAGCATGGTAAACTTTTGGAGGGATGAACTCCTAAAAAAATTGATGACGTCACCCTTAAATTTTGCTGAATAAATCCTATCTAAAATGCAAAAAATATGATGAGTTTGTACTTGTGATTTTTTAGATTTTCTTAAGAGGTGGTTCAAAAAAATTAATAAAGTCAATTTATTTTATTGATTAAATTAAAGGCAACACTTATTATTAGTATTACACCCCAACCAACCCAATTTGGTAGACACAAAATTTGTTAAAAGAAAAACTCGGTTGAAACATAAGGGTAGCACGCTTATTTACATCGACTTTAACATTGCAGACCTGCATTTGTTTTATGCGCTCACTTGGTTCCGCGAATGTGAAATAGACATGTTTATAATCAACCAATTGTGAATTTCACCGTCAAGAATTAAAATAAAACCCAATGTTTTATATAATAAGCGGAAGTCGAAGCAATAAAACCGATGGTCGTTTTGTTTACAGTTTGACTCTCACGTATGCTGTTACGCCTGTCATCTTAAATTAAGAATGTTTATACATACACGATTTTCAGTTGCCTCTGATACGTATACGTGAGTAAATTGTTTCGTTATTTTATTGATTATTACAAATCAATATTCAAAACGACCCAATTCATTTTCCCGAAAATTTGAGAATATAATAATTTTATTCTTAGTATTACACTACATCTATCCCAACTGATATATGTGTCCTTGCAAAAATGTTGATGACGTCATCGCAATTTTTTTTTAAATTCCCCCTACAAAAATGTAATGAGAAAAAAAACACAATAGGCATGCATTCGTCAAGTTTACGACAGCGAGGGAAGTACTGTCTAAACTCTTTAGACCAATTTTTTTAAATTCCCACTACAAAAATGTAATGAGAAAAAAAAACACAATAGGCATGCAGTCGTCAAGTTTTCGACAGCGAGGGAAGTACTGTCTAAACTCTTTAGACCAATTTTTTAAGTGATATGTTTATCTGCTATTAATTAATCTGTATGTGGGGGCTAAATTCACGGGGGCCCAAACTTTTCTGAAAAGGTTTTTTTTTGTCATTGTAATATTTTGTATAGCATTTGTAAGTATTTGTAAGCCGTATTTTAGAATTTGTAAGTGCCATATTAATCTGTAATTAATTAGTCAAAATGTGGTGGCTAAGTTCACGGGAACCTCCACTTTGGTCAAAAATGTTGTTTTTCTTTTATTAATAATTTGTATAACATTTGTAAGAATTTGTAAACTGAATTTTATAATTTGTAAGTGCAATATTTACCCAGAATTAATTCATCGACATGTGAGAGCTAGGGCCGCAGGAGCATCCATTTTCATCAAAAAAGGTGTCTTTCTTTTATTAATATATTTTGTAAGAATGACACAATGTATAATCAAACAATTAAAATAGGAAAATTAAATTGTTGAAGCAATTTTTTACATTACAACTAAGTTGAAAAAAACAGTGTTTATTCAGACCTCCAGTACTAAATATATTATTAGATTATTTTCTTCAAGACAAAAATGTTGTGCGAGACAGCATTTGTTTATAAATGGATACGAGTCAATTTGAACCCTCTGAATTGAAGAATTAACTAAAAAGAATAATTAACTAAGTATATTTCCGTTCTTTCGATAATACTCATTTTTCGTTTACATCTAAACAGGAATGCAGAATTCTACCTTGATTAAAAATATGCATGCACGTATTGCACATGCTAATATTTCTATTACTAAACAATTTTCATTTTTTAAATTTTCAGATGTTGACCTAAAGGATTATAATAATTCGTTGACATGGTTAATTTTTTGGCATTACAAATATAGACGTAGGTACACACACACATTTAAAATCTTTTCAAAATTAATTTTTAATACAAGGGACACCTAAGTAAAGTTTCAAAAGTAAAAATGAAAGTAATAGCTTTTATTAATAAAATAATAACTATGTAGCTGCAAAATATATTACAATGTAAAAACAATTTTAATTTAGAGTGTTAGTGCCTCTGGCGGGGACCTGTTTCACCCCTCTCCACCCGTAAGGGTGGGAGCCAGGGCCACCACCACCTTCGAATACAGGGAACATTCATTCACTATTCATCATTCACTCTTCAAGCACTCTTCAAGCGGTTAACATACTCTTTATATTCAATCTCTGGACCTAACGCTCATAATATCATACTCGCTCTAGAACACACTTGTTATTTATTTAATAAAACTATAAAACGACTGTCCGCTGCTCTTATTCATAATCCATCAAACTTAACATGGTCCTTCGAGCCGGATCAGCGACAGTAAATCAGTAACAGTGATAAGTGATAAGTGTAGTTCGATAAATCATCGTGGCTTGGAATTCAACATTCCACCTAAATCATCAAGTATTCAAAAATCGGTAACGGCCGCGAGTGCAGTGCAAATCATCGAGGGTCATTCATCAAGAAACTCAGGTAGGCTTTAGTTTTGTCCATTTTGCGTAGTGCATTATTCTCGTACTGACGATGTCGAATAACAAATCTCTCTGGAAATTTATCGTTCTTGTTAATGATATACATTCACATGCGGAGTTCATCTCGGAAGTTACAAACCACCAAAAAATAGGCGAGTTAAGATGCAGGTTGGAAGATTTGAAACGGGTACAATCTAACGTACAAAATTTTATAGTTGAACATAAATCGGAAATCGTGGTATTTTTAGATGACACGAGTAGCGAAGAATCTAACAAACCCGCAGTTTATAATCTCGGACCCGTGCAAACCTATATCCATGAAATATCGGAATTATATACTGCTCTAATCAAAAAAGCCGATTTGTTGTATCATCTTCCTTTCCCGAATTCGTTTAATGTAAATACTAACAATGCTCATCTCGAAAAACGTTGTGAAAATCTAAAACCCATAAAAGTGGACAACATGCTAAATGGAGAACCCATTAAACTTCATAAGACTACCAATGATCCGGTTAATGTGCGGTTTACCCCTGCACTATTCATTAAGTATAAAACTATCGATAACAAAAAAGTCATTATTTCAGAAACGCATAAGTTAATACCGAATTCTCACAAATTATTATCAAATTCAATATCCAACAAACCGAAAAATCATCCTGATAATAATTCCTGCAACTCTGTGGGCATGTCCCAAACTAAGATAGATAACACATCCAATCCAAAATCAGAGACCGCGTTAGTTCCAATAAAAAATCCTACAGATAATTTGAAAGATTGTAGCTCATTATTGGATATCTGTAAGCAATGTGAATCCAAAACCAAACATTTGGGTAAATCATTAAAATCAAACACAAACAAGGTACAAGTAAGCAATAATCAATCAATCCCGTGTTTTATATGTTCCCAAATGCACAACATATTCAATTGTACAAATTTTTTAAGTTTAACGCCCAACGATAGAGTGGAACAAATAAAGAAAATGAATCGTTGCTTCAATTGTTTAAGAAGTAATCACGTCGCGAAAAATTGTTACATATCTAGGCGTTGTAAACAATGTCATAAGAAGCACCACACGCTTTTGCACACAGAAACAAACAATAACCTTCCCAAGAATGAAATCAAAAATAAACCAGATGAGGATTCCGATAATCCTGAAGACACCTCGAAATGTAATTTAGCTATTCCGTCTAGTGTACTTTTATCCACCGGTTTGATTCGCGTAATGGGCCAATCAGGTAAAGTAAAAGAATGTCGCGTTTTCTTGGACATCGGGAGTAAATCTCAATTCATCACCGAAAATTTGGGCAAGTCTTTGGAATTACATATTCATAGCATCGATACGTCAATCGTAGCAATTCTTGATAAGAAAAAACATTCAGAAAATGCGCTCAGGCTACATCCAATAGTAATCGTTTAATAACTGACAAACAACATAAGCTAAAACCAGAAAATATCAAATGGAGTTTAATTCTCCCGCGTGGGCCCAATTTTGGTGGTTTGTGGGTGGCGTGGATTAAATTCGTAAAAACTCACATCCAGAGCGTTATCGGATACAACCATCTAACGTACGAGGTGATGCGTGCGCTTTTGGTCAGGATTGAAGCTGTCCTGAATTCGCACCCTGTGACGCCGCTTTCCAGCGACGTTACTAATTCAGCCGCACTGACTCCGGGCCATTGTCTTGTTGGCCATCCATTGACAACTCCAGTAGAAAAGGAATACACTACTATTCCTGTCAACATCCTTTCCCGTTGGCAATTGAGTGAATCCTGTCGCCAACATTTTTGGAAGCGCTGGTCCGCGGAATATCATACGACGCTGCAGGGGAGATCCAGGTGGCAAACCCTCTCAAAAAACGTTCCCGGCACTGGAGCGCTGGTACTACCGATCAAAGAAGACAACCGGCTCCCGTTGCGGTGGCGATTACAACGAATAGTGCAAGTGCATCGCGGCAAAGACGATCAGGTTCGCGTAGTGTCTGTGCAGTGTCGAAATTGCATCATAAAGTGCGCCAATTCGGAAACGGCATTTCCATTTACTAATTCGGGTTCTGGTTATCTGTTAACTCATTACATACACACTATTGTAAATACAGTTTGTCCACTCGTATTGTACCTGATAAAGAGTTGTAAATCTCTCTTTCAGGTGTATTCCATGTATAAGTAATATTCCATATAGTATAATCACTGTGAATCCATTCTATACAATGTTAATTGTAGTAAATCTTACTCATGTATTCTCATTCGAATTGATCATTACGATATCATGTTATCATTCTCACATTCTATTATTTTGGTATTAAAACAATGTCCTTAATTGTTTCAAGGCGGGGGGTATGTTAGTGCCTCTGGCGGGGACCTGTTTCACCCCTCTCCACCCGTAAGGGTGGGAGCCAGGGCCACCACCACCTTCGAATACAGGGAACATTCATTCACTATTCATCATTCACTCTTCAAGCACTCTTCAAGCGGTTAACATACTCTTTATATTCAATCTCTGGACCTAACGCTCATAATATCATACTCGCTCTAGAACACACTTGTTATTTATTTAATAAAACTATAAAACGACTGTCCGCTGCTCTTATTCATAATCCATCAAACTTAACATAGAGTATGTTGGGTATGTTTTGTAGTAGTGTAACATGCACTGCTAAATCCTACGAGTGTTATTTTCTATGCATAAAAATAAAAAATAACAAGTTGATTTATTTACAAAAATAAAAATAATAGAAACGTAAATTACTAAAATCAGTTTTACAGTGTTTACAGTTCTGTCCTACATAATACGTATGCCGATATATTGGATATATTATACTGATACATTAAATTGTGTATACAAATATCATCATATTTTTCCCAAGCACCGTCATTTCTCCTACATAGGCAATAGTAATATCCCATTATATTAGGATTTATTAACAAATCTTGTGGACCAACAAAAGCAATAATTGCTCTTAAAACAAACGTTCTATTTAAAACAGTTAAAACTAATGGAATATCTCTTAATAATATTTCAGTGTTTTCACTTTCGAAAAACAATTTATCCCTTGATGTCACTTTGAACTTTAACCCGTTTAGAACAATTCCGACAATTTATAGTATTTAACATTACTAGCATGGTAAAAGGGTTTTTACTGGCGGACAGAAGGATCAGGCGAGCCAGTCACCTTCTGGAGCCAGTAAAAACCTGTTACCTTGCGTGTATTGTTCAATATTTTACTTGTTTCTCACTTGTAAATAACTATTATAAATTATTAAAAACTCTAAAAGGTCCAATATTTGAAGAAACATCGTATGAGCTTTAAACGTATTGGCTTGGAAACGCACGTCAACATGGCACTTATCATAGCATTTATTGTATTGCCTAGTTCTGTCATTTAAATTTTTCGATTTATCGTTTTCGATGTATTGAAATGAGTGTGGCGCAAGCTATATTACTGAGGAAGCAGCAATTGTGAGTGAAAATTTACCTGAATCAATTTTGGCTGTCATTTTAACTTATAATTAAGCCGGCCACTCACGGTCCAACGGCCCAGTACAACTGAATCGTACAACAAAATTGTACAACTTTGTCGCAAATCTAGAGCGGCCACTCACGATCCAACCCTGCAGTATTATTTAAGTTTTGCTCAAGTAAAGGTGATGAACTGCGAAGATTTGTTATTAACAGCAGCTGCAGTTTGTGTAGTGGAAATTCAAAAACGAAAAAAAAGATATAATAATCGAAGATGGTGGTGCAAGGTGTGGTTGCTTCGACATTTTTGATTTTAGTTTTTCACATTCTGGCGTTCGTAGATACAAAAAAATTATTAAAATTCTTTAGAAACGTCACTTTTAATGCGTTTTCTTGTAGTTTTAAGCCGATCAGACACACTACGGGCTCGGAAAGAGCAACGAAAGCATTAAATTTTAGCTAGAAATTGTATTTGGTTCGAATTTTATGAAGTCTGAACTATATTTCGATATTTTCTGACGATTCTGGTCGACACAACGCACCTAGAGCATGCAAAATTGTCTCAGTTTGCCAAAAGGAGATGTTTGGGTTAGTTTTTTACATTCTGGCGTTCGTAGATACAAGAAAATTGTTAAAGTTCTTCAAAAACGTAACTTTTGAAGCGTTTTCTTGTAGTTTTAAGCCAATCAGAACACTCGACGAGCTCGGAAAGAGCAACGAACGCATCAGATTTGTAGTTAGACATTTTTGCAATGACTCAGTGAACTAGTGAAAACAATTCCCGTTTTGCGCAATCGTACAATTTTGTCGTAAACAGTCACAGACGATACAATTTCGACATACGTCCGACGGAATCGTACTGCTGCAGTTAAAAAGTTTAATCTGCCGTCCAATCCGATCCAGCATTGTTGGTCGTGCATACACGGTCAAATTGCACCCAAATCACTCCGATTTCGTCCTATCCAGCAAAATCGTACTGCGCTGTTGGACCGTGAGTGGCGGGCTTTACTGAGGAAGCAACAATTGTGAGTGAAAATTTGCCTGAATCAACTTTGGCTGTCATTTCAACTTATAATAATTTAAAATATGTACATACACACGAGCAGGGGTGTAAAAATTTGATTAGCTAGCCAGAAAAATTTTTACAGGCTATAGTGACTTGGTAAATTGATGTTTACAAGTGCACAAGTTTACAAATAAAAGTTCTAACGATACTCTTACAAAATTATTTTTCAAGTTCACTAATGTTTTGAAGGTCCACGTTTTGCGTAGTTTTTGCGACTTAATTTCTTGAGATTTTGGAAACAGGATATACTACATAAAGAAAATTAAAAGAATTTGAAGTAATGTAATGATACTCTTTTTACATCAACATACTATTATTTATCAATTAATTGGGCATCGTCCAAAATACTGTTCATAAATTATAAGTGCAGGAAGTTTATGCAAAAGCATGCAAATACATTTTTTGCGTATAATAACATGTATTGCTTTATTATTAAATATCTACTCATTTATACATAAGACATGGAAACGAATAATTTATTTCCAAATCCAAATATACTGCATTTACAGTTTTAAACAGTATTACTGCTAATTTTCTCTTGTTGCCCGACAATAGCTACTTGTAGTCAATATCCACGTAATGTAATAAAATACAGGAATCTAATTGTTTGAGACAACAAGCTATTTTTACCCGAGTGTTCTTTATCAGTTTGAATATTTTATATAAAAAAATTACATATTAACCTGCAATGTTAGTAGGATTGCAGCGAGTCAACGAGCCGCCATTCCTCTGCCAATGCAAAGAAAATATCATTTTATTATCCTTTGTAAAAATAATTCCCTTCTGTAAAACACATTTAAATTTGGTACTCCGTATTTCGTTCACAATTCACCATTTAACAATGGAAATTAACAATGCAATATTTGGATTCTACAATTTTTAGGTAAAATGAATGACTGCAATGAGTTTTATCAAATGTAGATTTTATATAAAAATAAAGAAAAATAAGTCTCTTTATTTTAAAAATATTTAGAAAAAATCGAATCAAAACATCAATCACTTAACATTTATTGTTCGTTATAGATACTTAGTTAACTACTTCACCACGCTATTTCTAATGTCGTTTCAATTTTTCATTTATTTCACATTATTAGTCCTTGCCGTATTACTTGTTCTGCGCGTGAAGTTGATTAAGAAATCTTAATCTTAATTATCTCTTAAAAATGTATGTTTTATTATTTGTAATTATTGATGTGGAAATATAATTTCCACAAATAAGAATACAGGTATGCAGCATTATGAATTTTATTCACTAAAATTTTAGAGAAAATAAGTTCAATCATTTCCGAGAAAACATTAAATAAAAATGTTACTGTTAAGTAAAAAATTAAATTATTTGTTTAACGAGCAACAAATCTATTTGAAATTCAAATTTGTAAAATGGTATGTTTGGTAATAATAATACGCACATTGGTTATTATTCTATATTAAGGTTGAAATGACTTGTGTTAACAGCTCGATGGTTGGAGGATGAGAGAGCGTTGAGAAGCCGAACATTACAATTCAAGCCTATCGCATGCGCAGTACCCTTAGTGTAATACTTGCGTACATACCATATATCTCCCCCCCTATTCTGTTGACACTTACAGTACTATGAATTACATATTGCACTTAAACTACACATTTTACTTAACTAACATAATCTCTTAAACTATCACATCTTACTCTAGCTATTTTCCCTCTCCCTCCTTTCGTTTAACATTGACTAAAAGATAAGAAGAGAAGAAAAAAAATCGGTTGTCTGTAAAGTCGGTTTACTGACGATAGTTGAACGTGACAACGTCTTAAGAAAATACTGATGGAATGGTAGCATTTTTCAAAAGAAAATTTTAATTTCATTTGTTTAATAGATTTGTATGTATATAGAGAAGGAGGTAATTAGAAATCACAATGAAATTGATCAAGTTAGATTTATTTATACGCATAAATACAATTATGTCAATTTTTTTAGTTTAATGTGTCTTGAAAAAATTGACACTACATTCACTTTTCACTGCACTTGATACTCGACCAAAACATGTAAATGTACTATAATATAGCAGCTGTCCACGCAGACGCATCGCTCACTCAAGTAGGAGAGAGACGGATGGCGAACGCTGCCGAACGCGAAGGCCGATTGTGCCTCTTTGTCGCTCGTTCCGCGTTCTCGCTTGCACTTCAAGCCTTACATGGATCGCCTCAGAGCGAGGTAACGCCGCATGAGTCATGTTTTTTCGTGCGTGCAGCCGGCTCCATCGAATTATAAGACGTTGTCACGTCAAAAAAAAAAAATCATTGTCTATATCTTGGAGGTATCTTAACATCTCTTTTTGGTCGGTGTACTATGGATGGTTGTTGAGTCATTTGAGGTAATAAAGTGTCATGATCTGAAATATCGTTTGGAGGCGCAGTTGTCTCTGATGTGCCAGGTATGGGATGAATGTCTTCAGGATGAGTATCTGATCTGAAATAGGATCCCACAGGCAAACCCGTGTATCTCTGCAATGTAAATTTGTTATCCTTTTTTTTATCTGTTCTGCGGACATTGCGGTTTCTGCAACTGCCGACCTAATTTGATTCAAGTGTCTCTTCCACAATTGTCCCGATTGCAATCTACATAGGTATACCACTCTACCAAGTTTTTTTGCAATCTCAGCCCTGATCCATGATTTGTGGTTGAGATTCCTATAATCACGAATAATGACTGAGTCACCTATCTCAAAATTTCTAAATATTTTCTTACAGGAAGTCGTCTCTACTATTGCAGATCGTGTTTTTAGCAAATCTAAACGTAGTCGTAATTTTCTGCCAAACATTAATTGAGCTGGTATTTCACTTGAAGTACTATTAGGGACATTATTATGAATTAACAAAAATCTACATAATAACGTTTGAATATTAACACTACGATTATTAGAATCACTTAATGCTGATTTCAGTTTATTCCAGTGGCGGCTCGTGGTGATTTTTGATGGGTGGGCAAAGCATTATAGGTAGGTTATGTTATAACATGTATGAAAAAAAAATATATACATATATATAATTAATTATTTTTGTGAGAACGTGTTTTTGTTTTGGTGCTGCCTGTCAATCAATATAATATAACAAATATTTTATGTATATTACATATATATTATTTTATAAATGTTACTTACAATGTCGGTCAGCAAGAACCAACGAGAACGTCGAAGACTCTTGCTAGAAGAGGAAAGAGGAGCAAAAAAAAGATTCAGCACATAAATAGATTTGTTAGGAGTTTATAGAACTATAAACTCAAATAATGATCCCAACATGTAAAGATTTTGAAATAACATGACGAGAAAACATTAAATTTTAAACCTTTGAGATAAGCTACACTTAGAAAAAGCAGCAATTTGGAAAATTATTGTAAAAGCAAAATTAAAAATGCCAAATGAAACAAAAAATAAATTCTCAAAATACTAACAAAGTTAACAATAACAAATACATTAAAAATAATTCCAAAATAATCGTTCTGAAGACCACTAATTACCAAAGACTCCTCCAAAAGACTTTTTAAATTTATCATCGAATTTACTTTAAGAGAAATTTGCGATTCATCTTGTCCCCGAAATGTATGTTTTTGTGTAGCCAAGAAAATTATCATATCGAATAAACGCCGAATTTAAGAGAATTTGCTATAGTTTCACTTCGTTTTCCAAGTAATTTTCGTTTATTCAGATTGGTCATGTTTTTGTAAAGCAGTAGCGATATATTTTATATCGCTCTTCTTGTGGAATTCTAAAGTATTCGTAATTTAATTTTAAGTTAAATAGCAGATAATTCCAACAGTTTTGTTTGTTGTTTCACTACCGATCAACCAATAGGGACCTAATATTTATTGTCCGAACTTTTATTAAAGCCTTTATTACTGCCACGAGAGTTTGTGATGACCAATTGTTTCATTTCGGGACATGATCTTAATTTATAAACAAATAATTCATAAATATCAAGTTCCATACTACTGAATTTATTTATTAAAAAGAAAAACTCAATGTCTTTAATGCCTTCTTTACCACCTCTCTAATATTATTTGCACAGCTTACAGTAGGATTTGCCATTAAAAAAAATTGCTAGAAAGTACCTACTTTGGTACCAGCCTAACTATTTGGTAATTTGAATAAGCTACATTTTATAATTAAATGCACTATCCATCCACAATGCTGTTTCTGATCTGACTGAATTCAATTGAGTCGTGTCTCCGACGAGGACGAACCATGCCGAGTGCTTCCGATTTTCAGGGTGGATTTGCCCACCCATGCTAGAGCGAACGCGTAACAAACCTGTGCGGACAGTCTGAATTAAATAATAAATTGAGCGTATATTTAACTTTTGTTGACTCTGCTGCTACAGCTAAATTTATGAAACAAAAATGCATATGTAATAATAAAAAAATACACATGTCAGATACGTGCTGCAATAATAAATGTATTACTTATTCTCATCATTAGTTATTCGGATTTTTAAATTTATAATTCATTATAAAGTTTACACGGTGTCATAATACAAGAATATGATTATTACAAATTTTCATTTGATATGAAAAAGTATTTATTAATTATTATGGTGTTGCTCTTTTCTATAACAATAGTATTCAAGAATTTTCGCATAACATTATTTTCCTTACTAAGTACCTTACCCATATTTCAATAGAGTAATAAAAATAATTACCTCTATACTTTTACAATACAGAAGAAGTAAAAAAATCGAAATTAATTTATTAAATCCTTGAATCGAATATTGAGAGATCCGATTCTGCAGCGTTTGAGATATACGTTGAAGCTAGGGCGTCCTGCCCCGCTTGCAGCAAGAAAACACGGATACGCAAAGACGCGCGTTTCGAATTCTTTACTCTCAATTACGTACATAGAAAACCGAACGTATGTCGTTGCTTACAATCAAGAGGGTGGACCAGGGTGGACTAGCCCATCCTCACATGAACCGTATAACGCCGAGATCTGACGCACTTTTTTACAACTGCAATTTCTCAGTTGCGGAAACTGCGGGATGTAATGAAGAAAATCCGTTGGCTTAAATGATGCTTACGACGATAATTATTTGTGTATACATATAAAATATTTTAAAAAAGAAAAAAAATCAATATTTTACTTCCTATCATAAACAATCAAATAGGG
This sequence comes from Zophobas morio, assembly GCF_036711695.1. Classification (NCBI taxonomy): domain Eukaryota; kingdom Metazoa; phylum Arthropoda; class Insecta; order Coleoptera; family Tenebrionidae; genus Zophobas; species Zophobas morio. The sequence goes on from NW_026972163.1 coordinate 7,873,880, forward strand.
TGGGCATTGCCCACCCTGCCCACCCCGAGGAGCCGCCACTGGTTTATTCTTGACTATCTTAACACTACATTCCGCTGGACCGTTGCTTTGCGGGTTGTAAGGTGGTGTTTTAACATGTTTAATACCATTATTATGAAAAAAATGTTCAATTTCGTCGGATACTAACGACGTGCCATTATCAGATACGATTGTAACAGGTAAACCAAATCGCCCGAAACATTCTCTTAATTTCTCTATCGTTGTCTCCGATGACAAATTTTTAACTAAATACGCGTCGATCCATTTAGAGTAATAGTCGATTATTACCAAGAAATTGTGATCCCGTAGGTTAAAGTGATCGATATGAATAGTGGTAAAAGGTTCCGAACATTTCGGCCATGGTGCCACTGATTTTGGCGGACTTGATCTAGTTATTAAACAGTGATTGCAAGATTTACACATGTTTTCTATTTCCTTATCGATTTTAGGAAACCAAAGATAAGAACGAGCTAACGCTTTTGTTCGTACTATGCCTTCATGTGAACTGTGTAATTCTTTCAAGACTGTTTGTTGTAATAACGTTGGTATTACTACTCGATGACCATAATATACGCACTCATTAATTATGTCTAATTCCAATTTTCTACAGAAGTATGGTCTTAACTCCCCCTCTACTTTCTTTGGCCAATCGTTCAAAATAAAATATTTTACTTGAGATAAAAGTCTATCATTATTTGTTGCCTCGACTATCGTTTTATTATCCACTGGTGAGTCTAAACTAGCAAATAAAATATTCTCCATATCATTGTCCTCACTGGAATCTACTTTTAAATTTAAAGGCAATCTTGAGAGACAATCAGCTACGGAATTCGATTTTCCGCTGATGTGTTCAATCGCGAAATTAAAATTGGAAAAATAAAGCGCATATCTTTTGATCCTGTTTGCGTACATAGGATTAATGTCTGATTTCTTGCCAAATATGCTAATTAGCGACCTTTGATCTGTTTTTAGAGTGAATTTCTTGCCGTATAAATATTGCTCAAATTTGTTAATACCAAAATAGCAAGCTAGCGCCTCTTTGTGTACCGTCGAATAGTGCCGTTCCGGATTGCTATAAGTTCTTGATACACACGCGACTGTACGTTCAACACTGTTAACATTGTGGGATAATATAGCTGCTATACCTGTTTCAGAGGCATCACAGGTTACTATTATTGGTAATTCGGGGTTGAAGTACATTAACACATTGTCTGATAAAATAACTTCTTTAATTGTTGAGAATGCATTCTCGCAAGCTTCTGACCATTGAAATCTGACGTTACTTTGAAGTAACTTGTACATTGGTGACAATATATCTGTGATATTAGGTACAAACTTAGAATAATATCCTACCATGCCTATGAATGATCTAAGTTGTGTGATATTTTTTGGTTGTGGTGCACTTGAAATAGCTTTAACTTTGTCTTTATTTTTAGTTAATCCTGCAGCTGTTAGATCAAAACCTAAATAAGAAATTCTATCTTGACTAAATTTACACTTATCAAGATTTACCGTTAAACCTGCATCAGATAGTATTTGAAAAACTTTCCGTAATATTAGCATGTGATTTTCATTTGCTCTATGACCTACCAATATATCATCTTGAAATACAAAAACATTATCTACACCTTGAAAAATTTGTTCTATATGTTTTTGACAATAAAAACTAGCACCTTTAATTCCGAATGGCATACGATTCATTTTGTATAATCCCTTATGTGTGGATATTGTGACTAAATGCTTTGACTTCTCATCTAATTCAAATTGTCGATAAGCGTCCTTTAAATCGATTTTAGAAAATTTTACGTTATCGTGCAATGATGCAAAAATCTGTTCAATTTTTGGTAAAGGGTAATACACATCCTCTAAACATTTATTTAGCCCAATATAACTACCGCAAATTCTGACATTACCATTTTGCTTTACAACGGGTACAATATAGGAAGACCACTCACTCGTAACAATAGGTGAGATGATATCCTTTTGTTCCAATCTCTGTAATTCAGCTTCGATTTTATCTTTTAAAGCGAGAGGTATCGACTTTGGTCGTTGATGAACCGGAATAACATGTGTTTTTAATTGCAGAGACACCGTAGCATACCTGAATTTTCCAATTTCATCCGTACACACTTCAGGAAATTCCTGCCTTAGTACCTCAGCGACATCTGCCTCTCCTAACTTGTTCACTCCTACAAAATTTTCTATTAGATTAAATTTGTCTATAAAATCCCTGCCTATTATGTTCACAGTACCATTACTAATTACATAAAAATTTAAATAATGCGACATTTTGTTATAGTTTACTTTTACATTTACTATTCCTATTGTAGTTATTAATTCGCCTGTATAACCTCTAAAATTTGTACTACAGCTTTTCATGGTAACATTAGACAAATATTGATCATAGAAAACTCTGTTAATAGCTGACACTGGCGATCCACTATCTAATTCCATTGTGACTAACTGATCATTGACTTTAACAACTATTTTTATCGGCTTTATACCTACACTATTAATACAATCTATCGTGTTGATCGCATCACCCCCCTGATACTGATTACTGACCTGTTCGTTTTCTTCACACAAGTTCATGTAATTTACCGCTTTGCCTCTTGTTCTACACATGGATTTTAAATGTCCTATCTTGCCACAATTGTTGCACCTGTATTTCATGTACTTGCATAATCCTCCATGGTTTTTTCCACATCTTCCGCATTGTTGCTCTTGGGTCTTCATGCTTGTTTTGTTTTGTCTGTGGTTTTTGTTGACTGTCCAAGCCCTGGATGGTCCCTGTTTCTCTGGTTGGGTTTCACTGCTCTGTCCTCTCTGTTGTTCTTTTATGACGTGAATATTTCCTCCATTCTCATTTCCTTTATATGAATTTGCCATCGCCGTCTCCTTTGTAATCGCGATTTTCACAAGGTCTTCAATCTTCTTGGTCGCGTCTTCTTCAACTAGACGATCTAACACCGCTCCTTGTCTCATACCCGATATAAATCTGTCCACTAATACTTCCTGCAGTGACTTGAAAGCGCAATTTATTGATAATCTTTTTAACCTCGTGTACCAATCTAAACATGTTTCATCGGTGTTTTGCGTTGCCTTGTAGAATGTTATCCTTTCCCTGAACACATTTATCGGGATACTATACTGTTCCTTGAGCAACTGTACCAAATCCTCGTAGCTTTTGTCTTTTGGCATGTCCGGAAAGCACCTGTCCCGTATCGTTTTGTACGTTTCCATTGAGAGATAACTAATCAGCACTGCCACTTTTTTTGTTGGTTCGATAGCGTTTGCATCACAATATTGCTCGAAGAGTTCATTATAAATAGTAAAATCCATAGATGCGTCGTACCTTTCCATTGACCCAATATTCTTCGTCTCTCCCGTCATGGCTTTTATTGGTTAACCACGTGTTTCTCTGGAGATAGTACTTACGACTTTTTTTCTTCACTTCTACACGACTTTTTTCTTCACTTCTACTTTGACCTTATCTTCAGTTTATCCTCGTCGCCATGGTATGTTTGGTAATAATACGCACATTGGTTATTATTCTATATTAAGGTTGAAATGACTTGTGTTAACAGCTCGATGGTTGGAGGATGAGAGAGCGTTGAGAAGCCGAACATTACAATTCAAGCCTATCGCATGCGCAGTACCCTTAGTGTAATACTTGCGTACATACCATAAAATTTCGAATCTAATATGAAACTCAATCTTTCTTAAAAAAAAATCGAAAGTATTTGTAACATCTATAACAAAAAAAAAGAGTTGCACAAATTACAGTTGCTTTTTTTTATTGTTAAGTCTCTTTTTTATTTATTTCACATTATAGGTCATTCCCATATTACTTGTTCTGCGCGTGAAGTTGATTAAGATTTGTTTCCAAACCCCAAACTTAACGCTGAAAAGCAAAACAGCAAGCAAGTACGTAAAAACGGATAACTGTATCGATTTCTGCTTGGACATGGGGCAAATCAGCACTGAGTCTATGTTTCGCTTCGCCCAAGTACGACATGCGGCAAATCTGCACCAAACAGTAGAGGCGAAAATCCCTCGGACGCGATCTGGATATGCGCCCAACCAGTTCTCAGGTGACGAAATATTTAGAATTGCAGACCACAGAGAAAACGTATTTAGCAATTTTATAAAAGAGACAGAAAATTCGGGTAAATAATCATGATTGTGTTTCTCATAAATAGAATGACGCGATTCAGTCACATATTTTCTTTTTGCACGGCTTTCAGTATTTTCAATCCAAGAATTAAAATTTGTATCTTCAGCTGCTTCTATATTTTCCAGTTCCTCGCAATACATTTGTTCTTCCTCAAGAATGTTAATTTTATCCCAACCCGAAACAATTTTTTTTTAAATATAATTTTGAATATTCGCTTATGAGAAGACCACCATCATTAGACAACCCTTCATAGAGACTGCATGATGATATTAGCATATGTTCAATTAAAATCTCAGCCTCTGTTAAAGATGTTGTATGTGCCCATCTAGCAACTAACTTGAGATAAAATTTTTTTACGCTGTCCTCTTTTTGTCTGAAACAGTTCCAATTGCTCTGTTCACAAACTTCATAAGATGTGCATAATCAACCCGAATATACGTCTTAAGACTAGTAATATTTCCTGTAATTATAAAAAACGATTTCTGTATACAACTTGATAAATTAGCTTCTTCAGCTATAGCTAACCTAAAAGAGCTAGCGAGTGGTCACACACAACTATCTCAGGTTTAGTAATAGTATCTCGCATCCATGCCGTCAACCAGAAAGAAATTTGGTTTATATTGTGGCTTTCCGATAACATTTGAGTAACAGGTATTTGTGATTTTCCGGTGTGTACAACTCCTTGATATAAAAATATGTGACCTGAATAATTGTTATTTAGTCTTTCCAGTCGGTTGCACAACTTTCCCGTAGCGTCAATGTACAATTTGGAGGAGCAGCTGCTACGATTTTTTTTCCTATAATTTTTATAAAACACTGTTTGTGATGACGTGCAGTACATTACGAAGAAAGGATCTAATCCTATTTTATGAATTGGAGTGAAAAAATGTTCACTATATTTTAAATTTAAAATAGATTTTTCGACAGAATCCTTGGAAGAGGTTTCCGAAAATTCTGTTCTCTGCTTGTATTCCTGGTGGCATTTTCTCAGTACTTCTAAGTAGTATAATATCGTTACATTTACGTTTTTTAAAACATCCCCTCTTCTCCAATTAGTGGCCATTTTTCCATCGCATAATCGTGTTCCAATTTCAACTCTTTTTTTCTTTTTAAAGGTCTTCTAATTTTGTAATGATGCAATGTTTCACTAACATTTTCAAAGCGACAAAACATTTTTAACGCTTCATTGGGATTGTAGTTAAAACACCAACACTTCACCAACCCTTTACATTCTGCGCAGTAAGCTTGACATGTAAAGTAGTATTTTCCTCTAGTGTAGAGTTTGTAACGTTTAAACATCCACACACAAGTTGACTATAGCGAAGATGTCAATTTTTCGAAAAAAATGTCTGTCCAATTGTGTTGCAAACCTTCTACGTTTAATAACTGTTTCCATTCTTCAGCACTAATTTCAAAAAAAATTTCAACTTCAAATATTTCTTCGTCGGAGCTTGCTTGAGGTGAAATCTCACTATTAAAGACACATTCGGGCTCACACTTTTCTTGAAGGCCTAGAGTTTTCATACAATCGTATCTGTTGCATTTAATAATTGTATATACGGCAGCAGGGAAAATTTTGTTCTTTAATTCGGAGGCAATGTCTTTCCACAAAGGTGATGAACTTTTTCCTAAATTATCCAGAATTTGTTCCGAAAATAACAACACTCGATGCGGTCAACTGCAGATTTCCTTCCAGCCACTGAAAATAGTTGCAATATAATTATATTGTTATTACTAATACATATAAGTTTTCAGTACGCGTTCTTAATTTTTTTTTAAAGTCGTTTGACACAGTTTTTGTTCTGGATTGTACAACATTTGTTTCAAAATCACAAGCACAATAGCTTACTTGCAATTTATTTATTTTGTTTTCATTGAAATAAAAAATATGCAAAATTCAGAATCCTGTTTCGCGGTTTTGAAGTTGCAAAAAAGTTAAAAAATAATATTCAGCCGAAGGCAATAATAAATAATGTAACGACTAGTAACAGAAAAGATTATAAATTACAAATATACTTACTTATTAATAAAGTCCTGACAACTATCTAGTGTCAGGACAGTGCTTATTAATAAACGCACGATTATAGGTAGGGACGCGTAAATCGCTGCGAATCAGTAGCGGGCGATAATCAGTGCATTTAATTTTCATTTATTCCATAAAAACAATTAACGAAAAGTTAATTCGTAAAACAGCTAAGTAAATGAGAACGGGAATTAACAGCAAAGTACAACGAAGCACCGTTATTCTATTCTAAAATAAAGTGCCGCCCGTAACAGCACTGAATTCCCATCCCGCACGAGCCGCACCGAGTTTGGCCTTGCCAGGCCCGACAGAAATCCGCTATCTAGTGATGACACATGGACAAAATATGAAAGTGGCAATTCGGCATATGCACTCGATTACTATACTTCCTTAGACTACGCTCGGGAAGTAAAAAGTAAACGGCTAAGTTCGGCATCGAACCCACTACCGCATGTCGCATGGCTTCGCCGTAGGTCTCCTTGTTCTCGATTTAGCCACTGCGCCACGAGTACTTCTGTCCGGTATATACAGGGTGAGTATTATAATAATGGGACCTTGGCCAATTTTCAATGCAACACAACATATATCTATCAGTTATTGCTCAATTCCAAAATAAACACATACGTTTTTAGGATCAACGTAGGTACACTCCTTACCATGTCACGCCTTCAACTATCAAACAGGATAGAACAGAAAATGAAATAAAAAATCCCTTACCTGTTTCAGTAATCAGCACTCATATTCTGACTAGCCTCCACCAGAGGGGATGGGGGGTTTCTATGGTAGTAATACTACTGTACAAAAAAAAGCGCAACGAATTTATTAAATGAGTGCTGATCTACGTGTTGTTTACTTCCTTCACAACTGCCTAAATCCGAAAACAACTGTTACTATAGCTGAGAAAGGTAAAAGAACAGAGCGATGTGAAAGATTAATAGGAAAGAGAAAATAAACGTAATTCGTAGATATAGGATAGGAGCGATTTACTGTTTGTTACCCAATAATACCAAAACAACACTAATATTTACAAAATCTTCCAACTTATATAAATGTTTCCAAACAAATAAACCAACAAAGGTGATAATTATTTTGTGAAATTTCTATTAATTAATTAAGGAAGAAAAAAAAATTGGTCCAAGGTTATTTCGACAGAACTTCCCTCGCTCCTGAAGTACAGTCCAACAATTACTGCTTCTCTGAAAAATTATAAAATTTGATTTTCCGGAATTTTAGTTGTTCGTTATAACCTCTATGAAGTAAAAACCACATACAAAGTAATTGGTCAGAGTGTAATAGAAAAAAAGAAAGTTGGAAGCCGCGGGGGGCTTTAATATTCTTAAAAAAAGACACTTCGGGCCCGCGAAAAGGCTTCGCCTTTTTTAAATTAGGACAGTAGGGACCCCCGAGAAGGTTTCACATTCTTAAAATAAATTGACTCAGTTATTATTTTTTTTTAGACACCCCGTATAAGCAAATGTAAATAATTGGTCTAAAGAGTTTAGACAGTACTTCCCTCGCTGTCGGAAACGTATGACGGCATGCCTATTATGCTTTTTTTTCTCTTTACATTTTTGTAGCGGAGCATTTTAAAAAAAATTTGCAAGGACACGTATATCAGTTTGGATAGATGTAGTGTCATACTAAAAAAATTGGTCTAAAGAGTTTAGACAGTACTTCCCTCGCTGTCGGAAACTTGACGACTGCATGCCTATTATGTTTTTTTTTCTACTAGTAGCATTACAATGGCTAATTGTCGACTTGTCTAGAGGTCTGTAATTTGGAAAATTGTGAACCTTGGTCAATAATGTAAACGTGAAGTTGGCCACCGAATGTGACAACTGTCAACAACTGTCAGAAAAAATGAGACATAACCTGAAAACTATCATTTTGAGAAATTTACTTTTAAATTATGCCCTGGAATGATTTCCAAACCCTGAATTGATTATTCTCGGTGTAATTGAGGATAAATTGGTGAAACTAAATTGATGAAGTTGATGGGAGTGAAAATGAAGTTTGCGGGAGTGAAACTGACTCATGGTTCCGATTTGGTTTGACTTGATTTGTCGTAGATGAGCTTTGGACTATTTCGGCGATTTTTTTTATAGAAGATCGAGCCGTCGTTGTATCCTTCTGCTACGCTGGAGGATTTCCATTCTCCGTGTCGCTTTAACGACACGAGGTCCATATCTTTTTCAGCCAAATTTGTCCCGGTCGCGTAAGTACGACGGAATGAGGAGGGGTACTTGATGGTTCACTTTACAACATTTTTCACACAAAAATTTATTAAAAACGGGAAATATGGAGGAAATTAAAACAAAAGTTCTGGATCATTTCTGGATTGTCAAAAAATAATAAAATTGCAAAGCTTACTAAAATGACGTGAGTACATGTTTTTATTGATGCACTTCAGAAAAAACATTTTGAAAATTCGCAAACCTCAAATGGGCTACTAGTGGAAAAAATAGTATATTAACCACGTTTGTGAAGCCAATTCTAGACCTCGCGCTTTAGAGCCCTCGACGCTGCGCGTCTCAGGTTCTAATTTGCGCTCGGTCTAGTATGTCTGTCTTCACAACCTTAGTTAATAATATACTATTTTCTCATTACATTTTTGTAGTGGGAATTTAAAAAAAAATTGTGATGACGTCATCAACATTTTTGCAAGGACACGTATATCAATTGGGATAGATGTAGTGTAATACTAAGAATAAAATTATTGTGTTCCCAAATTTTCGGGAAAATGAATTGGGTCGTTTTGAATATTGATTTCTTATAATCAATAAAATAACGAAACAATTTACTCACGTATACGGCGCCGGTGTGTAATATCTAGAGAGCGGATTTCTGTCGGGCTAGGCAAGGCCAAACTCGGTACGGCTCGCACGGGATGCGAATTCATTGCCGTTGCGGACTGCACTTCGTTTATTTGAGATTAGAATAACGTTGTTTCGTTGCACTTTGCTGTTAATTCCCGTTCTCATTTACTTAGCCGTTTGATTAATAAATCGTTAATTATATTTATGGAATCCAGCACGTCCCCCCCTATAATCGTGACGTAGCCCGTCAGAAATCCGCTGTCTAGAAATATGAGGGGCAACTGAAAATCGTTTATGTATAAACATTCTTAATTTAAGATGACAAGCGTAACAGCATACGTGAGAGTCAAACAGAGAAACTGTAAACAAAACGACCATCGGTTTTATTGCTTCGACTTCCGCTTTTTATATAAAACATTGGGTTTTATTTTAATTCTTGACGGTGAAATTCACAATTGGTTGATTATAAACATTTCTATTCCACATTCGCGGAACCTAGTCAACGAACAAAACAAACGCACGTCTGTAATGTTAAAATAGATGTATATAAGCGTGCTACCCTTATGTTTCAACCGAGTTTTTCCTTTAACAAATTTTGTGTCTACCAAATTGGGTTGGTTGGGGTGTAATACTAATAATAAGTGTTGCCTTTAATTGAATCAATAAAATAAATTGACTTCATTAATTTTTTTGAACCACCTCTTAAGAAAATCTAAAAAATATGAATGGAATGATAAATCACAAGTACAAACTCATCATATTTTTTGCATTTTAGATAGGATTTATTCAGCAAAATTTAAGGGTGACGTCATCAATTTTTTTAGGAGGGATGAACAAATACATTTTGAACAAAAGTTTACCATGCTTATAATAACTTTAAAATATTCCCAAGATTTCAAAGCATTCGGTTTTGTAATTCCTGATTAAATCGATAAAATAAATTCACGCCTTCATTAATTTTTTTAAGTCACCCTGTATATGCAAATCCAAAAAATATGAATGGAGTGATAGATCACAAGTACAGACTCATCATATTTTGTACATTTTAGATACGATTTATTCGGCAAACTTTTGAGCTGACGTCATCAGTTTTTTGTAGAAGATAACCAAATATATTTTGACTAAAAATTTATTATGCTCTTTATAACCTTAAAACATCTGCAAGATTTCAAAGCATTCGGTTTTGTAGTTCCTGATTAAATCAATAAAATAAATTTACGCATTCATTAATTTTTTTGAGTCACCCTGTATATGCAAATCGAAAAAATTTGAATGGAATGATAAATCACAAGAAGAGACTCACCATATTTTGTACATTTTAGATAGGATTTATTCAGCAAAATTTTGTGGTGACGTCATAAATTTTTTAGGGGGGACGACCAAATACGTTTTGATCAAAAATTTACCATGCTTATGATAATTTTAAAATATCTTCAAGATTTCGAAGCATTCGGTTTTGTAGTTCCTGAGTAAATCAGTAAAATAAATTTACGCTTTCATTTATTTTCTTGAATCACCCTGTATATGCAAATCCAAAAAATATGAATGGAGTGATATATCACAAGTACAGACTGATCATATTTTGTACATTTTAGATATGATTTATTCGGCAAATTTTCGAGCTGACGTCATCAAGTTTTTGGAGGGGATAAGCAAATATATTTTGACTAAACATTTATTATGCTCTTTATAACCTTAAAACATCTGCAAGATGTCAGAGCATTCCGTTTTGTAGTTCCTGATTAAATCAATAAAATATATTTACGCATTCATTAATTTTTTTGAGTCACTCTGTATACGCAAATCCAAAAAATATGAATGGAGTGATAAATGACAAGTATAGGCTCATCATATTTTGTACATTTTGGATATGATTTATTCGGCAAACTTTCGAGCTGACGTCATCAAGTTTTTGGAGGGGATAAGCAAATATATTTTGACTAAACATTTATTATGCTCTTTATGACCTTAAAACATCTGCAAGATTTCAGAGCATTCGGTTTTGTAGTTCCTGATTAAATCAATAAAATATATTTACGCATTCATTAATTTTTTTGAGTCACCCTGTATATGCAAATCCAAAAAATATGAATGGAGTGATAGATCACAAGTACAGACTCATCATATTTTGTACATTTTAGATATGATTTATTCCACAAACTTTTGAGCTGACGCCATCAAGTTTTTGGAGGGGATAAGCAAATATTTTTTGACTAAAGATTTATGATGCTCTTTATAGCCTTAAAACATCTGCAACATTTCAAAGCATTCTGGTTAGCAGATTAAAAATTAAATTTCAAAATGTTGTTTTATAATTTTGATTTTTTTTCCAAAAATCTGGACATTTCGGGTGAAAAGTCGATTCAGAGTTGTAAACTACATGTGTAGGACTATGTTATTTTATACAATTGAGAACCCATTTACTATGTACAATTTTGAAGTGACGTCATCGCATTACTGGTGGGGATGATTAGACAAATTTTGGTTAGCGTTTTACCATCTACATGATATTCTTAATATAAGTACAAAATTTCACAACAATCGGTCGAGTACTTTCGGAGATTATCTGTCTAATAAAAATCCGGGACGGCAGACGGACAGACGGATGGACAGACGGACGGACAGACGGACAGACGGACAGACAGACGGAAATGGGAGACCTATTTCTTCGTCTTCTTGGGGTCATGAAAGATCGAGAAAACGTAAAAGTAGAGAGTCGGCCGACGGACTCGATTACAATACTTCCTTTGCTTACGCTCGGGAAGTAAAAATAGGGCTAAGTGGTTGAAATTTGTGCGCTGCGTATGGACCACGGCAGACCAGTGGCTTGCAACCGATGTTACGCATCGCGAAGAAAATTATGAGAAAACTAACGTTAACTGAACGTCAGTTGATGATTTTAAAATCCACATCCACGACATAATACTATTATCTTTAATAATAATTTTCAAGTGTCGGTCTCGCTGAAAATAAAACTATTTCTGTAAATTATTAAAAATGGTGCACAATTGGAAAGCGAGAAGCGAATAACGCAAGGATGCACCGGGTGCACTTCAGAAGGGTCGATAGGATGAATAAATTTCGACCGCCCAGCTTTATTTATAAACAACGACGTCATAGCAAGACGCATCTGTGCGTGATGTTCGACGTCCCACATGCTGTTGAATGCGCCAAGATCATCAAAAAAGGTTATGAGTGCAAAAAATTTATTTACAGCACATTATCAACGGGCATACATTACATCGGAAGAATGTCACATAGACATTTGTTTGATTGCAATGAGTTTATCGCCCCAAAACAGATGGCTAAAATTATTCATAAGCCTCCATTGTACAAAATATTCTGAATGTTATTATTATAATATTCTCACATTTTCCAGAAAATGAGGTGGCTCGTTCTTAATTTGATCAATAATAAATTGACTGATTCGTTAATTTTTTTGAGTCACCTATTTAAGCAAATCTAAAAAATTGGTCTAAAGAGTTTAGACAGTACTTCCCTCGCTGTCGGAAACTTGACGACTGCATGCCTATTGTGTTTTTATTCTAATTACATTTTTGTAGTGGGAATTTAAAAAAAAAATTGCGATGACGTCATCAACATTTTTGCAAGGACACGTATATCAGTTGGGATAGATGTAGTGTAATACTAAGAATAAGATTATTGTATTCCCAAAATTTCGGGAAAATGAATTGGGTCGTTTTGAATATTGATTTTTAATAATCTGTGCGGAACCTAGTCAGCGCACAAAACAAATGCACGTCTGTAATGTTAAAGTAAATATAAATAAGCGTGGTACCCTTATGTTTCAACCGAGTTTTTACAAAATTTTGTGTCTACCAAATTGGATTGGTCCAATGTAATACTAATAATAAGTGTTGCCTTTAATTTAATCAATTAAATAAATTGACTTCATTAATTTTTTTGAGCCACCTCTTAAGCAAATCTAAAATATATGAATGGAATGATAAATCACAAGTACAAACTCATCATATTTTTTGCATTTTAGATAGGATTTATTCAGCAAAATTTAGGGGTGACGTCATCAATTTTTTTAGGGGGGGTGAACAAATACATTTTGAACAAAAATTTACCATGCTTATGATAACTTTAAAATATCTCCAAGATTTCAAAGCATTCGGTTTTGTAATTCCTGATTAAATCGATAAAATAAATTCACGCATTCATTAATTTTTTTGAGTCACCCTGTATATGCAAATCCAAAAATCTGGACGTTTCGCGTAAAAACTCAATTCGGAGTCATAAACTACATGTGCAGGACTATATTATTTTATACAATTTAAAACCCATTTACTATGTACAATTTTGAAGTGACGTCATCCCATTAGGGGTGGGGATGATTAGACAAATTTTGGTTAGCGTTTTACCATCTACATGATATTCCTAATATAAATACAAAATTTGACAACAATTGGTCCAGTACTTTCGGAGATTATCTGTCTAATAAAAATCCGGGACGGCAGACAGACGGACAGACGGACAGACGGACAGACGGACAGATAGACGGAAATGGGCGACCTATTCCTTCGTCTTCTAGAGGTCATGAAAGATCGAGAAAACGTAAAAAGTAGAGAGTCGGCCGACGGACTCGATTACAATACTTCCTTTGCTTACGCTCGGGAAGTAAAAAGTAGATTGCTTCATGTAATTTCTTTTCCCGGACATTCTTTTGAACAATTTTAGATGGACGCCAAAATGATAGCGTGTTGTATATATATACATATGGCGTTATCAGCAATTACTGTTTCAGTTGGTATCATTAAATTTCGCTTGAAACTTGGCAACTTGTCGCTCTACCATACTTCCATTTGCCAAAAGTTACATATGGTTGACAGTAATATTTTAATTTACATCAACATTTGTTATTGGTTACTATTATTAAAATGTGATAAACAACGTTCAGGTTCGCTAATAGTAGTGCAAGAAAATTTTCTCAGAAATGATTAATTCTATTAACTTATACCATATTTTTTAATCACGCTGTATTGGATCATGTATAATACTACAGAATAGTTATAGGTACGTAAATTTGCAGTTAAAATCTTTCGTTATTTTGAAGGACAATCTTCTTTAATATCTTATGAAATGTAATTTCATAATAGATTAGGTAATTAACAGGTCGTTCAATCAGCTGATTGTATATTTTCACGGACACTTATTTCGTGTATAGGTTTCTACTAAAATATATCTACGTGAATCGACACGTGCTAAAGTGAAAGGTTTACCGTGTATGTACATACTTCTGAGACATTCACCATGAAGAACCAACAGGTCAAGTTTAAGGTCTCGGACGGAGTGCCGTTATTGTGGGGAATATATTTGAGAAAAATTGGTCTAAAGAGTTTAGACAGTACTTCCCTCGCTTTCGGAAACGTGACGACTGCATGCCTATTATGTTTTTTTTCGCAGTAGATTTCAAATCATTCGGTTTTATAGTTTCTGAGTAAATCAATAAAATAAATTTACGCATTCATTATTTTTTTTAAGTCACCCGGTATATGCAAATTCATATAATATGAATGGAATGATAAATTACAAGTACAGACTCATCATATTTTGTACATTCTAGATGGGATTTATTCGGCAAACTTTTGAGCTGACGCCATCAGTTTTTTGGAGAAGATAACCAAATATGTTTTGACAAAAAATTTATTATGTTCTTTATAACCTTAAAATATCTGCAAGATTTCAAAACATTCGGTTCTGCAGTTCCTGATTAAATCAATAAAATACATTTACGCATTCATTTTTTTTTTGGGTCACCCTGCATATGCAAATCCAAAAAATATAAAAGGAATGATAAATAACAAGAAGAGACTCATGATATTTTGTACATTTTAGATCGGATTTATTCATCAAAATTTTGTGGTGACGTCATAAATTTTTTAGGGGGATGAGCAAATACATTTTCATCAAAAATTACCATGCTTATGATAACTTTAAAACATCTTCAAGATTTCAAAGCATTCGGTTTTGTAGTTCCTGAGTAAATCAATAAAATAAATTTACGCATTCATTAATTTTTTGAGTCACCCTGTACATGCGAATCCAAAAAATATGAATGCAGTGATAAATCACAAGTACAGACTCATCATATTTTGAACAGTTTAGATAGGATTTATTCGGCAAACTTTCAAGCTGACGTCATCAATTTTTTGGAGGGGATAAGCAAATATATTTTGACTAAACATTTATTATGCTCTTTTTAACCTTAAAACATCTGCAAGATTTCAAAACATTCGGTTTTGTAGTTCCTGAGTAAATCAGTAAAAGTGATAAATCACAAGTACAGACTCATCATATTTTATATATTTTAGATATGATTTATTCGGCAAACTTTTGAGCTGACGTCATCAAGTTTTTGGAGGGGATAACCAAATATATTTTGACTAAAGATTTATGATGCTCTTTATAGCCTTAAAACATCTGCAACATTTCAAAGCATTCGGATTAGCAGATTCAAAATTAAATTTCAAAATGTTGTTTTATAATTTTGATTTTTTTTCCAAAAATTTGGACGGTTCGGGTGAAAACTCAATTGGGAGTCGTAAACTACATGTGTAGGACTATGTTATTTTATACAATTTAAAGCCCATTTTCTATGTACAATTTTGAAGTGACGTCATCGCATTAGTGGTGGGGATGATTAGACAAATTTTGGTTAGCGTTTTACCATCTACATGATATTCCTAATTTAAATACAAAATTTCACAACAATCGGTCCAGTAGTTTCGGAGATTATCTGTCTAATAAAAATCCGGGACGGCAGACAGACGGACAGACAGACGGTAATGGCAGACCTATTTCTTCGTCTTCTAGGGGTAATAAAAGATCGAGAAAACGTAAAAGTAGAGAGTCGGCCGACGGACTCGATTATAATACTTCCTTTGCTTACGCTCGGGAAGTAAAAATTGCAATCGGGTTGTTCTACAACACATATACATATACATATAGTGCATCTTTTTTAAAAATCGCCAAAGGGATTCTCATGATAAATTTTATATCCTATGTTCTTTTATGTTTGAGTAAATATTCAGAGTGGCAATTTTTATTGGATGTAATCTGAATAGTTTTTTGTCGATTTTATTAAAGCTTATTCTTTAAATTAAAGGATATTTCTTAAAAAAAAATACTAGAGTATTTTTACTTCCCGAGCGTAAGCAAGGGAAGTATTGTAATCGAGTCCGTCGGCCGACTCTCTACTTTTACGTTTTCTCGATCTTTCATGACCCCTAGGAGACGAAGAAATAGGTCTCCCATTTCCGTCTGTCTGTCCGTCTGTCCGTCTGTCCGTCAGTCCGTCAAAAAAATTAATGAATGCGTCAATTTATTTTATTGATTTAATCAGGAATTACAGAACCGAATGCTTTGAAATCTTGGAGATGTTTTAAAGATATCATAAGCATGGAAAATTTTTTATCAAAATGTATTTGCTCTTCCCCCCTAAAAATTTGATGACGTCACTCCAAAATTTTGCTAAATAAATCCTATCTAAAATGTACAAAATATGATGAGTCTGTACTTGTGATTTATCATTCCATTCATATTTTTGGATTTGCATATACAGGGTGACTCAAAAAAATTAATGAATGCGTGAATTTATTTTATCGATTTAATCAGGAATTACAAAACCGAATGCTTTTAAATCTTGGAGATATTTTAAAATTATCATAAGCATGGTAAACTTTTGTTCAAAATGTATTTGTTCATCCCCCCTAAAAAAATTGATGACGCCACCCCTAAATTTTGCTGAATAAATCCTATCTAAAATGCAAAAAATATGATGAGTTTGTACTTGTGATTTATCATTCCATTCATATTTTTACTTCCCGAGCGTAAGCAAAGGAAGTATTGTAATCGAGTCCGTCGGCCGACTCTCTACTTTTACGTTTTCTCGATCTTTCATGACCCCTAGAAGACGAAGAAATAGGTCTCCCATTTCCGTCTGTCTGTCCGTCTGTCCGTCTGTCCGTCCGTCTGTCCGTCTGTCCGTCTGTCCGTCTGTCCGTCTGTCCGTCCGTCTGTCCGTCTGTTGTCCCGGATTTTTATTAGACAGATAATCTCCGAAAGTACTCGACCGATTGTTGTGAAATTTTGTACTTATATTAAGAATATCATGTAGATGGTAAAACGCTAACCAAAATTTGTCTAATCATCCCCACCACTAATGCGATGACGTCACTTCAAAATTGTACATAGTAAATGGGTTTTCAATTGTATAAAATAACATAGTCCTACACATGTAGTTTACAACTCTGAATCGACTTTTCACCCGAAACGTCCAGATTTTTGAAAAAAAAATCAAAATTATAAAACAACATTTTGAAATTTAATTTTTAATCTGCTAACCAGAATGCTTTGAAATGTTGCAGATGTTTTAAGGCTATAAAGAGCATCATAAATCTTTAGTCAAAAAATATTTGCTTATCCCCTCCAAAAACTTGATGACGTCAGCTCAAAAGTTTGTGGAATAAATCATATCTAAAATGTACAAAATATGATGAGTCTGTACTTGTGATCTATCACTCCATTCATATTTTTTGGATTTGCATATACAGGGTGACTCAAAAAAATTAATGAATGCGTAAATATATTTTATTGATTTAATCAGGAACTACAAAACCGAATGCTCTGAAATCTTGCAGATGTTTTAAGGTCATAAAGAGCATAATAAATGTTTAGTCAAAATATATTTGCTTATCCCCTCCAAAAACTTGATGACGTCAGCTCGAAAGTTTGCCGAATAAATCATATCTAAAATGTACAAAATATGATGAGGCTGTACTTGTCATTTATCACTCCATTCATATTTTTTGGATTTGCATATACAGAGTGACTCAAAAAAATTAATGAATGCGTAAATATATTTTATTGATTTAATCAGGAACTACAAAACGGAATGCTCTGACATCTTGCAGATGTTTTAAGGTTATAAAGAGCATAATAAATGTTTAGTCAAAATATATTTGCTTATCCCCTCCAAAAACTTGATGACGTCAGCTCGAAAATTTGCCGAATAAATCATATCTAAAATGTACAAAATATGATCAGTCTGTACTTGTGATCTATCACTCCATTCATATTTTTTGGATTTGCATATACAGGGTGATTCAAGAAAATAAATGAAAGCGTAAATTTACTTTACTCACACACACAATAGGCATGCAGTCGTCAAGTTTCCGACAGCGAGGGAAGTACTGTCTAAACTCTTTAGACCAATTTTTTAGATTTGCTTAAGAGGTGGCTAAAAAAAAATAATGAAATCAATTTATTTTATTGATTAAATTAAAGGCAACACTTATAATTTGTATTACATTGGACCAAAATTTTGTAAAGTAAAAACTCGGTTGAAACATAAGCGTAGCACGCTTATTTACATTTACTTTAACATTACAGACGTGCATTTGTTTTGTGGGCTGACTAGGTTCCGCGAATGTGGTATAGACATGTTTATAATCAACCAATTGTGAATTCCACCGTCAAAAATTAAAATAACACCCAATGTTTTATATAATAAGCGGAAGTCTAAGCAATAAAAATCTCTAGACTAGACGACTATCGGTTTTGTTTACAGTTTCTCTGTTTGACTCTCACGTATGCTACGTTACGCTTGTCGTCTTAAATTAAGAATGCTTATACATAAACGATTTTCAGTTGCCTCTCCTAGTACACGCCGGCGCCGTATACGTGAGTAAATTGTTTTGTTATTTTATTGATTATTACAAGTCAATATTCAAAACGACCCAAGTCATTTTCCCGAAAATTTGGGAATACAATAATTTTATTCTTGGTATTACACTACATCTATCCCAACTGATATACGTGTCCTTGCAAAAATGTTGATGAAGTCATCGCAATTTTTTTTTTTAAATTCCCACTACAAAAATGTAATGAGAAAAAAAACACAATAGGCATGCAGTCGTCAAGTTTCCGACAGCGAGGGAAGTACTGTCTAAACTCTTTAGACCAATTTTTTCGATAGTAGTCTAGGCATGCATGTAAAAACAGCCATTTACTTGACGTTTCTAAAACTTGATTACTCGTTCGATTACAGGATTTTATTAATCGAAATTCGTCAATATGCCCTAGCACACAGTTAAAGAAAAAGTGTAAATAATCACTGTATACATTAACGGCTTATCGATAAAAGAAATTGAGTAAACGCACAATGAAGAAATTGTATGCTGGATTTACAGAACGTCTCGATTGTGGACATTACAAAGACAATTTCAGTAAAATCATCCTTTATTTTCTTCATTTATGTTTGAATTCGATCATTCTGTTACTAAAAACTCCAATAAAGGTATTTAACTTGTAAATTAAAATTACGTTGTAAAAAATTTTAAGTCAAAATGATAGTCAAAACCTTCTATGAAGCATTTAAACTTTATAACTAAAATAATTTTTACGTTTTAAAACACAAATTAACAATGTCCTGCAAAAAGTGCTAGGGAAATTAAATTAAAACCATAAGGCTACTGTAATATTCAAAGGCTTTTTTTAATATTGTTCTGTTTACACTGTGGCACTGCAGAAAAGGGAGGATCACAGAAACGCCGGTTTGAATGACACCTTTATTCAAGCACTACTTAACCCACATTCCCTGTACAATTACCGTTTTACTTCCCGAGCGTAAGCAAAGGAAGTATTGCAATCGGGTCCGTCGGTCGACTCTCTACTTTTACGTTTTCTCGACTTTTCATGACCCCTAGAGTAAGAAGAAATAGGTTTCCCGTTTCCGTCTGTCTGTCGTATCGGAGTTATATTAAACAGATAATCTCCGAAAGTACTGGATCGATTATTGTGAAATTTTGTATTTATATTAGGAATATCATATAGATGGTAAAACGCTAACCAAAATTTGTCTAACCATCCCCACCACCAATGTGATGACATCACTTCAAAATTATACATAGTAAATGGGTTTTAAATTGTATAAGAAAACATAGTCCTACACATGTCAAGAGGACCCGGGTGGGTTAGGTAGCTTTGTGCTTGTCTGCTACACCTTGGGTCGTGGATTCGATTCCCGTCCGGCTCTGGGTGTTGTGTATGTCCCCCGTTCCCCTGTAATTGGTCCACCGGCCTGTAGGGGAACGTAATCAAATAAATAAAAAATTGGTCTAAAGAGTTTAGACAGTACTTCCCTCGCTGTCGTAAACGTGACGACTGCATGTTTATTAGGTTTTTTTTCGCAGTAGATTTCATTACTTTTTTTGAGTCACCCGGTATATGCAAACTCAAAAAATATGAATGGAATGATAAATTACAAGTACAGACTCATCATATTTTGTATATTCTAGATAGGATTTACTCGGCAAACTTTTGAGCTGACGTCATCAGTTTTTTGTAGAAGATAACCAAATATATTTTGACTAAAAATTTATTATGCTCTTTATAACCTTAAAACATTTGCAAGATTTCAAGACATTCGGTTCTGGAGTTCCTGATTATATCAATAAAATACATTTACCCATCCATTAATTTTTTTGGGTCACCCTGTATATGCAAATCCAAAAACTATAAATGGAATGTAAACCACAAGAAAAGACTCATCATATTTTGTACATTTTAGATAGGATTTATTTAGCAAAATTTTGTGGTGACGTCATAAATTTTTTAGGGGGAATGAGCAAATACATTTTGATCAAAAACTTACCATGCTTATGATAACTTTGAAACACCTTCAAGATTTCAAAGCATTCGGTTTTGTAGTTCCTGAGTAAATCAGTAAAATAAATTTACGCATTCATTAATTTTTTTGAGTCACCCTGTATATGCAAATCCAAAAAATATGAATGGAGTGATATATTACAAGCACAGACTCATCATATTTTGTACATTTTACATAGGATTTATTTGGCAAACTTTTGAGCTGACGTCATCAAGTTTTTGGAGGAGATAACCAAATATATTTTGAGTAAAGATTTATGATGCTCTTTATAGCCTTAAAACATCTGCAACATTTCAAAACATTCGGATTAGCAGATTCAAAATCAAATTGCAAAATGTTGTTTTATAATTTTGATTTTTTTTACAAAAATCTGGACGTTTCGGGTAAAAACTCAATTCGGAGTCGTAAACTACATGTATAGGACTATGTTATTTTATACAATTTAAAACCCATTTACTATATACAATTTTGAAGTGACGTCATCGCATTAGTGGTGGGGATGATTAGACAAATTTTGGTTAGCGTTTTACCATCTACATGATATTCCTAATATAAGTACAAAATTTCACAACAATCGGTCCAGTACTTTCGAAGATTATCTGTCTAATAAAAATCCGGGACTGCAGACAGACGGACAGACGGACAGACGGACGGAAATGGGAGACCTATTTCAATACTTTCTTTGCTTACGCTTGAGAAGTAAAAATACATTCAATAAAAATTTAATGAGTGCTGCTTATAAAAATTACATGTTACACATCGAAAGTCAACTAAATACTGACCCAAAAAAATTTGGACCTTCATTAATAGCAGAAAAGGTCACTCAAAAATTCCTGGTTTAATGAAATATAATGATGCGGAACTAAATACGCCAGACTCTATTATTGAAGGCTTCGGTAAATATTTTAATGACATCTATAAGATCCCCAATTCAAACTCCACTTTACTTAACGTCAATATTAACTCGTCGGTCTTCGTAAATATTACCCATATGTCCAAAAATGACATATTTCTCGCTTTAAAAAATTGCAAAAATTCCCTAACTTGGGTCATGATGTTTTCTCTTAAGAGATTGTGCCTGTATCTTTGTCAAACTTTGCTATAGAATATTCAACTTAATTCTAAAATGCTCCATTTTTCCGGATATATGGGAAAAAGCAATCATTTGTCCAGTGTTCAAAAAGGGCGATGTAACTGACATCATTAACTATCGACCTATATCTCTCTTATGTAATTTCTCGAAAGTTATTGAATCAGTTATATATAAGTACATATATGCCTCAATAAGAAACGTGTTATCACCCTACCAACATGGATTTATGCAAAAACGTTCTACAACTTCAAATCTAGCCTGCTTTACTCAATATGTTTCCGCGGCGATAGATGATTTAAAACAAGTTGACGTCATTTATCTCGACTTCAAGAAAGCATTTGATCAAATCGATCATTTCATATTGATTGATAAACTCAGACGGTTTGGTTTCTCAGATACTCTTATACAGCTATTTCGTTCGTACCTTTTCAAGCGTGAGCAATATGTAAAATATCATAACTATCAATCCGATATCATCAGGCCTACTTCTGGAGTACCGCAAGGGTCCAATTTAGGACCGTTGCTTTTCCTATTGTTCATTGATGATACAGGGTTTTCATAAATGATTATAGGGTCGCAGTAGGTTATGGATGTGTGCCGCCTTTCGCTTTATGTGTACTTTACTAAATGTGTCCTTGGGCACGACAAGCACCACATGCATCTGTATAACTGGTTGCCTAAATGCTTCATGATTAAATATCGAAAACGCATGCGTCAATACACATGTGACTAACATAACAAGGCGATGCTGGCGATAACAAGTGAAATTTTTGGTTGGGTGTTGATATACACACGCACAAATTCCAATAACTAAATCATCCACGGAAAAAGAAGTTCCACGTTTAGGAGTATATTTGTAATGAAGTGCAGGAGGCGAAGCGCCCGTGTGTCCTTTCAAAAAGTTAGCACGCGTTGGTGACCATAAAAAGTTAGGTTATGTTAGCAACGGCTGCAATGCTGCAATTAAAGAATGCACGGATGCGAAATTTAACAAATTTTTGTGGCAAAAGGAAGCATTTGCATAACATTTGAAGATGAGGAACGTGATCAAAAGATGCTGTAGAAGAGCTTTGCACAAACAGTTTGTGCGAAATCGAGAAGCGCGTGTTCTGCGCGATGTTACGGAGTTAGATAAGCGCAAATGTAGTTCATTTTCAAACTGTTTTTCAGAAGTTGAAGGCGCATTGATGACCAGTGGGACCAAGGGCCTTTGGTGGTTAAATATGTCTTTATATACATGGACACCAGATGCATGTGCTTAGAAAGATGATTTTTGATTAAGAACTCAGAGTAAGAGTATCTTTAATGGTGTATACAAATTTGACAAACAACGCATTTTAATGTCTGATAACTACATTTCCTATCCATCAGTTCTACTTCATGAAAGTTAGTTTTGGTTTGTGAGTCAATTAAATGTTTTACAGCAGATTCTTTAGCTACATTATCAAAACTTGTCTGGGTGGCAAGTTTATGGGACTTACTGACCAAAAGGTCATGGTGAATAGCTGTAAGTCATAAAGTAGATGAAATTCTTGACCAAGATGTATCCTTCAGTAGTTTCTTCAAAGTATCTAAATATGTTTCCAGCCCTCTATTGGTTTACCACCAAAATATTTGTATTTCAAAGATATGTGCAAAGATTTGGCGTGCATGTTGATGTTAATGCCTGCGTTCTTTTGATAACACTGGGCCCATGACTTCATGCGCTCTTTATTTTGAAAGTAGTAAGTGTTTAAATAATTCACAAATTTACTTTTTACCAAAAATTTAATCAGCTCTTGCTTCAGTCTTATAAATTTATTTTCATCTGTTTCTTTTAATACATAATCTAATTTTGTAAGAATCTGATTTATTGTCCCAGGCATTCCAATATGTAGCTGTAACTATCATCTGTCATGAAATAATTGGGTACCAAAACCGATATTAATGATTTTATTTCACCAACCAGAACCTCTTATATGTTGGTGTCCTTTCAGTTGGACAGAATAAATGTTACTGGATAATCAATATTTTTATCATCTAACACATGGACTTGTGGTCAATTCAATGTCATAGAGGTTTGTCCCATGTGTGCCATCAACACAAATGATTTTGGCGCCATATTTTTTTAACATATACTCCAGCCCACTGTACATGGAAGCTAATGCAGTCATTTTTGTGCAATTTTTCATGTTCTGATGCACAACAAGATTTTCCTTACTTCATTTACCAGATATATTATTTTTTCTGCAATGTGGGG
The DNA here is from genome assembly GCF_036711695.1 of Zophobas morio. Lineage (NCBI taxonomy): Eukaryota > Metazoa > Arthropoda > Insecta > Coleoptera > Tenebrionidae > Zophobas > Zophobas morio. The sequence continues at coordinate 7,897,941 of NW_026972163.1, forward strand.
AATGTCTTTCATAGTCAGAAGATTAAATCTGGTACATGAACTGAGTTCTAGATTTTTAACAGTTTCAATTATTTTTTCGTGTGTTAAACCAGTGCGAATTTGTTCAACTAGATATGTCGTTTCTTTTGTAGTCAGGGGTTGACAGCGAAGATCATTGTGATGAACAACATGAATAGCAATAAACTGAACAAGTACCACTGAGGAAGAATGATCAAAGTGAGCTGTAATTCGTGAAGGACAGACTCCTTGCATTTTGATACTGCCACTAGTTTTAGGAGCTCGTATATTACATTTACTAACAGAATTTGCTAGATTACTTCTGACATTCATAGTAGAAAATAATAATTCGTCATATAAAAGAATTAGTTTTTAACTCTAAATCTGCTTTTCGTGTAAAAAAAATCTTCCGTTTTCTTAAATTGTAGATCCTTTACTTCCAACTCAATGTTATAAGCGATGTTGAAATGATTCGTTAATAAGTGAAAACGCTGAAAGTTTTCAAAGCATAGCGGACAAATTATTCTGCTAGTTTTTAATATTTTTGAAATTGTCGCCGTGAAAATATCTTAGATGTCGATTTGTACTTGAAATGATTTCACACAATAAGCACATTTTGTTAACACTTCAAACTTTTGGATGCTCATACTGAAATATGTTTTGTCATGTCTAGTGCTTGTTTTTACTTAATAAAATAATAGAACTTTATCTGTCCATTGTCCTTTTCATAAAAATTACACGAAATTCTTTAATTAGCCACAAAACAATAGTATATTACAAAATTAATATTTCACTTCCCGCCACAAAAGTACATATTCAACGAAAATGTATAAACGTAAAAGATAAAAATCCAAATATAACTTTGACTGCTGGGTAGCTTCTAAACCCTCATCGTAGAGTCATATAAAATCAAGGACCACCAGATGGGTGAACGGACACGGATAATAATAATAATCAGAGTTTTTACGGTTTGAGATTTCATTCAGTTCTATCAAAAATTTTATTGTACATAATAAATAGGTATTTAGAACGTAGTGTGATTTCATTTTAAGTATCAAGCTTCAAAATATACTTTCGTTGCTAATTTTAAAGACTAGTTTTTGATTTTTGTTGTTTTTTTTTGTGTACAGATTCGTTTCAATGCAAAATTAGGTCACCCACATAGAATTTGAACATTTGAAATTACGCGGGCGTAATTTGTTACCCTCATGCGCGGAACTCCAACATTCTTGATAGTCAATTTGTTGTTAAAAATAAAAATAATTCATAATGGAATAAACAAACAAATTTATTGTGGTTAAACATCACAGTAAATGTTGAAAATGTTCACCATTTAGTTCAAGGCACATATTCACTCTCTTTTTCTTACTTTCAAAAATGTTCTGTAACATCCTTCCATCAATGCTTTGAACCCATCGTTCAATTTCACATTGCAACTCTGCCAAGTTATTAATTTGCCGTTGAAACACTTTGTCTTTCAAATATCCAAATATTGAAAAGTCCAATGGCGTAAGATCTGGGGAACGTGATGGAAATGCATGCTGCACTCCTAAACTTATTACACGATCGTCATAATGTTGTTGTAAATATTCCAATGTAGCACGTGCAGTGTGTGCAGTCGCGCCGTCCTGTTGAAAGTACCCTAACTGCAGCTCTTCGTCATCAAGTTGTTGAATAAATGGTTCCCAAATCTGTTGCCTATACCTCTCTCCAGTCATAGTATCATGAAAGAAAATAGGCCATATATTCGTCTACGAGAAACTGCCAACCATATTCCAATTTTTAAAGGATGAAGAGGCGTCTCTACAAAAACATGTGGATTTTCCGCGGACCAAATTCTAAAATTTTGCGAATTGACATAGCCAGATAAATGAAACCATGCTTCATCACTAAAAAATGTAAGATCCAGTAACCCGTCATCATGAAAAGTATTCTGAAACCAATTGCAATATTCTACGCGGCGTGGAGGATCTATTGGTAAAAGTTGTTGCACAGTAGTTATTTTGTAAGGATGCATATGCAATCGTTTTTTCACTACTTTGTGACATGTGGTTACGGGAACTCCTGACTGTTGAGATAATCTTGTCAAAGATGTTTGGGGATTCTGCTCAAGTCTTTCTCTCAAATCATCAACAACTTCCTCAGATACTGCAAGTCTCCCAGAGGATTTCCCTTTGTTGACATTGCCAGTGCGAACAAATCTGTTGATGACATCTCTAATGTGAGCCTCTAATGATGTTTCTTGAATTTCCAGGGTAATTGGCCAGATATTCTTGCTTACAAGCGGCTACAGAATACAGCCACGCTCCGTCTACGAATGTCCCATTGCGATAATAAGACATAACGATGAAAGTGTTTTGCTCAACCGAATAAACCATTTTCACGGTCTTCGCTTCGAGCACAAAGTTTTCGCACGCAAGCACCAAGAGCCTTGAGAAAGGCTATTTTGTTTTTCTAAAGTTGGATCAACGAGAATTACTGTAAATCACACTTGGAAAGTGGTAGAACAATAAAAGCGATGATTTTAAGTGACAGGTTACAAATGACAAGCACAATGACAAGTGAGAACTGTCAAATGAGACAATTTCAGCAAAGCGGCATTTTTGAAATCCATGGCCAACTACGCCCTTAGAATCATTTATGAAAGCCCTGTATAACAAATGCTTCATCATGAGAAAAACTTCTCTTCGCTGATGATATCAAATTAGTTCTAAAAATTGATTCTTACAATGATTGTGAAATTTTAGAACAAAACATAGCAAACGTTATGAATTGGTGTTCAAATAATGGTTTATTTCTAAATAATGATAAATGCTTTATTGTCACTTATTCAAGGAAACATGAAAACATAATCTTTCCTTATAAAATAGCTGATGTAATTATAAATCGAACGGACACTATCAAAGATCTTGGAATACTGATTGATTCCAAACTTTATTTTGTTAATCACATTAATGATATGGTAACTAAAGGATATCGTATATACGGATTCCTATATAGAAACTGTCGAGACTTTCAAATACAGACACTTTGTACTTTATTTTATTCTTTAGTAAGATCAAGGCTCGAATATGGTGCAATAATCTGGTTTCCTATATATCAAATCCATATTCGTAATATTGAATCAGTTCAGCGATCATTTCTAAAATTTGTTTCTTTCCTATTAGATGGCACTTACCCAGAGAGAGGCTGTGATCACACATTATTGCTCAATAGGTTTAATTTCATTTCCCTTAATACTAGACGCATAATGCTTATCATCAAATTTGTGGTACAAATTGCCAATAATAAGATTGATTGTCCTTCGATTCTTGAACAGTAAAACTTTTTGGTCCCTAGAACTAGCTCTAGACAACATAATGTGTTCTATTGTGCCTCTAATAGAACTAACATTTTAAAGCGGTCCCCAGTAGCGTTAATGTGCGACTTATTTAATAATATCATTATATTACAATCCTTGTCAATTTGATTATAATATTGGTAATAGTATTCTTCAGCGAACTACAAATATAAAATATCTTGGTGTGCATTATGACTCGAAATTTTCTTTTAAAGAACATGTCACTAACATTGTAGGTAAGGCTGGTAAGATGTTTGGGTTTATTGTTCGAAATTGTAAAGGTTTTAATAACGTGTTACCCTTAATTCAACTTTTTAATTCACTGGTGAGATCTAGGCTAGAATATTGTTCCACGGCTTGGTTCCCATATTATAATTATCAGATAGGGTTGCTAGAGAACGTTCAAAGGAAATTTTTAAAGTATTTATATTTCAAGGATGAAGGAGTGTGGCCAGTTAGAAATTACCCACATGCAGTATTATTAGAGCGATACAAACTTAATATATTGCAGTGCAGAAGAGTTGTCAGCGCACTTATTTTCTTGCATAAACTTCTGAATTATAAAATTGATTGTGGTGAGCTTCTTTCTGGCCTAAAATTTTATGTGCCGAGATTAAATAATCGATATTCAGTAACGCTTTATTCCAGTACACCACGCAAAAATATTGGTAGAAAAGCTCCACTATATGTGATCAGCATGTATACGAACAAACTGGAGAGAAATAGCGATTGTGATATATTCAGCTGCTCCACCAAAAAACTGAAAACTGCAATCTGTGACAAGCTAAATTTATGAAAGGTGTGACTGTCAATTTATGCTTATGTTAAATGTAATTGTGATAGGAAAAATTTGGGAATATTTGCCAATTATTAGTTAGACTAAAATTGTGTTATGTTTTGATGAAATTGTCCTGTAACTGGAACATATTCTGTAGGGCAATTAAATATTTATTTATTTATTGCTAGCTGACCCGGTGAACTTCGTTTCACCTACAATTTAATTTTGAATCTGCAAAACCGAATGCTTTGAAAACTTGCAGATGTTTTAAACATATGATAAGCATAATAAATTTTTATTCAAAATATACATATTTACTTATCCTCTCCAAAAAATTGTACATAGTAAATCGGTTTTAAATTGTATAAAATAACATAGTGTTTTTCGACTCCGAATTGAGTTTCTACCCGAAACGTCCAGATTTTTGGAAAAAAATCAAAATTATAAAACAACATTTTGAAATTTAATTTTGAATCTGCTAACCTGAATGTTTTGAAATGTTGCAGATGTTTTAAGGCTATAAAGAGCATCATAAATCTTTAGTCAAAATATATTTGGTTATCCCCTCCAAAAACTTGATGACGTCAGTTCAAAAGATTGCCGAATAAATCCTATCTAGAATGTGCAAAATATGATGAGTATGTACTTGTGATATATCACTCCATTAATATTTTTTGGATTTGCACATACAGGGTGACTCAAAAGAAATAATGAATGAGTAAATGTATTTTACTGATTTACTCAGGAATTACAAAACCGAATGCTTTGAAATCTTAAAGATGTTTTAAAATTATCATAAGCATGGTAAATTTTTTATCAAAATGTATTTGGTCGTCCCCCCTAAAAAAATTTATGACGTCACCACAAAATTTTGTTGAATAAATTCTACCTAAAATGTACAAAATATGGTGAGTTTCTTCTTGTGATTTATCATTCCATTCAAATTTTTTCGTGTTCCATATACAGGGTGACTCAAAAAAATTAATGAATGCGTGAATTTATTTTATTGAGTTAATCAGGAACAACAAAACCAAATGCTTTGAAATCTTGCAGATGTTTTAAGGTTATAAAGAGCATAATAAATGTTTAGTCAAAATATATTTGCTTATCCCCTCAAAAAAATTGATGACGTCAGCTCGAAAGTTTGCCGAATAAATCCTATCTAAACTGTACAAAATATGATGAGTCTGTACTTGTTATTTATCACTCCATTCATATTTTTGGGATTTGTATAAACAGGGTGACTCAAAAAAAAATTAATGAATGCGTAAATTTATTTTATTGATTTACTCAGGAACTACAAAACCGAATGCTTTGAAATCTTGATGATTCTTTAAAGTTGTCATAAGCATGGTAAGTTTTTGATCAAAATGTATTTGCTCATCTCCCCTAAAAAATTTATGACATCACCACAAAATTTCGCTGAATAAATCCTATCTAAAATGTACAAAATATGATGAGTCTCTCCTTGTGATTTATGATTCCATTCATATTTTTTGGATTTGCATATACAGGGTGACCCAAAAAAATTAATGAATGCGTAAATATATTTTATTGATTTAATCAGGAACTACAGAACCGAATGTTTTGAAATCTTGCAAATGTTTTAAGGTTATAAAGAGCATAATAAATTTTTAGTCAAAATATATGTGGTTATCTTCTCCAAAAAATTGATGACGTCAGCTCAAAAGTTTGCCGAATAAATCCTATCTAGAATATACAAAATATCATGAGTCTGTACTTGTAATTTATCATTCCATTCACATTTTTTGAATTTGCATATACCGAGTGACTCAAAAAAAAAAATGAATGCGTAAATTTATTTTATTGGTTTACTCAGTAACTACAAAACCGAATGCTTTGAAATCCACTGCGAAAAAAAAAACATAATAGACATGCAGTCGTCACGTTTCCGACAGCGAGGGAAGTACTGGAAGACCAATTTTTTAGATTTGCTTTTACAGTGACTTAAAAAAATATATGGATCAGTCAATTTATTTTATTGAATAACTTAAGAGTTGCAGAAATGGTTACTTTGAGATCTTGCAGACGTTTTAAAGTTATTGTAACCATGGTAAATTGTTAATCATTAAAAATTGATGGGACGGCTCACTCGATTTTCGCAGATAATTTTGGAGATACAATACAATTATTTTTAGTATTAGTTACACTGCACCAATTCAAGGTGATATACGTGTTGATTGTAAATGTTGATTTGGTCATCACAAAATTGTGTGAAGAAAAGACGCAACTCGAAAATGCTGAATATGTTACATTATACTTTTGGTGCGAAGGAAGTTCTATCGAAAAAACGTTCGATCAGTTGTTTGACAATGGTTGATATAAATAAAACTCAGTAGATACTCATACTCGAAATACGAAGTATCTACTCGAATATCAAATCAAAATATTTCTAGTTTTTCTAGATGATGCAAATAGGTAACACTTGATGCTCAAGTAGCATCTCGATACAACAAAAAAAGGAAAACAGTGACAGTGTTCAACCATCAAGGCAAAAATCGGGTCACCAAAATATAAGTCAGTATGGGGTAGACACCTTGAGATGGGAATCTCTATGGCCAGTGTTAGAAAAAACGTACTGCATAATTTATGCATAAATAAAAGTTAATTACCTGAAAAGTTTTCGATATTCCCGCTGCTAATGTGTTTTTCAAACTGAATGCACCTTTTGACGACGCTCCACGTTCATTAAAGTATCCATGTTTAGTCAAAATTCACTTTTACAACGATCCTACTCGTTTTCTAAGCTGCTTTACAGACAGTTCAATCATTTGCCATGCCGATGCTCATTTTTAGATTAAATGCTCACAAAACGCGTAGGTAGATGTTCAATTTGTGTCCGGGGAGATACAATGTTTCCAAGTAGGTACTCAGTACATAGAGTAGATGCTCAGGTATATAAGATTATTACTCTTTCTAGGTACTTCGTACTTCGAATATGAGTATCTACTCACTTTTATTCATACCACCCTATGTCTCGCTTCAATGTTTGACTATTATGTTGATTATGAGCACGACGCTGATCAACTTCCGTATCCGAATTACCCATGAAATAAATCATTGGACCTACGTCAGCTTGTCGTCTTCTCGGCGTTGTAATGAACTTGATAAAACGACACAGAATTATTTTCGCAGTCAATCAAATCTGTAAATTTTGTCTTGAGAATTTTAAAATACTGAAAACTTCAAATCAAATCCTCGAATAACGGTAAAGTTTGAGGTTTTGTCGAAACCAACAAAGTGAAGATAGGTAAATAGAATGGCAGATCAAAATTAATTTGTAACTTTCGCAATGCGTAACTGAATTCACTTTAACGAACACTTTTCTTGAAATAAACGACGTTTTTTGTTACGAAAAAACAAACAACGACTTGAAATGCAATAATACTTTTCACAATCGCACGGAAGAAATAGTTTTGTGTGACACGTCAGTCAGGCGACAGGTCCGTCAGGAATGGCCAACTATTCAAATTCATCCCAAGTGGCGATTCCCGTGCAAAATTTTTAAAATTGTCTTTATCTTTTAGCCGTCTCATTTTTTATAAATATTCTTACATATAAACCTTCTCCTGACGATAAGGAACACGTAAAAAAAAGAATCGTCCAATTCGGTGCGGCCGTTCTAAAGTTATGGGCGTGCATACATTTCGGCGATTCATTTTTATTAATATAGATTTGAGTTATTTATTATACAAGCGGTTAAAGTGAATGTTTAATGAGCGGTCAGTTTAAGGCGAGAGCGGCGTATGCCGCGAGCGCCTTAAGACCGCGAGTTACACATTCATTTTAACCGCGAGTGTAATACAAAATTTTATTCAATTTTGACAACCCCAAGTCCCAAATTGTGAAAAAATTGGTGATTCAAAGTTCAGACTCGAGAAACGTCAGAATTGACAGCGACCAAATAAAAGTTTTATATGCGTAGAATTTAGTGTACAATATCAGGTGTGTGTGTGTAGTATGTGACTCTGGCGACGGTGTTTGTTTATTTTAAACAAACTAAAATTATCGAAAAATTGCAAAATCATGCAAGATTCTAACGACAAAACTTGCTCCCAGAAAAGACCAGATCAGAAAGTGTATCAAAAGTTCTTTAGATGGAAAGAGCAGCAAGACGCTGGAGAAATTATAGAAATGGTAACCATGGTTTTAAAATAAAAATTTTATTTCGCTAGCGGTTTAAAAATTTTATGGTGCTACCGGATAAACCAAAGCTTTAGTGGCCTACTGACAGCAAAATAAACGTTTGTTTACATGTCAAAATTGAATAAATTTATTTAATATATCTTCTTTTTGCGATATAAATTTTAATTCAGTTAAATTTATCAATGACTGTCATTGAGGTTTTTGGTAGATAGGTAGTTTTATTATGTTATATTCTTCAGATAGGTACCTACATTTATGTTATATTAATCATACATATTCTCATTTTAGTTTTAGTTTATTTATTTTCTGTTTCCTGTAACTGGGTTTTGTAACCTGTAGGAAATAAAGTATTATTATTATTATTATTGTTAAGACCCACCACTGACCCGGAAATGATCAGCATTCAGGCAAGACTTCTATCATTACGGGTACTAAGACCAAGTAATGATATGCATTGATTAGATTAACAAAACAACTTTCGAGATTCTAGAATTACAGCATACAAACTAGTCTGCTATAATTCTCTAATCTCACCCCATCCCCAAAAGTCTAGCGTAATTACTAGGGATGTACCGACTAGTGGCCGACCGGTCGGATAAGCCGACTATTCGGCCGTTTTTCATCGTCGGCTGGCAGTCGGCGACTGGTCGGCTAAACAGCCGATCGGTCGGCTTTTTTATTAAAATTAAAATAGTATATAATACGATTAAACCCGGTTTACAGAACCTCAATTAAATATTTAATTGCGATTTAATTTTTAAAACGGCGTTAAAGTACCATGTGACCGACTCTACGCCAATCAAACGTCGCTAATGGCCTTGTTAAATGCGTGATCAACTTAATCTCAGTTAAAATATTGTATAAACTGGCCCTAAATTGTGTTATTCTTCATTTTTGTACTGAGTTACTACAAAAAATTAAATGTTAAAATTATCCAAACAAATTCAACACATTTTTTTGGAAAACAAAGGAACTTCAGTTATTCCTTTTATTAAAATAAAATAAATTTTTAAGGTAGTCAAAAAATAGAAAAAAGCACACTATCTATCGCATTTATAAACCGCTTTTAGCAAAGCCGAACAGTCGGCCGACTAGTCGGTTTTTACTGGCCGATCAATCGGCTAGTCGGTTAGACGGCCGGACCTACAGTCGGTACATCACTAGTAGTTATCGATCATTTATCCGCGCATCACTTGGAAAGTGATCTACACTACTCTGACCTACTGGTGCTAATCTAATCTGACTCACATGATCAGACTGTTCGAGAAACTTACGAACAATATGACATGTTCCTAACAAAACAGCTTTTTGAATTTTGACAATTATTGAATCATTCAAATGCAAAGTCTTTAAATTCTCAACTAAGCTATTTGGGACTACACCTACATTAGAGATAACTAAGGGTAGAATTGAAATTTTTTTAAGATTCAACATGGATTTCATTTCTATCGATAATAATAATTGTAGATATTTTGAAATCTTGGTGTGGTATGTTTGAATAATGTTGTTTGTGTTAGGAATAGCAATGTCAATGAGAATGGCTTCGTTCGTGTGTTTTTTGATAAGTATGATGTCTGCTGGTCTGTTAGCTGTAAATGGTGGTTACAACACAATAGTTTTCTGTGTGCTGAAAATCTAGTCCATTTTACTGGAGTAATTTACCTGAAGTCCCTTTCTGGAAGATTATCCCGTCTTCGTGTAACGAGATTGAGTTTTCTTGTTTTAGATGTTCCCAAATGTTCCATTTAGCTGGCCAAAGCTGGCGATTTGCCCTTCCCCTCTCTTGTTCATTACTACAAGCAGAACAAGCTTGGGCGCTGTAAGTTCTGCGCTAATAGTTTTAGCTTTGCGAAAAAACGTTTCGCTGGAATTCGTACCGATAAGTATTTCTCAGAAGGTACTTGTGAAAAAAGAGCTTTCACCTCTTCCCATAAATAGAAAGCAGGGGTGTCGGCGATTGATGCGGACAATACAAATTGTTTTTGGAGTTACTTTTCCATGTTCTGGCTTTTGTAGTTTCAAGGAATTCGATCAAAAAATTTAGAAAACATTTGGAGGTTTCTCTTGTGTGACAGTATCAAGAAAATCTTCAAATTTTAGCAACAAAGGTATTTTCCTGAGAAGACAACCGCCGACTCTGCGTGATAAGGGGGGGTGTAACCTTGGTACTTGCGAAAGCTGATACTGAAGCTGATACTGAGCCCTTGAGGTTGTTTTCCGCATCTGTAGCGACCATAGTGGGGAAAATGTGACCATCTATGTGAACTGTGGTGGGGTTGTAAGCTGTCGTTGAGACATGCTCACTGAGGTAATCCTTGGGGTGCCAGTAGCGACAATAACGGTGAAACAGTCCATCGGAGGGGTATTTTGGTTTCACCTGGAAATTGTGACTATTTTTTCACTAAATTTGAACATTTGGATGATCCGAAAATCCATATGGTTTCCCCGAAGATGACGAATGAGGTCGTGTGCGAAAATTTATTTTATCCATTCGCTAAAGAAATATGAATAAAACCGGAACAAGAAAAAAGTAGTAGGCTTGTGTTCATGTACGTATACAATACAATAATGAAAATTTGGTAGCGACGGCAGATGGCAGTAGGCAGTAGGTGAGATCGTTGTTCAGATTATGTGATGACTTTAAGATTTGTGCGTGGAACGAGCACTTGTATTTTTACCTAGTTAGCTAATGAATAGTTGATGAAAAGACGTAACCACAAATATTGACATACTAACTTGAACTGACGGCAAAACTTCTATCATCATGAGTAATAAGACCGGATATAATTCTCTAATTTCGATCTTAATTTTATCATTATTATTAATGTTGATGTTACTATTGATAATTATTTTTGTTTCAGGACGAGCGAGCTTATAGCTTTGGTTGCAGTTTCTACGACATTGTTTCTTTTCATACATACAAGAGCTTTACACTCTAGATTAAAAGAAATGCAATTTAAACTTCAACCTGAAGACATTGCATCGAGTAACGAATTTGGTAAGTAACTGGACAAAATGAATTTCAATGTAAGTTGTATTCAAGTGATATTCCTATATACAGATTTTTAAATCCTAAGTTTTGCAATAAGCTTCATTTGACGAGGCCTAATTTAATGTTATTCGGTGTTCCATAATAAATATTACAGTATGAAAAACTAGATCTCTTCTTGCTGTTTGTTTGTCGTTTGTGTTTATCTGTCTGTTGGTAATTTTATTAGACAAGTCATATATGTATAAGAATTTGATAACATTTTAAAATTATTAATACAGAATGTCTCAAAAATTAATGACGGTAGAAATATATTTTATTCATTGAATCAAATAGGGTTTATCAAATGACATTGATATTAGATACACAAAACCCAACTGAGTTAATGCCAACCTGGTTGGCGATTTGCGTCGATAAATTTTTTGTTTTCGGTGTGGTCCATTAAAGATTCCTTATTAGCAGAGCACGGCGAAAAACGTACCTTAGTACCTTATGGGTCGACGCGCTGCAAACGAATAAACTAACTCTGCTTATTAATAAACTTAAGTCTATTGCTTTATGTAATAATTTGTTAAATTTATTTAAGTTTTTCTTAAGTGATCGTAAACAGTTTGTTGAATATAACGGTTTTAAATAGCACACTTACATCAAATCCAGTGGCGCAAGGATCGAATCTAGGACCTATTTTATTTGTTGTTTTTTTCAGTGATACATTAGCGCATTTTAATTGTCGTGTTTTTGTTTATGCGGATGATCTTATCCGGGAACGCTAGACGAGAGACAAGTTTGAATTGGGCGCCATTTGTTGCCTTAAACGCAACCAGCAATTCTTCTTTAAATCAACCTGACGCGCTGGGACAGACGACTACCGGACGTGGGTCATAAAAACATCGTAAGCCAATAATGAAGAATAATGATAATTTATAACAGGCGAGGCGGCCAGTGAGGTGGGAGATTAAAGAGAAGCCAAATAGTTCCACTTTGCGCGTAGCCATCGTAGTTGTGCATCGTAGTCAGTGATCGTAGTAGACGTAGCTCTAACTCCCTCTCAGTCAGTGCTTTTTCAGTGACGTGAGGAGGTAAAGGATAGAAAACATAACCAAATTGTTGTTTTGTGTGTGATCGCGTATATTCACCGGGTGGAGAATTTTCATTTCATAAGTAAGTAATGCGATTTCATTTGAATACATAAAAACGTTAATATATACAAAATATATATATATATATATATACATAAGTTTTGTATTAAGTGTATTACAATACCTTAGGTTAGAGACCCTAGATATACTTTGGAAAAGAGTTGTGACACGAAACGTCAAAATTAATGGTAAATTTTATTTTACTATGCTGGCTACGGATGCCTTTTTTGAGTCATGTTTTGACAGTTTGTAATTGTCATTTAGTACATAGACGTGGAAGAGAATACTCGTAGTCGTCGTCTGTTGTGTAAGTACGAAACTGTAGAAATACAGAAGCAAATGGTTTCTCATTATTTAAAGGCCCCGAAAACAAGATATTACTTAACAAATGGAAAGAACAGATGCAATATCCATCTTGAAAAATTGGCAAAAGGGCTTACATTTGCGAGGTTGTTGTCCGAAATTGTATTTTCCATCTAATCCTTGGTCAACAGGTTCACTTCAAAAAAGAGAATTTTATATTTCAAGTGAACGCAAAATATGTGAGAACGCAATTCCAACAATTTATAATGTGGCTGAATTTACGTCAAAATGACCGGTTCTTGGCAAAAAAAAATGTTATTGATGAAGTTCAGCAGACTATTTTCGAAAACGACAACTTCATCAAAAAACTGCAAATGAAAAAAAGTTACAACAAAAAATAACGCGGGGTGCTGAAAAAGAAATTAATGTTTTGAAAGCAAAAATTTCAAGTTTAGAAGGGCAAGTAATAAATTACAAAAATAAGGACGATGCATAAAACAGAACTATAAAAGGGATTCTCAACGAAAAGCAAATTCAAAATTGAAGTGTGAAATGTAAACTACCAAAACGCTGGAACAATAGAACAATAGAAGAAGCCATTAAAACAAAAATTTGTCTGTGGAACATCAGGACATAACTATATCTTTTGAATATAAATTTTCCGTTACCTTCAAAGTGGAACTCTATGCCGTAAAATTCAGCACATACCGTTTTTACCAGGAATTTTACATGAAATTTTTACCTATTTAACAATCAAAATTTAAAATTTTAACGATTAGGAAAGAGATTATTGTTTATTTTTAGGCGAAGCAGCAATCAATCCAGGTAAAGAATACTGTCGATGTTCCTCATTACTTTTGGGAAACAACATTAACAAATTTAAATGAAGTCGCTACCTATGTTTTGTTTTTTATGTTAGGAGGTGTAAGCTTACGATGGAAGCAAATCGTATGTTATCATTTTACTGGGAATTCCACACACGGAGACACATTATCTAGAATTGCAAAAGAAATTAAAAACAAAAGTACAAAAACGCAGTTCCAAAATTCAATAGTTAACCCAAATAACAAAAGTAGGAATGTTGATTTTGCTGCTAACGTTCCACCTTTATCTAAAAATGTTCAATCCAACCTCATGTATTCTTCGGCAATTTAATTAATTGTTTGTGGAACATTTCTTAATTATTTCGAGTTACAGAAATTCGATGACCATGCTTGTTTTTGTATTTTTTTTTCATTGTTATTTTAATTAAAAGATGTAACAAATTTTAACTTGTAAGTTTTATTTAATATAGAGGTACATGAATCTATATATTTCTACTGGGATTATTCTACATATCAGAGCAAATATTCATGATGGAAATGTGAGGACGTTGTAAAAACACTGTTTATCATAGAGTAGTAGATAGAGAACCTACTAAACATGCTTCAAATTTCTTACCACGGTGCACATTACCTTCTCTGTTCGTTAGATTACAAAATGTTGTTTTGACCAGAAGCAAAATGTTTGGACACTGACAATGTGATACACTCTCCAAATCTTAGCTGGGAACAACGATAGTACCTAAGTACAGAATGGTGTTTAAACTTAACTGCAAATTGTGATATAATCTTATAAAGTGTAGATCAGTATGATTAGGTATTCCGTATTTTTCTGTTTTACCAGCGATGCCGGTTGCAAATTGTAAGAAGTGCTTAACCGCATAACACTTCTTCTTAAATATAAGGTACTGTCAGTGTCAGTACTGTTAACAAAATTTCAAAGAAACTATTTGGAGCACTACGCCACTGCTTGAAAATGTAACTTAACCTATAAATTTCTTTTGCAGTTTTTGATACTAAATCACTGAATTAGATAAAGACAGCAATCACTATAGCTATTTCATAACTGACCGTCATGTAATAAAGATGGGCGGACGCCAACTGGGCACCAACTAATCGCAGGTAAATTTTGCGGGTAGTTACGATAGGCCAACTCGGCACCGAACCGCAAATAAAGATCGGTGAACTCGGCACTACAGCACCAGGTATGGTAACAAGGATTAATCCGCCCTCTCCCCGAGATACCTTCCCTCTATTCAAATAGTTATATGCAAATAAATAACACAAGTCTGCAAATTTAACTTTTGAAAATTTGTTTTTGTTCTGATGGCTGTCTTGGGTAGTTTTTTTAGCGTTGATTACGTCTATGATATCTGGTTGTCGCTTTCACGTAAGGTTTATTTGTAAAACAAGATTAAAACTGAAATTTTTAAGTAGTATAAGAATATTATAAAAATACGTAATAGATTTTTTTCATAATCTACATACAAAAATTTATTGGATGAGGTGATTTTTCTGTTAACAGGACCGATTTTATTTTTTACTTTAATTTTTTGGTTTTTTAAAATTTGTAGGTGATAGAATGTTTTAAATAGCTTTTTCTCGTGATTAGCGTTTAAAAATCTAGGCGATAACTCGAGGATTACATATTTTTATGTTATTTAAACAATATTTTTTTTTTAGACCTGATAGAATTTTGTTAGTATTTTTCCTGTAATTAACGTACTAAACTCTATCGAATAAGTCATTTCTCTACACGCGAAGGCAAGGTAAGGTTTCTGTTTTCATTCTATTGAACTTATTCTTTTTTTTTGTGGAGGTGGGATCTAAACGTGCTGGAATTTTTTGCAATTTTTTTCCGTTATCAGTGTCCATAAATCTAGTAGACCAACAACCTGTCAAAGTTAAGACACGTTTTTTGTTGCAGGCCTGTGTAATAATTGAAAACTAGATGAAATACTTTGTATTAAATGAAAAATACTTAGATACAATGATTTATTTTATATACAATTAATCTTATTATTAATAATTACAAATTTTGTATCTATGCGATATCAGTTTGACGAATTCGTAGTCTGTTAAGATGCCGTTTTTTAAGTTGATGCAATTCATCTTCTAAAAACAATTCGGCTTGTCGAACCCTACGTGTTTTTATCACTGCTGGGATATGTATAGATTGAATTTTAATATATATACTGGTCTATATATATACATAAGCTGCTACTACTGGTTCATTCATGAACTACCTGAAGCGGGTGGTTGGTGTCGAGTTGGCTTATCGTCAAAGGGTAGTTTTTAAAATTACCTGAAATTGCTGGTGCCGAATTGGCGTGTTTATTTTATGACGGATTAGGCTCGGTGCCGAGTTCACCTCTACCCATAAAGATAGAGACAGAAAATGTCCGTGTCACAACTCTTTTCCAAAGTATATCTAGGGTCTCTACCTTAGGTGTTTCGTACCCACTTTTCGTAAATTTAGTATATTTTGGCACCATAAGCTAAGAGGGAATTTGTACGAATTTTGTTAGTATTAGTATTGAAAAGTAAAATACCGTAAGAGACTATTGTTGACAATTGTCAAATACTGGCATAAAAATTTGATAAGCAAATCCTAATTAAAATGCGAAAAATAATATTAATAATAATATTAATAATAATAATGTTCTGTTAATCTAATCAATGCATATCAAAAATGGCTGCCGCGTGAGTCTCGTGTGTACATACATCTCTGATTAAAACCAAAGTGCTGTGGCCGTTTTGTGAATTTTATTATTGATTTTTTGCTAACATAGTGCCTATGCAGTTTACTACTTACTTCTGTATTCAGCATTAACTTTCGGATGCTATAGTCAAGTTTTACGTGTTCCACAAATTAGAGGAAGGTCAGTAAATCGGCGAGTTTTTGCTTTATCAGCACGTTTTCTTTTACAGAAGTAATTGATTACAAACTATTAATCCTCTGTTCTCTACTGTTCTCTACCCGTGGCCTACCTGTGAATGTTTTAGTCACCCTAAAAGGCCCTTGGGTGCAATTTGTATCCCTGTTTATATCTTAACCATTTCCTGGTTTATTTTTATTTATTTATTTATTTATTTTTTTTTTATTCACTTTTCCCTATTTCTCATTGATTATACGATGAATAACAACAACTGTCGCAACTGTAGGCAAAAATGTGTGGTAAATGAATCTGCAATTTCGTGTGATGCATGTCAGGGATTATTGCATAGCTCTTGTATTGGCCTTTCTGACTCTGACATCATAAGAACGCGCTCAAAATCAAAAGCTATAAAGGTTGTTTGTAACCTATGTAACGCAAATATGGCTCAATTCAAGGATTTCAAGGCATTAATCAATTCAATACAGACTGATTTTCTAGCTTCACTTAACCAATTGAGAGCCGATTTGGAGAATCAAGTCGCAACATTAAAAGAATCACTTATTAACCAACCTAACAACCAATTTGAGGAGATAGTAGCTGAGGTGATGGAGAGAGAAAAACGCAAGAATAACCTAATCATCTTTGGAGTGCCGGAACAGTCTAGTTCCCTCAACAATAGTCAACGCGCTGATTTAGATCAATCTGCTGTAAATAGTGTTCTGGAATCAATTAAACCTGATCCTGCTGTTCCTGAGTTTAAATTGCAGAGACTAGGAAGATTTTTGCCTCACAATTCAAAAACCAGACCTATCAAGGTCACTTTTGGTGATGAGTCTGATGTTCATAAGTTTATCCGTGAAGCCAAGAAGCTCAAGGGTAATCCAAGTTTCGGTGCCATTTCTTTATCTTTTGACCGTACTACGAAACAAATTGAAGCGTATAAACAGCTTAAACAGCAACTCGATGCTAGGATTGCAACTGGTGAAAAGGATCTGAAAATACGATATGTGAAGGGTTCACCGAAAATTATTTCTTTAAACTGAAGAATACACCCAGTAACAAAAAACTTAATACACTTCGCTGCTTCTATCAGAATGTGAGAGGACTACGATCTAAAGTTAATGATTTCTATAATTCTATTTGTTCACAGAATGATTTTGATGTAATAGTGTTAAGTGAAACATGGCTTACTAGCGATATTGTCAATAGTGAATTATTTCCCTCTTATTTCACTGTTTTTCGAAAAGATAGAAATTTTCGAATGTTAGCAGTTTCACGCGGTGGAGGTGTTTTAATTGCTGTTCGAGCATGTTTTAAAACACTTTCATTAGATCTGTCAGCTATTTATGAAATTATTCCCAATATTGATGTTGTAGGTGTCAAACTGCTGCTCAAGGGTCAGAGCCTAATTATTCTTTCAGTGTACATGCCACCGCAAACGTCATTTCAGGAGTTTGATTTATTTCTTGACACTTTAAATGCTATTGAGGATTTTAAATTCTGTAAGTTGCTTATATTAGGGGATTTTAACGTGCCTGAGTTTTCACTAGGCATTTCAAATCAATTCACGGCTTCTCTTAACAACTTTTTACAATTTAATATTCTATCACAGTTCAACACAATACAAAATACGCGGCAACGCATCTTGGACTTAGTTCTGTCTAACTTGAAATGCCAGGTTGATAGTGCAGATTTTGATCTTGTTGATGCCGACGATCATCACCCTTCTTTATCCATACTTACTGTTTTAGAGACTCCTGTTTGTGATTATTAGGAATTAGTTCGAAGGACCAAAGTGAACACTGCGACCGTTTTAGTTGGGATTTATTCCAGAACTCTTACTACATAATTGTGTGTACCGGTACCGACTAAATGGGGTGGGTGGGACACACCCCCACCTCTCACAACCCCAGGTACCTGCTAAAGATGATTGGATATGGAATTTCCAACATGCCGGCCCCGTTGAAGGTTTAACTTCAAAACAATTGGAGGGGGGCATCTGAATAATGATACATGCTATTATAAATTCATAAAAACATAAAAAGTATATAATATAATAATCATCACACGAATCTAATTCGCGAAGCACAGCCGGCAACACAAAAATCGCCATTCGCTAGGGATAATGCGCACCTTTGTCACCGCGCGTTTCACCACTCCCGTACTAGTTTTTACGGATACAACCCGCACAATTCCGTCGTGACCTGGGTGAACTTCGGCGACTCGTCCTAACCTCCACAGTAGCGGGGGCAGTCCATCTTCCACTAGAACTACCAAAGTTCCAAAGTCGACGTTGGGTTGCGTCATTTGGTGACCCTTGGGACGGAATTGAAGTTGGGCCAAATACTCCTTGGTCCATCTGCTCCAAAAATGTTGCTGCAATTGCTGCACACGTTGCCATCGAGATAAACGATTTACAGGGATCTCCTTTACGTCCCGTTCCAATGGCGTTGTTAAGGGCTCGCCGATCAAAAAATCTCCCGGTGTCAGAGCTTCGAGGTCATTTGGATCTTGGGATAAAGGTGTCAGGGGGCGGGAGTTTAGACAAGCTTCAATGCGGGTTAATAAAGTATAAAACTCCTCGTAAGTTAACGATGCATTATCGACCACCCTGTGCAAGTGATGTTTCACGCTTCGTACGACACGCCCCCACAATCCCCCAAAATCAGGCGACCTACTTGGTATAAAATGAAATTTCGTACCTACGGATGCGGAGTACTGCGATATTTTATTTTGAACCTTTCGCGGGGTTTCGAAATTGGACAATTTCTGAAGGGTTTTAATAAATTTGATAAAGGTGTCGCGAATTTCAACTGGTATAAGTTCATCCGAATTCAATTTATGCGGCCAAAGGATTTGCAAGAGAATTTTTGCCTTATCGATAATTGGATTTATTTCACCAAGAGCGTTAAAGATTTTTGCGACCATGGATAACTCGTAGCGTTTTGTAATAGTTTGAGGACAACTAATTGGCGAAAGATTTATTTGATATTTCCGTTGGTCACCAACACAACTGCAATAAAAACCTAAAACCATTACATAATCTGCTTGTTCAAATACAGTACGATGGGGTAGGCAATAACTATTTGGGGTTTCTAAAGTATTAAAAGGAACGAGCTTAGTGTGGTTTAAGCCTCGATATTCTAGCATAAACTCTTTGTCGGCGGATTTTAGTTTATGGTCCTTGTCCGGTCTATTTTCCAAATTTAAAAATTGTTTTACAGCCCTTGGGGGTGACTCACCCAAGCGAAGGCCTTTAACAGGTAATTTTACCACGAATTGTTCTGACGACATCCTTGTTGCGTTTTCTACGGAATGTTTTTCACATTCTAAGTGATTGGTCTTATATTCGTCCTGATGGAATACGTAATTAAAAATGGGTTTACAATTTACCAAGTTACATGATACGCTTGGAGCGGGAATGGTTGTAATTAATTCGCCCGACAAAATGTGACCTAGTTTTGTATTTTGTAAATATGGTAGATTTTTATCTAATAAAATAGGTCCGTCTAATAATAATTTCCAGAATAATTGCGCTCCAATTAACAAATCGACATTTTGGGTAACATTATAATTAGGATCTGCTAATGTAACATTTGGTGGCAAATTAATTATTTCTTTAGGAAATGTTACGCTAGGAATCGGCAGAGTAATTTTGGAAAGAACAACACAATCGAAATTTGTTGCAAATTCGCTGACGCGCGATTTTATAGTTACGTTCACATTTCCTTGTGTTCGATTATTGCAGGTACTGATACCAGAAATAAATTTGGTTCCAGTTGTTGGTGTGAGACCCAATTTATTACATAAACCCTTAGTGATTACATGTGCTTGGGAGCCGCCGTCCAAAAGCACTCTACATGTTTGAAAATCTCCTCTTTTATCTAAAATAAAAACTGTTGCGGTTGATAAAAGGACTTGGTTACAGGTTTGCCTTTGCAAAGTGTTAGCGGATGGTACAAATTCATTGCTATGTAGCAATGTGTGGTGTCTTTGATTACATTCCTTACATGAAAATGTTGATTTACAATCTTCAGTTTTGTGATTATTTCTTAGGCAGTTTGCACAAAGTTTTAAATTTTGAGATATAATGTTTCTGTCTATAACGGATTTGCTTAGAAATTCATTGCATTGATAAAGAGCGTGTGAATTTTTGCACAAAAGGCAATTAAATTTGGACACTACGTTAGAATTATTGAACCTTTTTTGAATAATGTTTTGCGGTCTTATATTTAATTGTTTAGGACTAGAAATTATTGATTTGGGCTTATTGGATGGTAAATTATTGGTTTTTAACTTATCCATCGCTTCCAATATTTCACACCTTTTTTCTAGAAATTCGGAAAATTGCAGGAAAGTGGGTACTGCCTTGTCTAGTGTTGACTGCCATTCCTTTTTAGAGGCATAATCTAATTTTTCGAATACAATTTGGACCAAAATTGCGTCCCACTGATCGACCGGTAAATTTAACACCTGTAAGGCCGCGACATTATTCGAAACTGTGTCGATAATTTCCCGTAATTCCTTGTGCGATGATTTTAACAAGCTGGGTATGTTTAAAATGTTTGTGATATGTTCCTGAACAATTAATCTTTCATTTTCAAACCTTTTTTGTAAAGTTTCGATTGCCTTGCTGTAGTTTTCGTTGCGGACCGCCAATGATTCGATGGACCGCAACGCCTCATCTTTTAAACAACTACGCAAGTAGTGGAATTTGCGGATATTTGATATGTTCCCGTCATTGTGTACTAATGATTTAAATAGATCAAAAAACGAGAACCATTCGCTATGTTTGCCATCAAAGGTAGGCAGTGGTAAAGGTTTCAAATTTACGCTATGTTCATTGGCTTCGAGTTTATTACCATCATTATGTATAGAGAGCGGAAAATATGCAGCAAAATTTTGGGAAATATGATCATATGATATGCATCAAATTTATGCAAATATGCAGTAACTTTCTTAATATATGCAGAGATATGCAGTTGCATATGCTTCAAAAATTAAAAGAAAATCGTAATAACGGAATTAAATTTACTTACAAATTATAAAAACAGGTTTCCCGAGCATACGTTTTATTACAAAAAATACATAAATCACATTGCAAAGTGTAAAAATATAAATATAAACAGAACCAATTGAAAAATAGTAGTAATCGACTATTTAATTACTATTTTGGTAAGAGTTTATTTTTAAATATTTTTCGAAATATTCTAACAAAAAAGTTTTTCTGGTGATTCTAAAATATGATTTTGTAAGTAGAAAAAGTGCGTATACTACGTCCACAGATGTATAAAAATCCTTACCGGTTTAGAGCAGACGTGACAAAACAGAGTTATTTCTTGAAGGATAAGTTCAGAAAAAGGTTTAATCCATAAATTAATTAGAGTTATCGTCGACATATTGACACACCTGTATCGCTTTAAATGCTTTCAATGCAAACTAACTATGAAAAATAAGTAGGGTAACGTCCTTTCGACCACCATAAAACATACCATTAATACGCTTAAGTAACGAACAAAAATATTGGGAATGAACGGTATTTCCAAAAATAATTAGAGCTCGAATTTACCTGGAAGAATGGCTTAACACCCGGTGGTTTCTCCAAGCTACCATAAAACCCAAACATTTACTAGTTATTTGAAGCTCAGGACAATATTTGCAATATGATTCATGAAATTTCGTTTTTCTAGATAGGTAAATGCCGATAGAATAACATTTTTTTTTCAAATTAGCACAAAAATTGATAAAAATGCAAAATATGCACCCGTTACGTGAAATATGCAGCAGAAGGCAAATATATGCAAATATGCAATTTTTTTATAGCTGTATTCCTTTTTAATTAGCATGATTCGTTCACATATTAAATATAAACACTTATATGCAAAAAATAACGGATATGCAAATTTCATAAAATCCGCTCTCTAATTATGTATGTTAATAGTTGTAGAGTTAGGGGTTAGCGACGGGTTTGACGTCGCCGGACTGTTCTTAATAATTATGCCTTTTATTTTACCTAATGTTTTATAGTATTGGTTTTCAACCGAGGTACGTTCCTTATCATTTTCTGATTCCCAATACGATTCATTATGTTCCGCGTCTACTATCTGAAGTGACTCTATTTGATTTTGAATATTATTGTAGTCCTTTAACCTTTCTGTCAAATCTAACAACCTTGCATCTAATTCCGGTACACTATCGTCGTCTTTTACATTATTTTGTATACGCGTTATTGCAGCCTTTATTATTTTACGCTGATTTTTTAACTTCGTAAGTTCGGTCATTTCGGGAGACTACGGACGCGCAACGACAAAGGTGAAACTTAAGCACAGGGCGATTGATACTTATAAGAGTTTAGAACTGTATGATTTAGAAGGATAGAAAAAGGAAAGATCTGACCTTTTGATGATTTGATCTGCTGCAACCTCTCGATGATGATCCGCTTCTGGGATAAAATCAGCCGACCTTTTAATGATTTGATCTGCTGCAACCTCTCGATGATGATCCGCTTCTGGGATAAAATCAGCCGACCTTTTAATGATTTGATCTGCTGCAACCTCTCGATGATGATCCGCTTCTGGGATAAAATCAGCCGACCTTTTGATGATTTGATCTGCTGCAACCTCTCGATGATGATTCGCTTCTGGGATGTTGGCTGCTGCAATCTCTTGATGATGATCCGCTTCTGGGATGTTGGGCATGTGCCTTGATTTATGATTTTGTGGAGTTCTGGATCCGCTTTGAATATCGATTTGGCGCACTTATTCACTTATTGTTATACCGCTATTCGGGCACTGGTTCGGATATTCGGCTCGAATTGACCAAAAATGTTTGTGATTATTAGAAAATACTTCGAAGGACCAAAATGAACAGTGCGACCGTTTTAGTTGGGATTTATTCCAGAACTCTTACTACATAATTGTGTGTACCGGTACCGACTAAATGGGGTGGGTGGGACACACCCCCACCTCTCACAACCCCAGGTACCTGCTAAAGATGATTGGATATGGAATTTCCAACAACTCCATTACGTGAATTTCCATTAAATGATATGACTAATCAATTCAACTTCAAAAAAGCTGACTTTCGATTGCTATATGATTTGCTTGGGTCAACCAATTGGGACTTTTTAGAGGCTAACATTGATGTTGATAAAGCATGCTCACTTTTCTATGATAAGCTTCATGAAATTTTTCTTCTTACTGTTCCAAAATCGGTGCCCAAACGTAATAGTCACTCCTGGCCTCCCTGGTTCAATCAGGAAATAATTGCAACTATTAAGGCAAAGGATGCTTGTCACAGGCTGTATAGAAAACACAACACTGATTATTACAGGAATTTATTTAAATTGTATCGTTCTCGGTGTAAGCATCTTATTAAGGCGTCGTACAAAGAATATATTCACAGAATTGAGAACAATATCTCAACGGACCCTAAATCGTTTTGGGCGTTTGTTCAATCTAAAAAAGGGGGTACTAGGATTCCTGGGGTGATGCATTTTAATGACTCACAACTTACTTCACCAGAGGAAATTGTAAACGCGTTTGGTGAGTACTTTAATAGTGTATACATTGCCTCCAATGATGATCTGTGTCCCTCTTTTGCCTCTGACAAGTCCAGTCAACTATTTGTCTCTATTGATTCTCTAACTGAAAATGATGTTTTTCTAGCCTTGAAAAAGTCAAAGAATTCTTGTACTGCTGGGTTGGATGGCATTCCTAGTTTCCTCCTGAGTGACTGTGCATGTATCTTTGCCCATCCCTTGCTAAAGATCTTTAATCTCATATTAAAGCAATGTAAGATGCCTGATTGTTGGAAAAAGACTTGTATCTGCCCGGTATTCAAAGCAGGTGATGTCTCTGATATTGATAAGTATAGACCCATTAGTTTATTATGTAATTTTGCAAAAACATTTGAGACTGTTCTGTATAAATACATTTATTGTGCTGTCAAATCTCATATAACTGAATATCAAAATGGTTTTTTTCAGGGTAGATCTACGATTACAAACCTGGCGTGTTTCTCTCAATATGTTTCTGTTTGTCTTGATAATAGGGGTCAAGTTGACACTATTTACACGGATTTTCGTAAAGCATTTGACCAAATTGATCATTATATCTTGATTGCTAAATTACAACAGTTTGGATTTTCCACTCCTCTGATCAACTTTTTACGTTCATATCTAACGAACAGAGTCCAAGTCGTTAAATATCGTAACTTTTATTCACAACCATTTTCTCCTACCTCTGGTGTGCCGCAAGGGTCGAACTTGGGTCCATTATTGTTTCTTCTGTTTGTTAATGATATTGCTGATGGTCCATCATGCGAGAAACTTTTATATGCGGATGACCTCAAGTTGTTTATGGAGATTAAAAATATTAACGATAGCGTGACTCTTCAAGCTAATATTCAGATTATTTTACAATGGTGTATTCGTAATCGTTTATCTCTTAACCAAGACAAATGTTTCGTTGTGTCCTATACAAGAAAACTTAATCCTAGTATATTTCCTTACACCATAGCCAATACTGAGTTACATCGTTGTGACAATTTTAAAGATTTAGGCATTACGTTTGATTCTAAATTCAATTTTGTGAAACATATAGATGATGTAATAGCAAAATCTTTTAGGATGTATGGTTTTGTTTACAGGAATTGTAGCGAGTTCTCAAATATAAGAACTTTATGTAATTTATATCTTGCGCTTATTAGATCTAGATTGGAATATGGTGCTATAATTTGGTATCCTTTATATGATGTGCATGTTAAGAATATCGAAGCTGTTCAGCGTAAATTTCTCAAATTTTTATGTTATTGTGTAGATAAAGTTTACCCTGAAAGGGGGTGTGATCATGCTGCCCTTCTGAGTAGGTTTGAATTTCTAGCTCTCCAGGATCGGCGCAATATTATTGTCATTAAATTTGTTTTTAATTTATTTAACAACAAAATAGATTGTCCGAGCCTTCTGGATAAATTTAACTTGGTCGTACCTCATATTAATTCACGCCAATTTCAAACTTTTTATAGTCCACCATATAAGACAAACGTATTACGTAAATCTCCAGTAGTTGTTATGTGTAATAAGTTTAATGAAATATCTACTCACTGCGATATACATTACGATTCGCTATCGGTTATAATCAAATCCTTTTTTTGTATTAGTAAGTAGTAAGATTTATAGTTTGTAGTTTTGTGGGAGCTTTTATTATTAATAATGCCTTATGTTATACTTAGGTTCACTGACTTTGGAATTGTATGTTATTTATTTACTGTTTGCGGTTGATTTGAGCCTAAGTTTTAGTTTTCCTTGTTATTGGGTGTAAACCTGTTAGGAATAAAGCCTTATTATTATTATTATTATTATTAAAGCCTTATTATTATATCATTACTTGGTCTTAGTACCCGTAATGATAGAAGTCTTTCCTGAATGCCGGTCATTTCCGGGTCAGTGGTGGGTCTTAATAATAATAATAATATATTTTGCCCAACAGAAAAATTTCCAATTATAGGACAATTAATCTTATCCAAAATAAATATGTAAACATAACGATAAGTAAACTTAACTTAACTTAAAATTAACTCAAAAAAAAAATAAAAAACAAATATAATAAATAAAAAATAAAAAAAATGTATACAAATACATAACTTAGACAGAGATAATAGAGATACGACAGCTTTTGAATTCTCCATAAGAAATGCATGGGAGTCAAGTGAACACAGAATTTGACGTAAAGGACGGTTGGGGGCGCAACATTTGTGGTGGTAAACCTGAATGTCCTAACGTGTATGTTAAATGTTACTAAATATATTACTAGTAAAAGTGACATAACGAACGAAAAACGTAAGCGTTTTTCCGCGATCTACTACTAATGTAAGATGTAAGTGGTAACTGGCATGTGATGGTAAGTTTCCCACCACTCGAAAAATAGTGGTATGTGCGGTAGCGTCAAAACGCTAGATTTGTTATTCGAGTGGTTACTTCTAAATATTATTGTGACCACTGACATTTGTGTGCTCACATAAAAATTAGGTTAGAATTACAATAAAAGTCGGTGGGTACCTTTGCAATGGATAATAGGGAGTTACTACCGCTATGTCTCGTGTTATTTGATGAAATATCTAACAACGCATTACCACATGTGGAGGTAATGAAATGGTTGATGGCTAAAGACAAAACTCAACAATAGGGTACTTGCAATCAACTGCCAATTTTAATAAAAATTGGTGCAAGTGTTCCCTATGTAATATAGAACCTAAAGTCCTCAACAAAAGTTGAAAAAAAAAATTGTAAAAAATATCCAGAGTCTTAATTCTTGAATTTTATTTTAAAGGCGGAACCTGGTCTCTGACGTCATAAGCCATAGTCCAATCATATCAGTGCTGAACATGGCAACATTGAAGAACTTGTTCTTCAATGACGCGTACATAACTTGAGGTTATGTACGTGTCATACATAACCTCTTATAATTGTATAACCTATTTTACGATGTCGACTCTGCCAAAAAAGAATGTTGGACAAAATGACGCGCGACTAAAACAACCGCGACAAAAGAGCGCCGAGACAAAAAAGCCCAGTAATTAAATAATATGGGAAAAAAAACGCGAGACAAAACAGCACGCGATTAAATAGCGCTGGGACATTTTATTGCGCCATGAAATAGCGCAGCATTTTTAGCTTTGTAGTAGGTTTGTGCCAATCCAAAGTTTTTCTCATTTTGTCAAATTTTCAAACGCCCGTCATGGAATTTGCGAAATCACAAAAAGGTGGAAGAATATTGTTTTATGGTGGTTACCGCTACCGCAAAGACAAAGAGAACATCCATTCCGTTTCTTGGAGGTGTTCTCAAGAAGGATGGAAGGGGAGATTGCTAGTGTCAGAAAATTCAAGTGAACCGACTTCAACAACGGCTCATAGTCACGGCTCAGATTCGGCGAAGAGAGAAGTCGGAAGGGTGAGGCAATCTATGAGGGAATTGGCAGAAACTTCCAAAACCAAGGCAGATAATTCAAACCTCCATCGGAGGTACTTTCGAAGAAGCCGCAGTCCTCTTACCGACATACGACTCGAGAAGCTCTGGTAATTTTACCTGCCGAGAGGAAGTCGTAATTGAAGAACACCACAGGATTTCGGGAAGAGGTGAAAATTTTCTGCTCTTAGACACAGACTTGGGAGATAACCAAAGAATTCTTGTTTTTGGCACCAGAACGAATTTGGACACATTAAAGGAGTTTCGGCACTGGGCGATCGACGGTACATTCAAGACCTCGCCTCCATTATTTCAATAATTATTTGCCGTGCACGTAATAATAGACGGAAAAGCTATTCCTGTGATATTCGGTCTATTGCCCAACAAGCAAGAACAAACTTACATCAAATTTTTCGAAAGGATACTGGAAGTGGAACCAAACTTGGACCCAGAAACAGTTTTGGTGGACTTCGAAATAGCATCTTTGAGTGCAGTCAGAAGGTGTTTCGGGCAAGCAAGAACCGTCGGCGGTTTTTTCATCTAAGCCAAAATTTATGGCGAAAAATTCAGCAAACCCATCTAACGGAACAACAGCGAAGTCAGAATAGGATGTAAGATGTTGCTTGCTTTCGCATTTGTACCTGAAAGGGACGTGCAGTTTGCGTTGGAGATTATCGATGAAAATTTTCCTCATGAACTGCTACCTTTAGTAGAATATTGGGAGAAAACTTACGTCGGAAAACGAATGCATAATTTGAGGTCTAGGTACGATATCAACATCTGGAATATGTTTGATCGAATGTTAACGAGCCTACCAAAGACGAACAATTAGTTGGAAGCTTGGCACAACTCTTTCAAACACTCTTTGGATTGCCAACACCCTCAAATCTATAAGCTTATTAGACAGGGAACAAAGTGCTACAGAAATGCATATGGCAAGGTACAGACAGATCGGGAATAAGAGTTTGAGAATCGGCCAACTGTAAATATGTTCAGCTGAGAAAGCGGTTGAACCTATTGGCTTCGGAGTACTCATTTGCAAATGTTGAAAACTATTTGAAATCTGTGGCGTTAAACTTATCACTTTAATCGTTTATTGTTTGTTTAATTTTTGAATAGTCTGTTTCTAGTTCAGAAATAAAGTTGAGTTGATTTTGTGTGGTTTATTCATAACCGATCTATTTGGAGGCTATAGTATTACCGTTTTGAGACGTTTTATTGGGCTAGTAAAGGTAATTTTTAACATTTACGTCAATATTCATATTAATATTCACATCAGGACATCATTCTCGCTTGTCTACCCTTTTCTGACGTGTTCTATATGCCTAATAGTAATAAGACAATACATAATACAATTAATAGGTAGCTATTAATTGTCGCAGATTATTTTGTCGCGTGCTAATTTGTCCTAGCGCCCTTTAGACTCTAAATGATATTGTCCTACGCCATTTTTTACAGCGCTTTTTTGTCTCGGCGCTGTTTTGTCGCAGTTTTTTAATCGCGCGCTATTTGTCCAACGCTGTTTTTTGGCAGAGCCGCACTTGACAGTACAGCCGACCATAAAAAGTCCCTATATTAATACGGAAACATCCTCGACTTGGCAACAATGTATGGCTTATGACGTCACGCCCAAAAGTGCGCGTGATTTAAATATTAATTTTTAATAATTTATTGCTACACTATGAATAATCCCATGCACTTTTTACAACAATACCCTTGTTTTATGAGTTCTGCTGAATCATTATCTGGCTTTACTCAAAAACGTGCAAGATGCCTATTACATTGGTGCATTCTGCACTTTTTGTTAAATAAGGAACATACATGTTATAATTATTGCCTTTTATGAATTTTTATTATATAAAAGTATAACATGTAAAAGTTAACATAAAATAAATAAAATATTCATTTTGAAAAAACCAAATAATTGCTTCAGTGGACGGTATGTAAACATATAAAAAAACATAACTGCCTCTCTTTGGCGTAAAAGTTGACTAACGTGTAATCATTCTCGAAAACCGACCAGTTACTCCAATGGACGGTATCTAAAATGATGCATTTTTAAATTTTATTCCGAATCTGAGGAAGTGTTGTGTTTTCTTTTTTCAGGACGTACATGATGGCGCATTAATGTGCTGAATAAACCTATCATCTCTCGTCGCTGTACGTTTTGCTACTGTAAGAGTTTGTTCAACGCCTGGTACTGCTGCCGTCGATCTTCCCGATCTAACGCCTGTTGTTCAGTAAAAGTGGTAATAATTTCCGATGATCGCGATTTTGGTCGCACCGTTCTTTTTGTTTTAGCAAATCTATTGATAACTCGCTCGTTAACATTATTATTATTATCTTCTTGACTATCTTCAGTGTCGCTTATTTGATGCGATGGTCCTGCGACAGGTTCAGACCCTCCTGAATCTTGGAGACTGGTGGGATACATTTTATGTTTGTTTTCTGTAATAGCTAAATTTAAGGAACACTGGTATATGGTCAAATGAAACATTTCCTTACCTAATATGGCGTGTAGTTCATCAAAATAGGGAGGTTTGCACTTCTTTTCCTCTCCTGTCCATCTGGTGTGTTGAATATAAGTAGTATACTGCTTTTCCAAATTCACGTATTTTTGTCTACATTTTGCAGCTGGGCCTTCTTTAGTTGGACATATGTCGTATCCTTTTGCCTTTAACTCTTTTGCTATTGCCGCCCACAGTGAATTATTCGTAGATTTTTTATCACGAAATTTCGGATCGTAATTTTTCCTCAGCTCTAACAATGTGGCGGTAGCTGCCTCATCCTCTGCTGTAGGTCGCCCTTTAGAGAACCATACTTTTTTCTTCTCAGGCACACAACACAGTTCTTCAAACGTACTACTATTATTCTCATCAGTACAATTGTCATTTGCTTCAGGAAATGCCATTTCGACATACTTTCGGGCTTGGTCGTGATCTTAAATGGTACGAGTATAGAGGCTAATATATTATAAAGGGCTTTACTTACTATTCAATAAGGTCTCCGCTGTTTCCGCATCTACCGTTAATAAAACATCATTTCCGTTAACATTCACGGAAATATCCACTAATTCCACGTAATTTTCCATGTTGGCAGAGTTTTCCATAATAAATTGGCCCAATTTTTACAAGCGTTTTTAAAAATCAAACACTTTTAACTGGTGAACGATTGACTAATTTTTACCTTAAACCACCATCAACTTCACTAGTTTACCGCTTTTAAGGTTATAAACATCTTACGTCATTTCACTTACCGCAACATACACCAGTCCAGAGTATGGTAAGCTGCTGCAGTATGATTTATTGATGTTTGTGGCTACGGTTACACCACATTCTCCTCACTTACCGTTTTCTCGCGAATATGAGTTGGTAAATCATACCACATACTATGGTAAGTTGTAGTATGGTCGCGGAAAAACGCTTACACGAACTCTGATAACCTAAATTAAATATGATGCGATTGTTTCAAATTATAAAAGAACAGTCATGTTAATTGCATATGTATGTATGTATTTATTAGAGTTACATACTGTGATAACCCAAACTTCCCGCCTTAAAATTGACCTTGAAAAAGTTTGAAAGGCCCGCGAAAAATTCAAAAATTCAAAGTTTGGCCTTGGCTGTGATCGTCTAACAAATAGGAACCTACGTTGTGTGTTTTTTTTTTGTTTTGAAAAATGGCGGGAAGACGTTCTTTCATACAAGTGCATACACTGTCGAGAGCGCAAGAAATAATAGACAAAAATTGGTTTGGAGGGGGAGTACGGCACCCCTCACAGGGGGAAAGACGCTTCGAAGATTTACTCCTCAGCGCAAAAACCCCCTTTGGTTTTTATTCCCGGACGACATATTACATTTCAAACACCTTAAGATATATGAAAGAAAAACACTCGCGAATTGACAGACATACGCATATGAAAAACGAACAAACGGAAAATTCTATACATCTGTTTGGAATCAATGCAAATATTTGAATATCACAAATTTAATAAAACAAAGCAAAAGCTGAATCAAGTAACTGGATGCAAATACACAAGTTATTACAGGCGTGTGGCGGCCGATCTCTTTTCCTTTTTTTTTTTAAGTTACGGCAGTTAACAGGAGCACAACAAAATACCCAGAGGGGGCGTCGTAGCGTGAGCGAAGTTTGGGGCTCTCGGTCTGGGCTGGTTTCCCCCGCGACGGTGATTCTATCTACACCAAAGCCTGCCGCACAGCACCCCTCCATGACGAACATGCCGTCCAAGCAGGCCGTTTCGGCCTAAAACTAGAGGTGAAGTCTGGTCAACTACTACCCCGTCGTCAAGACCGTTCCCACTGAAATCTGATTCAAAGCCTGCACATCTTGTATAGACAGCGCGATACATTCCGCTACCTCAACTAGGAACCGCGCCCATCGCAGACACTACGTGATATTGTGTTATTTACCTTCAATTCTATTTAAATGTTCGAACTCAATGACTCTAATATTAAATGACAACCGAACAAGTGTTAAAGTTTCAAAAAAGAGCAATACACAACATTTTAATTCGCCATACAATCTTGTGAAATTTTAAACAAGAAATAATTCTTATGTGAGATTAAAGTCGGACATCAAATAATTTATACGATAGAAACATTCATCAACAAAGTATTTACAAAACAAAACTTAGCAAGGATTTATGCAACAAAAGATCTGGTGTGAAATAAACTTGTACAAATAGAAACATTATGAGAGGTTAAAACTGTAGAACATGAAATTTACGTTCAATTAAAATTATACAATAAATAAAATTACTGAGGTTAAAATTGTGAGATTAAGAAATATAGTACGAGGTGAAAATTTCAGAGTTAACAAAATTTACATGAGATTAATATTTGCCACACTTTATCAACGGTTCAAACAAAGAGTTTACATTATACCAAATTATATCATGATCTAAATGATTGGTTACTTCAAAAAATAATTTACTTTGAGAGTTTAAAATACTACGAACTGGTTACCCCAACAAAACACATAATAAACAAATACAAAAATATCCAATCATCGCTCCGAGGAAAAAGCGTCTCGGGGATGTAAATTCCAAAATCGTTGCGAGGAAAAAGCGTCTCGGTGATGTAAATTCCAAAATCGTTGCGAGGAGAAAGCGTCTCGGTGATGTAAATTTTCCGTAGCGTTGGGGGCATGCATTGATTAATTAATCAATCTGGCGTCGTGAAGCATGCCCCGATGAAATTAATCGTGATAACCATGATAACCACCTAAGGGGAGAAAATATCATAACCCCCCGCCAGTTCGCAGTATAATGAACTTGTTTAACTGCCGTAAATGAACTATTAGCAATCTTGTGTGAAGAATTTAGAAGTGTTATAATGTAACACTTACGTATATGCATCCAGAGACCTATTCGTAACTAAACATAAGGTGTTTTTCCTGACTAAGTGAATTTCATGAAATCTTCTAGCAAATGGTTAATTTAAATAATCCTGATTGTTAAATTGTGTTTGCACTAGCTGACTATTAAGAAAAACTAGCTTGATTGGTGAATTTACAAACAAAGAAACAGACTCACAACACGTGTTCGCGTCCGACCGGAAGTCTGCAATTTTCGATTAAAAGGGCGCAAGAATTTACCGCGCGAGTTGGGGACAACTGTATCATTATGAAAAATACGTTTGATCGTCGTTAAACAAAGGCTTCCTCTCGTTTTATTAACTACCAAACCAACTAATTTAAACCTAGTTCTTACCACGTTGTTACACTCTCACCGCCACTATATAATGACCTACCATGCCGTTTTTCTACCAACCCTCTAACTGAAATTACCCTAGCGCTACGTGCTGCCATCTAACCCAAAGATCATGCATTAACCCAGCCATGTGTCTATTTGGTTGCCTATGTTTAACGATTCCCTTTTCGTGATTGAAATTTCTTTTTTTTTTTTTTAAATTCAAATTATTCAAATGCGATTTCGCGCCGCTGTTAATTAATTTCAGCGCGAAAAGTTTGATTTAAATTCGGTCACCACAATACATTTTAACAAACAATATACTATTGGTAGGTACAGGAATAGTTCTATAAAAATATCATCGATAAGTAAACCTATAATGTATAATAAATTATTAACCGATGAAACTGGCAAATGATCTATAAATGGGACAAAATGATTAATTTCCTCTGTTTTGTAGGTTGCTTCCGTAGTTACCTATTATGGAATTTCAATGTATAAAATATACGTAATCGCACAAATAATGACAAAAGGTAATCATGGGGGAGATTACTACATGGATGCTTGTATGTTAATAAGGCCAGCTGATTTTTAAGTTGTCTAGGAACTTGCAGCAAAAGTGTATTATGTTCAAATGAACTAATGAAAGCATTTTCCAATTGTTCAATGTAATATGCAAACTGCTCATACGGAACATTAAGATTGCCATAAGATAGAAGTTTCAGAATTGTGGGCTTGGAAACGATAATAATGTAGTCTCTACAATTTCCGCCACATGCATTTTTATATTCACGGCATATCTAAGAAGAGTGTTTTAAGCATGCATCCACTGAGTATCCACATATTTATCGTAAGACATTTTGTTCAGCTAAATCAGACTTTATATTCTATCCTATCCACTTCTAGGGCATTATGAGGTGGTTGAGAATTATTAATTATGGTGGCGATGTTGTACCTCTCACTTAAATTGGAGATATCTTCAATAGCAGATAAAAATTGTGGTGTGATCAGATGATTAAAACAGTACTTGCGTTCGTGACGTATTTATTTTTGATGTTGTCGGTTCAGCAGATAAGGGAAGAGTGTTAGAGTTTAAGATTTTGAAAATGAAAAGACAGGTGGGTAGAGAGCGGTGAAAACGGTTGTGTCGAAAGGGTTCTTGGAAGGTACTCAAAATCTTCGAAGGATAAGAATTATTGAGAAGAGTGAACAAAAGATAGGTTTTACGACATGCAGGTGGACGAAGAGAAAGTTTCAGGGTGATAGTGGTTGGAAGTTAATAAATACAGAGTATATACAAATATTCAAATATTACATGTTGCACAATTTTGTGGGACTTGCCAGCTCCACAAAATGTTGCTAAATCACTAGCACAATTACCAGTTGGGTTGTGCTGCATATATTTTATACAGAACAATAGCTTGTATTTGCTTATACAGTAGACGCCGCTTAATATGATCACGGTTAATGTTATCAACCGCTTAGTGTGATCAAAATGGCTTGGAACGGTCCCACGCAATACTAATGCATTACAGTTTTTCCGTTTATTGTGATCAATATTTCGCTTATTGTGATCAGTCTCGCAATTCTTATACAAACGGGAATTGCTTTTTTGGAGAAGTGAGACGACTGAAACTGGTATTATTGTGTTTTAATGAATATTCATTGCTTTAAAAAGTACATTCGCTTATACTGATCACTTTGTACAACCACAATCAGTGACAGTTCTACGTAAATTGTGCGTTTTCGTCTTTTGAACGAACGATTTTTTTCTGTTTTAAATTAGAGTACTTATGTAAAAATGAGCACTTTGAAATGACTAGATCTCAGCTTATTATCGGTGTGATTAAACACTTTGCATATTATCAAAACAGTTGGAGATCTGAAGACAGTATGATCGCTCCCATCATGGATGAATCAGCGATAACCTTAAAAATTTCTCAGCCAAAGGAAATCGAGTGTTCCTTTCTCAGAATGGTAACCAAAATTTAAAATAAATTCTAACGTTTATGTACCTTCATCTACAGCATAATAAACACTACTTGTTCACGATTTTCTTTTGTTTCGAGGTTTTACTGTCTCTGCTGGAGGTTTTCGCTTATTATTATCAGCCAGTTAGTGTGATCAATTTGTCTGAGTCCCAAAGTGATCACATTAAGCGGCGTCCACTGTATTCTAATAAAATGTGATGTAAATAACTATTAATAATATGAGGATAAAAATAATTTTATTAACACCCGCACATAACTGAAGTCATCTTGGCAATGAAAAGGTAACATTCAATATTATAACTGTATTTGTACCCCTTAAAGTATCCTCCTTGAATTTTAACGTTGGGTTGTAATAAATAATCGGCTAATGGGCTAGAGGGTGCTTTTATTATTATGCTCGTTATAAAAATGTACAGTTTGTGTTGTGTATGCACATTTTAGAGTTTTAAAGGATAAGAAATGTTAATACAAGCATTTTGAGTAATTTAATATTTTTTTTTTATTCACATATTGAGTTGTTACATGACAGGTAATGATAAGAACATTAGTAGGCCAATTTACTATTAAACAAGATGCAAACATTACAAAAGTAGGTACCAAAAGATGTTTTTTTAATCTTTTCTTCCATTTATGAGGAACCTATTATTTTCGGAAGAAAGATTAACCACTTTTGGTGTATTCTTACGATTGGTAATATCCCTGGTAATCAAATAGCCGCGCTACGAAAGTTTCACTTAAATTTAAATAGCGCGCCCAAAAGTGACGGTTTGGGGCGCAGTACATAAGGACTATTGTCGCTTAATTTTGCGAGCTGTCGTATCTCTATTATCTCTGTATATATTGTAAAAGTGGCACCAACACGAAATTTCGTAGTTTTTCATTTCGATGTCAGATGACGCTAATGAGCCGACTCCCATTTAAAAACAAACTGGCATCCAAAGTCGGGTGCCACTTTGTAAAATCGGGTGCTACTATTGCAACGAACATACGTTTTGGGTGCTACAATTACAAAAAGCATGAAATAAAAATATATTAATATTATAGTGAACAAAATAAAAAAAAAATCATATCGGTCAAGCCGTTTTTGAGTTTTAGTGAGACTAACACGAACAGCAATTGATTTTTATTATATAGATATTTTTGCTACTAGGGTTAAGTCTGTTGAATAATAAAGGACTTTATTGTTACTTTATTATTATTAGTAGCATTTAAATAAATAAAATTGGATGTTAAATAATACATCTATATTGTACACATGCAACAACATGTCGGCGAGTGATCTCATTGCTGAGACGTCGAGTGTAGAACACCCTGAGTCAGCAAGGATAAGCAAAACGCCAGAGGGGGAAAACGGACCAACCGTCGATTGGGAAACGCGACATCAGTAGCTTAAGATTACTTGCGTTGTGAAGTGGCAGTTGCTTTATTAAAGTTCTTTTATTAAAGTGGTAGTTTTGTTATCATCAGAAGTGGGATGTTTACAGCCTTTTTGGCCCAGTAAACGCGAAAAAAAAAAACAATATAAATAAAAACAAAGTGCCATGAGCGATCGGAGTCGTTCCAAGTCGCGCGATCGCCGACGTCGTGCAGAATCTTCAGGATCAAGTTCTGATGCTGTCTCGATATCGTGGAGGAGCCGACGGCGTCACCGTAGCCGGAGGAGTCGCGACGAGCGGCGGAGGGAGCGAGCGCCTTCCCGCCAAGGAGGGCTGTCACCACACACTCCTGCCATGACGCCACCTTCAAGTCCGACTCAACGCGTAGAGGGACAAGGACCAGCTCCGTCGGAGTCCGAGGACAAGTCCCTAATCACTAATTTGAGTAAGGTGGTTGACCATTTATCTAGGTTGAGCCAGGAGAAGAGTCCAGCGTTCTCGCTCCGAGATCAGGATATAATAGATTTTGATCCTGCCGTTGTGGACGACGTGAGTATGTGGGCACACAAAATTGATGAATGTGCTCAAATCTACAACTGGCGCGATAATGAAATTTGCCATTTAGCGTTGAACAAACTAAAGGGGGTGGCATTGATATGGTACCGTAGTTTGACCGTTACCCCGCGAACGTGGGCGGAGTGGAAGCTGTTGCTT
The DNA here is from genome assembly GCF_036711695.1 of Zophobas morio. NCBI lineage: Eukaryota > Metazoa > Arthropoda > Insecta > Coleoptera > Tenebrionidae > Zophobas > Zophobas morio. The sequence continues at coordinate 7,935,109 of NW_026972163.1, forward strand.
CAAAATGCGTTTCCTCCTTCACGCAACTTGCATGCATTAATGACGGAGATGTTGGCGATGAAATCCATCTCTTGCGTCACTTTGTTTGATTACGCGTATGCCAAGTTGGCATTAATACGGAAAATGCATTTAAACCTACCGGGGCCCGACGAAGTCAATTTAATCCTTGGTGGCATCGTCGGAAATGATAGTTTAAAATTAGCCGGGATTACCGAGGTTTCACATCTTGCTGCCTATTTGAAACCATTCGGGGCCGGAGAGGTACAACCCGGTAGTACCAACACCCCGACCCAGTCTTTTAAAAAGCGTTTTCGGTCGTCGTTTCAATCACGGTATCGTGGCACCAGTTCACATTCTAATCAACCGGAAAGTCCGAGGCCAAACAAATCTCAAATTGTTTGTTTTCTTTGTAAAGAGTCAGGTCATAAGCAGTTCGAATGTCCCGAGAATAAAGATTCGCGTAAACATTGCTGTGCGTTTTGCCGTAACTACGGTCACGCAGAACAAAACTGTTATAGAAAAAATAACTTACGCTCCGAGAACGTACCAACTAATATCGCGAACAAATCACAAAAGAAAGTCTTTGTCGTATCGCATACCACTAAAAAGAATAAATTTTATAAAACTGTAACCCTAAACGGTCAATTCCAATTACAAGCGTTTATTGATTTGGGTAGCGAGGTATCAGTGATTACTGATGACTTGGTACGTAAGCTAAGTTTGCAAACAGTTCCACTTACGGATCAGGTGACATTAAATGCTTTCGGTGGCGGCGAAATCATCGCAAGGTCAAAAGTACAGGGCCGGATTGAGGTCGACCACATCGCCTTGGAACTCAATCTCTATGTTGTTAATTTTTGTCTTCCTGATGCCGATTTAATTGTTGGACAAAATTTTACGGAAAATGAAACTATTAGATATGAACGCAATGGAAATTTGTTAAAATTTTACTACGCTAACTCTTCAATGTTGCCATTAGCAGGCGTCAACGTTATCTCGGTGGGTATCTCCGGGGAGCCCGTTGCCGCCGAAATTTCGAACTTAATTTCAAAATTTGAGGATTGCTTTTCAGATAGTCCGAGTGATTTAAAAACTATTCCTAATGTCGAAATGACATTGACTTTGACTGATAGTAAACCAATAGTCAGCAGACCGTACCGACTTTCCGAAAAAGAAAAGTGTGATGTCCGTGAAGTACTTGGTGATTTAATTTCAAATGGAATCGTGAGACCTTCCAAGTCACCGTTCGCCTCTCCCATTGTACTAGTCTCAAAACGAAATGGTGGTAAGCGGCTCTGTGTCGACTATCGGGCGTTAAACAAAATCTTAGTGAGAGATTCATATCCATTACCCATTATCGAAAACTTAATAGATCGGCTCGTTGGAGCAAAATATTTCACCACATTAGATTTTCTCAGCGGCTACCACCAGATTAAAATGGCTGAGGACTCGATCAAATACACGGCATTCATTACCCCAGAGGGAAAATATGAATACTTAAAAGTCCCTTTTGGTCTATCTAACGCGCCATATGTTTTCCAAAGAGCAGTAGACGATATTTTGGTTACGTTACGGTTTACAAAAGTACTGGCTTATTTGGATGACATCCTCATCCCTTCAGGAACAGTTGAAGAGGGGTTACGAGTCTTAGAAGAAGTTTTGGCAATTTTTAAGCATAATAATATTGTCCTGAATCTCGGAAAGTGCAGCTTCTTTGCAACCGAAATCGAATATTTAGGGTACTCTATCAGTTCCGGGCAGATCCAACCGAGTCAGCATAAAGTTGATGCTATAAAGAAATTTCCGACACCCGAAAACGTTCATAATGTACGCCAATTTTTGGGTTTGGTGGGGCATTTTCGCAAATTTGTTCCCGAATTCTCACACAAATCTAAGCCATTGACAAATCTCCTAAAGAAAAACGCGGGGTGGGTTTGGTCAAGTGAACAGCAAAGCGCATTTGACACTCTGAGGGATAGTCTAATATCGGAACCAATTTTGACTCTATATAATCCATCGCGAGAGACTATTTTGTATACTGATGCTAGTCGAGCTGGGTTGGCAGGGATGTTAGTTCAAGTATCTGAAAGTGGACGCGAGTGTGTCGTTGGGTACTACAGCAAACACACAACCCCTACGGAACAACGGTATCATTCGTTCGAACTAGAATGCTATGCAATTGTAGCGTCAGTTAAGCGTTTTCGACACTACTTATTTGGGAGGCATTTTAGAATTTTTACAGATTGTGCAGCAGTTCGTAGTGCGATGTCAAAGAAAGATTTAAATCCGCGCATTGGTCGGTGGATTCTAGAACTACAGGAATATGATTTTGAAATTTGCCATAAAGCGGGCCGGCAAATGTCACATGTAGACGCAATTAGTCGTAACCCGGTGGACTCCAATAGTTTCTGTGTCAGCATAATCTCCAAGGATGATTGGCTCTTGGTGGTCCAAGAAGCTGATCCAGACATTCGGGCAATCAAAAATATTCTTTTGTCTGGCGATCGGTTAGGTAACAAAGCGATTTTTGCGGAGTATGACCTTCGCCGGGGCAAGGTTTATAGGCGCACGGAAAGAGGGCGTTGAGGTGTTGTTCCTAAATTTTGTCGCTGGCAGCTGTTGAAGCTCAATCATGACGATGTGGGACATTTTTCGTATGATAAAACATATGAGTTGATTTCCTCAAAATTTTGGTTTCCTAAACTTCGCCGGTTTACAAAGAAATATGTCCAGTCGTGCATTGCCTGTCTATATTATAAGAGAAAAGGGGGTAAAAAGCCGGGGTATTTACATCCAATCACAAAAATTCCTAGGCCATTTCACACCATCCATATAGACCACCTAGGCCCTTTCGTTAAAAGTAAAAACAAGAATACCCAGGTTGTAGCATTTATCGACGCATACACTAAGTTTTGTTTTATTTACGCAGTTAAAAGCACCAAAATTCGATATGCGATTGAGAAATTACGCGAAGTAATTAAAATTTTCGGGGCACCAAGGCGTATCATCTCTGATAGAGGCAAACCCTTTGATTCAAAACTGTTTCGTGACTTTTGTTCAGAGATTTCAGCGGTGCACCACATGGTGGCTGTTGGTATGCCGCGTGGAAACGGTCAGATCGAACGGTACAATCAGACAATCTTGGAGGCATTGGCCACCATGGGGGCTTTGGATGATGATGATGAGTGGGACGAAAATATTCATAACATTCAGTTGGGCTTGAACAATACCTTGAATAGAGCCTTGGGCGTTACACCGGCAGAAGTTCTCTTGGGCTACCGGTCGGGACCCAGAAATTTAGGTTGTTCAGACGATGACGCTGGGGAGCCCCCAGTGGATGTCACAAAAATCAGAACAGAGGTGGTTGAACCTACAAAACGTGAGCAGGAGTCCCAGAAAGCCCGTTTTGATAGGCACCGAGGCGGTACTCATACGTTCTCTGTTTCAGATTTAGTGTTGGTTCAAATATCGTCAATTGTTGGCTCAGGCAGTAGCCGAAAGCTCCTTCCAAAGTGGAAAGGCCCCTTCAAAGTTTCCAGATGTTTACCGAACGACCGGTACGAGGTTGTAGACATACCAGGTTCAGTGCGCAGTCGACAGCCGTATAAGGGAGTTTATGCTGCCGAGCACATGAAGCCTTGGAGAGTCTTGGACTTGGAATGAATGTGTGATGAAGGGTTTGAGCTTTCCTGTTATTTTGTTGTTAGTCATCTTAGAGTTTTTGTGCATGAAAGTAAATATTAGTTGACTGAATGTTGATGAAAACTAAGTTAGTTTGGCGCCTGGCGATTTGCATGCGGTACCGCTTAGACGAATGTTAGAATTGTCCGATATGTTGTTTGCTACCGGAGAGAAAGTTGCCGGTAGGTGGAACACTACTTGGGAGGGCACCGGTAGGTGGTGAAGACCACTGCCTGTAGGGTTGGCCACCCAGACAAAGCGTGCCAGTAGGAGTTCACTACTCGGAAGGTTGAGTGAGGTTGACGGGTGGGTGACTGCCTGGGAAGCCGGCATGTCAAATGCCTGGGAAACCGGCATGTCAAATGCCTGCGAAACCGGCATGTCAAATGCCTGGGAAGCCGGCATGACAAGACTGCCTGGGAAGCCGGCATGTCAAATGCCTGGGAAGCCGGCATGACAAGACTGCCTGGGAAGCCGGTATGTCGATCGCCAGGGAAGCCGGCATGATAAGACTGCTCGGGAAGCCGGCATGTCATAACAAATCAGACCCAAAACTACGGTTGTCCGGATCCCTTGCTTTGTCTGCTTCTTGTTCCAGGGTCCCCCAAAATGAGCGGCGTCCGCCTAGGTCAGGAGGGCCGTGTCGGCGAGTGATCTCATTGCTGAGACGTCGAGTGTAGAACACCCTGAGTCAGCAAGGATAAGCAAAACGCCAGAGGGGGAAAACGGACCAACCGTCGATTGGGAAACGCGACATCAGTAGCTTAAGATTACTTGCGTTGTGAAGTGGCAGTTGCTTTATTAAAGTTCTTTTATTAAAGTGGTAGTTTTGTTATCAAACATTACAATTAAACAAAATCTTAATTGTTGGAATATTATTAAACGACTTGCCTTGTCTTAGTATAAAGCCTAATAATAATGAAAATGTCCGTTCTATTACATGATTAGTATGATACACAAACGTTAACTTACAATAAATGAACATTACCAAATTTATAATCATAATTGTACCATAGGTTTTACGTGTAAACGCTACTAAATAGTTTATATTTATTCACATTCAAGTATAGTTTATTGGAAGAACACCACAAATTAAGTCGGTTTAAATCATCTTGCAGTAATTGTGCATCTTTGAAATTATTAATAACATAATAACATTTTAGAAATTACAAGACACTAAATAGAGGTATACTTACAAAGTGATATCTGAGAATAAGCAAATGAAATTTATTATTTGGAATATGAATTAATTATGCTTTTAAGCATAACAATTGATTACCCTAAAATCGCGCGTATAGTCCGCCCCCGCGCATAGTCCGCAGTTTTTAAATCTCCCTCCTAAAAATCAGATAGTCCGCAACCTCGCGTATAATCCGCGGACAATGTGCGTGTCTGTATGGTTCGATAAGGTTCGATATTTGCTATTTAGGTACCTAAATTTAAGTATCTAGGTACTTTTGAGAATCTTTTTATTTTTGTTATATATTTTATTTTTCATTTATATTGAGAATGCCCAATAAATTTTTTATTTTGCGTTTAAATTTTTTGTTGGTTTTCCTACAGCGTATGCGTATAGTCCGCCCTCGCCTATAGTCCGCCCTCGCATATAGTCCGCACCCGGCGCCACAGTGGGACAGAATCGTATTCTAGGCGGCCAAAAATAAGTTGCAATTGTATCAGGATGAAAATTTGCGTGTGGGGCTTTTTAGATGCGCTGATATGGAATCCGATATTATTTTACCAAAATTCAAGATGGCAGGTATTTTCTAAAAATCATAGCCACTATTAGTAGCTATGATAATAACGTATACCTAACTGGTATTTCGAGGATATATTTACGAATTAATCTTACAACCGCGAAGCTATGTACTCGCCTTCTTATTATTTTTTTTAATTTAGGTTTTTTATTAAACAAGATACTCAATAGGGCTAACATCTCAAAAAATGTATTTTAAATGAAAATGGCTACGTTGTTATTTTTTAAAGTCAATCTAATATATGCAATATTTTTTTAAGAGCAAATCATCATTTTTCTGATCAACAAGTTTTTAATTAACAAAGTAATTTACTGCAATAACATGTAAAAGTTTAACATTCTGAACTTTCACTAAAGTTTTCTTGGTCTTCATCTTCATCTCCCAACTCTTCTTCAGTATCTGATTCGCTTTCGATGTCATCGCTTTCACTGTCATCGGATGAAGCTATTAAATATTTGGCGGTTGAAGAAAGAGGATTGCGGCTCTTTTGTTTAATATTTCTTTTGGAAGCAATTATAGGATCCGATGACACTAATAAAGCATTCATCAAGTCTGCATTAGTGTCCATTCGAGCGGTTTTTCGCGTATGGTGCTCCCTAAGGTACACATAATCTTTGTTACGGGACTCTTGGGCTTCTTCGGATAGCATGCCCACAGGAAGTAATGAATATTTAATTATAATGGGGCCATGCACAAGCACCTTATGTACTGTGGGGGTCATAGGGTACCATTTATATGAATCGACATACAATTTTGCTGTGTCTGCTGCAAATTTTTTAAATTTGTCTTCTTCGATAACTTTTCCACTTGCTATGACAGTCAAAATAACATAAAATCTTTCCAAAATACTTTTGTTAAAACCAGTAATTTCAGACACTTTTTCAAAATGTTGGAAAAACTTTCTGGCAACATTACCAGTGTTTGACGTTCCCTTTCCCTGTATCACTCGGTCTACTTTTACACCAACTTCAAGCCAAAGTCGTTTTTGGATGTTCTTTTTTCTTTCTTGGATTTGTGTCTTTTGTATTTCTGTTAAACCTCTTACTGTGGACTTGCCAATATCTAATTTGTAGGAAACATGAAGCACAAATTCCAAAAATCTTATCCACGCGTGTAGTGTTGAGAGACCAAATCTTAAGTTTTCATGTATTAATTCGAAATCATTCATAGCGTCTAAAACATTCATCTGTTTTGGATTACATTTACACAAGTAGCAACTTTGGGTAGAAGAGTTGGTCAAAGCATTTATAACTTTGCCATCCTCCATAGTACATAGTAATTTATAGTTTATAAGTAATTTTTTTGTACCAAAAACACTTTCAAAAGTTTTCAACTCAGAAATTTCTCTTTCTAAAGAATCAACTTCTGCTTTTGTAATTTCTGTTGTCTCGCGCTTATACATAAATTTTATAGGTCTACAATAAACGGTCGACGCTGGTCTGTTATTTTGCCAAATTGTCAATTTTTTGTTTTCTTCTTTAATTATTACCAATTGTAGAGGAACAATCGAAAATAAGAAGCAATTTGCATCAGAAACGTCAGTGTCACTGTATTCAGCAGAAAATTTTTGCTGATACTCACTATTGTTGGAACTTCCATCACATCCCCATTTTATAATGCATTCAGCAGAATAATTTTCATGTAGAGACTCTTCAATATAAGGTATTAATTTTATTGTACTTAAAAGTCGGTAAGCGGTGTGGTCCAGCAGATCTTGAAGAGGCACTGAAGCTCCTATTTCTTGCACTAATATATTTTCTGGATAACATAATTTTTTTGCAGTTAATACTTTTGAGTATGCTGGGTATAATTTGACTCCTCGTTGTACAGCACCTTTTCTTATATTTATATAATTTTGTTTCGAGAGTTTATTGTCGACTATAAATGCTACTGCCTCTTCAGAAGTGTATTTTTTCGTTGAAGTGTCTACTAAAGATTTGCGATATGCGTTTCTTACGCGAACGGCCCGATTTGGAGAAGTTTGTATGATTTTTACAATGTCTGCAGCTGCATGCTTGCCTTTATTCCATAAAGTATGTTGTGTGGCGCGAATAAGTTCATTTTCTGAAAATCGTTCACTGAGTTCGTGGGCCAATCTCCGTTGTGTTCGATTGCTCGAATCTGAAAACAGTTTTTTTGGTCTGCCGATACTTTTTTTTTTAATTTGTGGAACCTTGTAAACATTTTTCAACCAACCAGAATTCTTAGCTAGAAATTTTGTTTTGCAGCCATGTGCCGTTTTCCATTTTCTATTAAGTACGTTAACAAAATTAAATATTTTTTTATTTATTTCGTCCTCATATTTGCGGAAAATTTGTAAACCGAACCTTTCTCTCAAAAATTCTTGTAAAAATCTTCTATTTGGGGCTGATGATGCCTTCAAAGGTTTACCACAACCAACGTGCACCAGAAGAAGATTAAACATTTCATGGTATGTAGTACTACGGGAACCTTTAAGAGAGAAAAAAAGTGCTGCACTCACGGCTGAACAGATGGGAATATAATATTAATGGAGAAGTATAAAGAAATAATGCCTTTACAAAGTTATGCGATTTTGGTTAGGTAACTTGAAGTAATTCTTTAACTCTGTTCTCCTAAAAATTGAAATATGAAATAAAAAGTTACATTACTTTGACAATCGTTAAAACTTTATGTGTTATCAATATGATGTTACAAGAATTGCGAAACAATCATACTAACCTTCCTGTCTAACACTCATCTCGGGAAATCGACGATATTTACCACAGGATAAAGAAATTCTTAAAAAACAAATGATCTAGAATACACACTTTCTAGGTTCTTGCAAACTTACAACTTACAACTTAGTTCATAGCAAAACTAGTCTTCCATATTATCAACAAACAGCGGTTTGAGCTTATTTAGACATTGACAAATGTATTATGCTAAATCACCAAAGCCTACTAAAAAAATTAAAATTTGGATTTTTGGCCGCGTAGGATACGATTCTGTCCCACTGTGCGGCGTCAGGGAAAACAACGTATGGTCCGCGGACTATACGCGCGATTTTAGGGTAGTAAAGATGCAACAATATTTTTATTCTGTCTATCTATAAATGTATTACTGTTTAAATATCTCGTTATATACTCGATGCGGATATATATTGCTTTTATAATAAAACATTTTTAGTTGATTTTATTAATATTTACAGGATCCACTCTTGTTAAAGAGCTGCAAGATATTACAGTTACTTCGCTAACGGACGCAAACGCAGTAAGTAAAAGAAAACTGATCAGGAGATAAACTGCATTTATTAATGTGAATGTGTTACGAAAATTTTTGTTCCTTAAAATTTGTTAATTTTGCGGTTTATTTCCGTTGATTTCCCCTACTTTTCAATAATTTCCAATTATGTTTTACTGTTTATAATAATGTCCAGTAAATAATTATCAGTATATTTGTATGTTATATGTATATTTATATATTATTAGTTTTCTTACAAAAATTGACAAATATTATAACAATATAAGTGAAAAGCTAGTCCACATTCAAGTGTTGTCTGATGACATAAATTTCTTCAAGGTGTCCTCAAACAAATTCACATTCCTTTGAATCTGTTCAAAGCTACATTCGATATTCACTTCCACCCGATTTACAAAAAAATGTAACTGAAAATTTTCATTCACTAAAACATGTTGCACGTTTGGCTTTTGTGTTTTGATAACTTTACTGTTTTTGAAAACATTACATTTTTAGTGTCACCCTCACAAAAAGAAGGCAATCGAAATGGTATATTTCCATCCAATAAATCCTTAAAATAGTTTTTAATTACGTCTAGGTCTTCGACTGTTTTATCTACAGGTTCCAAATTTTCAAGCTGCCCCATTTTTGCCCTTTCCGATGGAATTTCATGTCTTTCGAATATCCTCCTTTTCGATACTGTTGTTGTCAAATAACCAGGAGAATTGGGAAATATTGTTGGTATTGCCCCATGTTTTAATTTTGGACGCCTTATACGGAATTTAAATCTGAAATGTAAGCATTAGGTACTGTTATAATGTGTTTGGTCTCTTTGCAAGGATCAGGATCTTGTGTAATTCAGACGCCACGACGGTTATATCTAACTGTATTGTTCGTTCCATAAGGTTGGCAGTCACATGTATGGTTGGTTGGTTGCCTACCTTATTTACCTAACATCTTTCCCCTTAAAAATAAAAAAGAAAAAACATATTTCTCTTAACGTAAAGAAAATTAAAACTTAAAGATTAAGCCGCTCCGGCTGGACTATAGGTCGGCCGCTTCTGGTTTTGTATCGTTCATGTTGTTCTGGTTCTAACACAGTTGGTGTTTCACTTGTTTCACATTCACTAGCACTGTCTAATTCTATATAACATCTTAGAGGTTCTTCTCTTTCCTCTTTCCTTTCACAAAGAATTTTATTATAAGTTAGGTTGGGTAATGAACGGTTTTGCATGTACTCATTGCATTTGATAAATTTTCGGTTTCTGATCAAACATGCGCCATTGTCCAACCTAATTTTGTACGTCCTATCTCTAACTTTACTTATGACTTATGACTATTCCAGGTGTCCATGTAGAATTTGGTTTCGTTTGTACATACACATTACAGTTTACAGGAAGATCACCTAGTTTTTTGGTTTTATATTTATTAAAATATTCAGCTTGAACTGCCTGCTTTTGCTTTATTGTTGATGAATTATATTGTGAGGCTACTTTAGGTGTGTGTTTTTTTACTGTCGTTGGAATTAATGTGCGTAATTTACGTGACATCAAGATTTCGGCTGGCGAGACATTCTCAAAAATGGGCGTGCTTCGATATTGCAAGAGTGCCATATATATCTCTTTTTTATCATGCAAATTTTTTTTAAAGATGTTTTTGGCTGTTTGAACATTTCTTTCAGACATTCCATTTGATTTAGCATGAGTTGGTGAAGAAACAATATGTGCAAACTCCCATTCTTTGCAAAAATGATCAAATTCTTTGGATGTATACTGTGTTCCTCCGTCTGTTACTAATGTTACTGGAATTCCATGTCGTGAAAACACAGATTTCATTTTGTTTATGATGTTATGACTAGTCATATTTTGACTGAGATTTTCGATTTCGATGTATTTTGAATAGTAATCAATTAGAAGAAGATACTTGTTTCCATTATACTCGAAAATATCTGAGCCCACTTTATTCCAAGGTAGTATTGGTATTTCATGACTTTTGAGAGGCTCATTACTCTGGATTTAGAGAAATGTAAACATGTATGGCAACTAAGAACACGCTGAGTAATTTCGTTGGTCATCGTAGGCCAAAAGACTGAATCTTTCGCCAGTTTTAAACATTTATTCACGCCTAAATGACTGTAATGGATTCTCTCTATCATGTCTTTGCGCATTTTATATGGAATAACGAGAGACTGACCTTTGTAAATTAAATCGTCAATAACAGTTAATTCGTGTTTGTATTTGGCGTACTGTTTGATTGTATGACTTGCACGTTTAAGATTTTTCGGAAATCCTTCTGTTATCGCGTGTTTTAGTTCCAGCATTTCTGGGTCATTTTGAGTGGCTTCTTTAATTTGATTAATTTTTTCTGGAGTAGCATTAATTTGAGTTTGTATTAGAAACACATGAGCGTCAATTTCCTCCTCTATTTCATCTTTTTGTGTATTGTCAGTATACGTCGCTCGAGATAGCGCGTCCGCTAAGAGCAAATATTTGCCTGGTTTGTAGACTAAATTAATTTCATATTTTTGTAACTGTAATAACATTCTCTGTAATCTCGCTGGGCATTTATTTAATGGCTTTTTAAAGATAGAGATAAGAGGTTGATGGTCCGTTTCGACAGTTACCTTTTTGCCATAAACGTAGTCATGAAATTTTGTTAGACCAAAACAGATTGCCAGGAGCTCCTTCTCTATTTGTGCGTATCTTTGCTGAGTCTCGGTCATTGTTTTGGAAGCATATGCACACGGAAGACTGTTTTGTAAAATTACCGCCCCCAGTCCGTTTTTAGAACTGTCTACTGAAACTGTAACTTCTTTATTTACATCATAAAACTGTAAAACTGGTTTTGACGTTAAAATTTTTTTAATCTCTGTAAATGCTTTTTCCTGGTGACTTGTCCACTCGAAATTTACTTCTTTTTTAATTAAGTCTCGCAAGGGTGAGGTTTTTGTTGAAAATTCTGGAATGAATTTACTAACGTATGTTAACATACCTAACAAACGCTGTACGTCCTGCTTTGAAGTTGGCTGCGGCATGTTCAAAACTGCCTCGATTTTAGAATTATCGGGTTCAATACCTCTCCCGGAAATGTAATGTCCCATGTATTTGAGTTTTGCTACCCCAAATTTGCATTTATTTTGATTGAACTTGACATTGTTTTCTTTTGCAATTTGTAACACCGCTTGCAATCGTGCATCGTGTTCTGCTCTGTTTCGACCCCAAAGGATTATATCATCGATATACACTTCTACTCCTTCTAAATTAAAAATTGATTTGAATTTTGTCTGAAACACTATTGGTGCTGATTTAATTCCATATGGAAGTCGAAGAAATTTGTACCTTCCAAACGGAGTTCCGAATGTACACAAATCCGAACTCATTTTGTCTAGTTGTATTTGATAAAACCCGTTTGTTGCGTCTAGACTACTGAATACGGTAGCACCTGCTAATTTACTTGTTATATGCTCTAAAGTTGGTATCGCACAATATTCCCGCTTTATGGCACGATTCAGGTCTTGTGGATCTAAACAGATACGTAATTTTCCATCTGGTTTCCGTACTACCACTAGTGCATTTACCCAATCTGAGGGACCGTCAACTTTCTCAATAACGTTATGTGCAATTAATTCATCTAGACTTTCTTTTAACTGATTTAATATTGGCAATGGAACTCGCCTTGTCGCATGTACGACTGGTTTGGCGTCAGGCAATAGCTGGATGTGGTGTTCCCCGTGAATACACCCTATTCCTGAGAATACTGTCTCGAATGGTCCCAAAAATTCTCTGTAATTCGTGGAAGTAATTTCATTTGAATTTAAGAAATTGATACGCTTAATTAATTCCAGCTTTTCGCACGTTTGCAAACCCAAAATAGCCTGCTCACCTGAACTAACAATAAAAAAATCTATTAAGTAATTGACATTATTTTTGTTGCACTTTAACCTACAAATGCCTAATACATTTAGGTAATTTCCTGTATAAGACTTTAATTTAACACTTGTCTTTCGTATTTCTGTCATTGGCATTTTCAATAATTTGAATAAATCTAAAGGAAGGACGTTAGCCATTGCGCCCGTATCAACTTTGAAATTAATAAACTTGTCTTTTAATTTTAATTTTGTAAACCATCCGTCCTTAGAATTATTCTGTTGTGTGAGTGTGCCTACAAACAAACAGTTTCTATCATTTTCTATGCTTTTATCAATTGCGTTAACGGCCTTTTGTTTTGGTAAGTTTACACATGCAAGCTTCTTTCGACACACTGACGCAAAATGGTCTTTGTTTTTGCAGAAATTACAAAATTTGCCGAAAGCTGGGCACTTATTTATAGAATGATTTCTACCACACTTACTGCAGTTCGAGATCTGACCTTGCTTCACTTTCTTGTCCTTTGACTTACGGATGACATCCAGCGGAATCTCCTTGTTTTCTATAGCCACTGTGTGCTGCTTTGATGTTTCGATGGCCAAACACAGATCTATAGCCTTTTGTAATGAGAGAGAGTCGTCCTGGAGGAGTCGTTCCCTCATCGTCGAGTTAGTCACCCCGCAGATTATCATGGATTTGATTAGAGAGTCCTCGAGAGTGTCGAATGCACATTTCTGAGCCTGCTTCTTCAATTCTGTGACGAACTGTTCAAAAGCCTGGTTTCCTTGCTGCCTGTACGAGAAGAATTTATAGCGCTCGTATGACAAGTTTTCCTTTGGTACGAAATGAGCTTCGAATTTTTCCATTAAAACTGAGAGTTTACCAGCTTCACCATCAGCGAACTGGAATGTAGTGTATATTTTGAAACCCTCTTCTCCAAGGTAGTGTAGCAGTTGTGCACACTGAATTGTTTGATCCTTCTTGGACACTTCAGAGGCTGTAAGATAATTGTTGAAACGACTTCGCCACGTGGCCCAATTTTCCGCCAAATTTCCTTCCATTCTCATGGGTGCTATTCCTCGCTGTTCACCCATCATTGCTCACTGTACTACACTCACCGCAATGTAGATTCGTTATTTGACTATTTATCCTACCGGCTGCGCCATGTTATAATGTGTTTGGTCTCTTTGCAAGGATCAGGATCTTGTGTAATTCAGACGCCATGACGGTTATATCTAACTGTATTGTTCGTTCCATAAGGTTGGCAGTCACATGTATGGTTGGTTGGTTGCCTACCTTATTTACCTAACAGGTACTCAATACGTTCATCTAATGTACTTACCGAACCAGACTTCCATTCCGTAATTATCTCTGCCGAAGTAAAATGTCTTTTACACACAACATCATGGGATGTGAGATCTCCCCTGGGTATTTTTTTTATCAGATCTGTAATAGATTTTCACATTGATCTGATAAAGGAGTGGATGGAGCCTTGTATACGTTTCCATACGCGAGCGAGTGTAATCAACATAAGAAAGAAATAGCTAGAGCGGTTATGCATCAGTGGGGAAAGGACGGCTGACGACGTATCACGTGCTGGGTGGCAAGAAACACTTCATTTGAACGGGAATTAATACGTTTTCTTACGAATTTGTTCAAACAATCAATTATAACAAACGTCTGTTAATGAAAACTATTTTTTTACGGTTTACATTAAAATTATGTGTAATGTGAAACAACAAAAATCATGTTAAGTGGTGGAGATAGTCTTTTAATAAAATGAAATGTATAGAGAATCTACAATTTATTACGAATTCAGTTAGTACAATAATCTTCTACAAGTTAACTAATCTTGTAGTGTATGTTCATTCGTAATTCTGAAATTTTTAGGATAAAAGTAATTAAACTTGCGATAAAAGTGACAGGGTGCCTAATTAAATTAAACATATTAAACTGTGTGGAATTTTCTACCAAAATCTATTTTCTAAATCCACGTACAAATAACTAAAACAATAATCAATAGATATAAAATTCCCTCTTTTTGAAGCAATAATCCGTTTTTTTCGTAACTCGGAATGTTTAGGGAATCTAACAGATTTTTTAAATTATTTACGAAATCCTTCGTCTGTGTATGCGATTATTACCTATGAAATGAAACAGGATTGCTTTCTTTGCACGTTCTATTCAATTATACGCATAACACGATTTCACGATGTTTAACAAATAGTCCAATAAAATACAACTTAAGAAGACTGTAGACATTTAAATTAGGTAACTTGAGCCTAAAAAACGTAAATTTGAAAAAATACACCTTTAAACACCATGCAACAGCACGAAAGAAACCTCCAGAAACACAGTGCTCTGCAGTTTCGCGTCAATGTTTTGCCACCCAGAGAGCCCTATTTCTGTCCCACTGTGTTGACAACGCGCGTCTCTCTCTAAGTTACTTCCATATAATATTATTTCTATGGATTTTCATCATGTGGGGCACGAAATAACGAAAATTTACCTGTTTCACCTTTGTAACCTGTACGGCACATTGGTACAGGTACAAACTAGTGTTGCTAGTGTCCCTAGATATACTTTGGAAAAGAGTTGTGACACGGATATTTTCTGTCTCTATCTTTATTACATGACGGCATTGATCTAATATTATTTCTAATAAGCATTCACGTTCGGTAGAAGTAACTGACAGAAACTTTTCTGTGGTTAAGTTGCAATCTTAAGATCACTAGAAATTTAAGATTGGCATCAACTGTCTAATTTTCTAATTCAAATGTCAAATCTGAATTGTGTGGAAAAAAAACGAAGTTTTTCTAATTTCAACACGCTTCGTTTCAAGAAAATCCTTAAATACAGCATGGAAACAATTTCCATAAAAGAAATCACGAGAAAGCTCATTTTAAAGGAAAAGAAACAAGAAATATTTCGTGGTTTTCAAAAAATTGGGTAAAACGGAAACAGTTAAACTGGTGGCAAAAATATTCTCCGTAAAGTTCGCTAGTGTTGTCGAGTGTTTTTCGAATTTTAAAATAATACAGATACAGCGGCGCTTGTGCCGTTAATATTATAATCAGAATCAGAAAGACGACTGCGCAGATTTATATACCTACATGCTTTGTTGGTTCCGTTCTACAATTGGTTTTTAAGTTTTATATAATCGTTATTGTTTTGTAAGAGGTAAAACACTCGGCTTTGAAAATAATTGTACGTAATACACGTATAAATTTAGGTTTCCGAAGGCGAAGTTTTTCACATTTTAAACACGTTATAGCTGCCAGAATCAAATTTCTAAGGCGGTACCTATCTCCAATTGCGTGATTGTGGTGAAGATTTACTTTTCATTTTCTTGGATGAGACATGGATATACCAGAACGGATCCATGGTGAAATTGTGGATCCATGATGATGACATCAAAGCTTGTCCTCCTAAAAAAACTAGTGAAGGGAAAAGATTCAAAATTTTTCATGCGGGTTGCTCTTTGGGCTTTTAGAGGGATGCGATTTTCTCCTTGGTTCAAAAATAGATTCACCAGATTACCACAAAACCATCACATTTTCGATATTTGACCTTTACTTACTTACATGTCACATTTTTGATAC
This sequence comes from Zophobas morio, assembly GCF_036711695.1. NCBI lineage: Eukaryota > Metazoa > Arthropoda > Insecta > Coleoptera > Tenebrionidae > Zophobas > Zophobas morio. Next base: position 7,951,213 of record NW_026972163.1, read on the forward strand.
CTACTTTCTGACATTCCAGTAATACATTATACACTAGAACAATTATGTCCGCAGTTACACAGCTTAAAAAAAAAAGTTACCAAATCTAGTTACATCTACCGAACGTGAATTCATTATATGATAGATAGATAGATAGATAGATGGTTTATTAGTGTCAGTATATGTGTACACATATTTACACGCGTCAGATTTAACCTATCTGTACATATAATATATACTATATTAAACTTACTATACTAAACTAATATAAAACAATCTATTTTGCAACAAGTATGTTTGACTAGGGGAAAAAACAAAAAACAACTTGCATTTCTTTTTCTTTTTTAACACTTTACTCAATGAAATCATTTTCTAAAAATTCCTCAATAGAATAAAATGCCGATTTTACGAGATATGTTTTTATCCTATGTAGAAGTAATTTATTTTCTAACTGTTTATAATTTAAAGGAAGTTTATTAAAAAATTTTACACCAAAATAATTCACACCATCTTGTGATCTCGTTAATCTCAAATATTTACAGCTTAAATCTTGTGTTCTTGTTTGGTGATTGTGAAAATCATTCAGCTTTGGATAAGACTTGATGTTGTTAACGATATGCTCAATACATTTAAGTATGTAGAGAGATGGAAGCGTTAAGATGTCTAGCCTTATAAAATGGTTTCGACAGTCGTCTCTATATCCTATATTCGAAATTATTCTGATGGCCTTTCTTTGTAATTTGATTAACCGTGTTCTTGCACTTGAGTGTCCCCATATTAAGATTCCATATTGTAGGTGACAATGTATTAAGGAAAAGTATACTATTCTTAAATACTTTAAAGAAAGGACATTAGATAAATTGCGTAACAAATAGATATTTTTGGCAATTTTTAAGGCAGTTTCTTCACCATGTTTTATCCAAGTAAGCTGTGAGTCGATGTGTATGCCAAGATATTTTACGGTGATCTGATCTGATTCTGTCTTAGGTTTTACTGAAAATTTTAAGTCTTGTGTCTTGGTTTTATTGAGAGTTAATTTGTTTACAGTGAACCAGTCTTGAGCCTTGGAAAACATTTCACGTTTTTTACTATTTATGCTCTCACTAGTTAAGCCTGATGTACTTATTGTAGTGTCATCTGCATACAATGTTATGCATGACGGTCAGTTATGAAATAGCTATAGTGATTGCTGTCTTTATCTAATTTAGTGATTTAGTTTCAAAAACTTCAAAAGAAATTTCTAGGTTAAGTTACATTTTCAAACAGTGGCGTAGTGCTCCAAATAGCTTGAAATTTTGTTGACAGTACTGATACTGACAGTACCTTGTATTTAAGAAGTGTTATGCGGTACTTCTTACAAGTTTCAACTGGCATCTCTGGTAAAACAGAAAAATACGGAATAGCTAATCATACTGATTTACACTTTATGAGATTATGTCACAATTTGCAGTCAAGTTTGAACACCATTCTGTACCTAAGTACTGTCGTTCCCAACGTAAGATTTAGAGAGTGTATCACATTGTCAGTGTCCAAACATTTTGCTTCTGGTCAAAACAACATTTTGTAATCTAACGAACAGAGAAGGTAATGTGCACCGTGGTAAGAAATTTGAAGCATGTTTAGTAGGTTCTCTATCTACTACTCTATGATAATAGTATATTAAAGAACGAGTTTCATAAGGCAAATATTGAGGCACGAATCCAAGTTTATAGAACGAGCGGCGAAGCCGCGAGTTATATAAAGGATGAGTGCCTCAATGGCCTTATGAACGAGTTATTTATACTATTTTTTCTACCGCACACGTTTTTTCCCAAAATTTAATTGAAATTTGCATTTTTTTTAATCTGGGGACTTTTGTCGTGGTTGGTGATGGGTCGGTCTGACACTAACCACGAAATATTTGAGGTTCGAATTTTCACAACAACAACTGTAATTCGAATCAATTCGAGTTTTTGTAATTTAAAATTGGTTAAAATGTCTTGCGAAGAAGTTACGCGTCCGGAAACATGGGAAATTTTAAGTTTACATTTGCCACTGACATTCACCTGACATTTTTCGTCATGGCTACCAATCTTACCGATCTAAATTACACCAGATCTATTAAAGAACGCCTTTCCGCTATTAACGAACTGCTGTGACGTCATTTGCGTGCGTTAATAGCTCTATTAGAAAACCAAAAAACGTGGGCGGTAGAAAAACAGTGTTTTTACAACGTCCTCACATTTCCATCATGAATATTTACTCTGATATGTAAAATAATCTCAGTAGAAAAATATTGATTCATGTGCCTCTATATTAAATAAAACTTATAAGTTAAAATTTGTTACTTCTTTTAATTAAAATAACAATGAAAAAAAAATACAAAAACAAGCATGGTCATCGAATTTCTGTAACTCGAAATAATAATTAAGAAATGTTCCACAAACAATTAATTAAATGGCCGAAGAATACCATGAGGTTGGATTGAACATTTTTATATAAATGTGGAGCGTCAGCAGCAAAATAAACATTCCTACTTTCGTTATTTGGGTTAACTATCGAATTTTGGAACTGCATTTTTGTACTTTTGATTCTAATTTCTTTTGCAATTTTAGATAATGTGTCTCCGTGTGTGGAATTCCCAGTAAAATGATAACATACGATTTGCTTCCATCGTAAGCTTACACCTCCTAACATAAAAAAAACATGGGTAGCGACTTCATTTAAATTTGTTAATGTTCTTTCCCAAAAGTAATGAGGAACTTCGACAGTATTCTTTACCTGGATTGATTGCTGCTTCGCCTAAAAATAAACAATAATTTCTTTCCTAATCATTAAAATTTTGAATTTTGATTGTTAAATAGGTAAAAATTTCATGTAAAATTCCTGGTAAAAACGGTATGTGCTCAATTTTACGGCATAGGTTTCTACTTGAAGGTAACGGAAAATTTATATTCGGAAGATATAGTTATGTCCTGACGTTCCACAGACAAATTTTGTTTTAATGGCTTCTTCTATTGTTTTATTGTTCCAGCGTTTTGGTAGTTTACATTTCACACTTAAATTTTGAATTTGGTTTTCGTTGAAAATCCCTTCTGTTTTAAGCATCGTCCTTATTTTTGTAATTTACCACTTGTCCTTCTAAACTAGAAATTTTTGCTTTCAAAACATTAATTTCTTTTTCAGCAACCCGCGTTATTTTTTCTGGTAACGTTTTTCATTTGCAGTTTTTTGATGAAGTTGTCTTTTTCGAAAATAGACTGCTGAACTTCATCAATAACATTTTTTTTGCCAAGAACCGGTCATTTTGACGTAAATTCAGCCACATTATAAATTGTTGGAATTGCGTTCTCACATATTTTGCATTCACTTGAAATATAAAATTCTCTTTTTTGAAGTGAACCTGTTGACCAAGGATTAGATGGAAAATACAGTTTTGGACAACAACCTCGCAGATGTAAGCCCTTTTGGCAATTTTTCAAGATGGATATTGCATCTGTTCTCTCCATTTGTTCAGTAATATGTTGTTTTCGGGGTATTTAAACAATTAGAAACCATTTGCTTCTGTATTTCTACAGTTTCGTACATATAGTCGCTTGCATAGATATTGTAGCCGTCCATAGTCGAAATTTGCAAATAAAAATAAAATAAAACCGGCTCAAACGGAGCCGACGACGGCTTGCAAGTTCTGTCACTACGGCACGCGTCGCATCACACAGGGGTGTATTTAAGGCCGATTGCACAAAATCTTAGGGTCACTGTAATCTTACTATTTTCTATCTACGACAAACGATTTGTCACACAGCTACGAAACCGACGATCTAGAGAAAGATGGAAGTTTGAAAATGTATTTCAACAAGTGTAATAACCGTTTGGTGCAGCACAATTGGTTCAAGCAAACTGAAATATGAGAGGAAACAAACAGTCCACGTGGACTAGTTTATAGCCGTGTTTGCTGCTAAGTTGACTAGGTTTTTCGCTCCACCTACCTCCGCAACGATGAATATACCATACCACAACTTGTGTACAGTGAACAGAGCTTCGTTTTTATTGACAAGATTGAGCTAAGAAATGAAACAGATTATATCATAACGGAAAACATGACATTTAATATTAAATACGTCTCTGTGCAACGTGTGCCAGAGTGACGTCAGAATTTGCAAGCCACCGTCGGCTCCGTTTGAACCGGTTTTATTTTATTTTTATTCGCAAATTTCGACTCTATGGACGGCTACAGTATCTATGCAAGCTACTATAACAGACGACGACTATTCTCTTCCACGTCTATGTACTAAATGACAATTACAAATTGTCAAAACATGACTCAAAAAAAGCATCCGTAGCCAGCATAGTAAAATAAAATTTACCATTAATTTTGACGTTTCTTTGACTCTTTTCCAAAGTATATCTAGGGTCTCTAGTACAAACCACTGCCACTTCTTGTCATCTTCGTTTGTCACTTTCCATTAATTGCCTGATGCATCTTTTATTAACTGTGGTTAATAAGAATTACCAAGTTCTTGTCCTATATTAAAAATATTTGGTGAAACAATAATAACACCTCTTTACTTCAATGGAAAACAAGGGCTAGTAACACGCAGCGCCACCTCGGAAATAAAATGGAGCCATCCGAACTACACAGTATAATGTCAGGGCACAGTAGATCAGTAACGAAACTTCAGCAATATTTGCGGAACGGGTGTGACCTTGGGAGCCCGTTCCCGGGAAACACGAAGATTCAAATATTTCGTAGCATTCGTATGTGATTCATATAATACTAATAATTGTACACAAAAATAAAAATGGGTGGCATGTACTAGTGACATTGGCCATTTTTTTCTTTCTTATAAATTATTAATATATTCAAGCAAAACATTTTTATTCAATTTTGACGTTTTAAACTGCGTTTATTAAATCCTTAACAAGTCTGACAAATAAGTTGTTATCCACAAGTGAATTGCAAAATTTTTAATTCACTCTTAATATTTTTAAATCACTCACAAAAAAATAAAAAACAACTTCAGGAACATGAACATTTTGCTTATTATTTTTAATAGTTTTCACAGAATACAATTTGTTTACAATTTTCACTAAAAGGTTGCTGCAACTAAATCAGTATTGTTTGACATATTTGTTTGGCTCTGTGAGACGTCAATTTGGGAATTGTATAAATCCCACACCAATACAATTCCAAAGTGTGTTTCGGAAACTATTTACTACAGATTATTTCGATACGAGTGCAAGAACCAACTGTGAAACACTATTTTATTTGAAATGAAAAATTTGCCAAGGTGTTCTTTTAAACAAACTTCCGCAACACATCTTCCCTGTATTCTCGCTTCTTCAACAATCATTAAGTGATGTGAGTTACCGGAAACTCACCTTGAAAGAACACAACTGTTTATGGTATGTTTGTGGATAGGTACTCATTAATACGAAAATTCTTACACCACCACTTCTGCGAAGTTTGTGTGAACCTATCCACAAACATACCATAAACAGTTGTGTTCTTTCAAGGTGAGTTTCCGGTAACTCACATCACTTAATGATTGTTGAAGAAGCGAGAATACAGGGGAGATGTGTTGTGGAAGTTTGTTTAAAAGAACACCTTGGCAAATTTTTCATTTCAAATAAAATAGTGTTTCACAGTTGGTTCTTGCACTTGTATCAAAATAATCTGTAGTAAATAGTTTCCGAAACACACTTTGGAATTGTATTGGTGTGGGATTTATACAATTCCCAAATTGACGTCTCACAGAGCCAAACAAATATGTCAAACAATACTGATTTAGTTGCAGCAACCTTTTAGTGAAAATTGTAAACAAATTGTATTCTGTGAAAACTATTAAAAATAATAAGCAAAATGTTTATGTTCCTGAAGTTGTTTTTTATTTTTTTGTGAGTGATTTAAAAATATTAAGAGTGAAATAAAAATTTTGCAATTCACTTGTGGATAACAACTTATTTGTCAGAGTTGTTAAGGATTTAATAAACGCAGTTTAAAACGTCAAAATTGAATAAAAATGTTTTGCTTGAATATATTAATGATTTATAAGAAAGAAAAAAATGGCCAATGTCACTAGTACATGCCACCCATTTTTATTTTTGTGTACAATTATTAGTATTATATGAATCACATACGAATGATACGAAATATTTGAATCTTCGTGTTTCCCGGGAACGGGCTCCCAAGGTCACACCCGTTCCCCAAATATTGCTGAAGTTTCGTTACTGATCTACTGTGACTTTGGTTATCTAGTGACTTTAATGGGAGATATTTGAAATTTGGCAGCTTAGTTGCATTGGTTTTGATGGTTTAAGGCTGATCTTCCGGTGGAATTATTTCAGTTAAATGTAATTTTCACAGAGACGTTCTAAAAATCATTCTTCATGTTTTGATGCGACCATTGTTTACTATTTAGTTTTTTGTAAAATAAATAAAATGTATGTTAACGATTTCTAATAACGTTGAATTTTATAGCTATCAAGACATGGAAAATAAATTAATAAGACACAAAATCGTTATAATAGAAGCGGGGCCAAATCTTAATTCCAGCATGACATCGCTGTTGTAGGGAACTTAATTTATTATTTTTATAATAGACTGTGTGGTTTCTAAGATCAACTACAAAATGTTACTGTTTTTACATTATTTTTAATTCTTTTGCGATTGTGATAATTTTTAAATTGGGTGGCGACCTGGCGACATCTAGAAATAGTTTAGGCAACGACCACGGATGACGGCTTAAATTTCGGGTCGGAAAGATCAAAGGCGCCGACACGAGTTGTCCCTACCTGTATATTTCTACATAGACAACCTATTTTACGTTTCTTAAACAGCTTTGATTAATTTTTATTTTTTAAGTAATAATGAACGCATAGGCCTTCAGCTGCGTAATTTAGCGCGATGGTGTCAAGTGAAAATACATTGAAGGCGTCATATCTGTGCGGACAAAACGCTGTACGTGCGCGTCATTCCGCTTGCCCACGTGTTGTGTAGGAACACACCATATTAGCAGCGAAAGTCCGCAGCGTAATTTTGTATTTGTTTGAATTTTTCTAATATTTTGATTTAAAATGATTGACACAGAACGATTTCTCGTTGAATTACAATCACGTGAATGTGTATGGTGTTATTGCTTGTTTAAATTTTGTGTCCTGTCTGGTTATACAATGTCGTAATTTTTCCAATTCGATAATATTTAAAAAATTTCTCTGGATGGCGTCTTCTTTCTTCATATTGGCAATTGAACTGGCCAATGCTTAGCCGTTTTAAATGCAATGGATGTACTCCATATTTTCTTCTTTTAAGATTTTTTATTTAGCGTTTTATTTATGGATGAAGCCACATTTACCAATAACGGGTATGTAAACAGATACAATTCATATTACTATGCCCATCAAAATCCCCAAAGGTATCAGGAAAAGCACTTTCAAGAAGTTAATGCTTGGTGTGGAATTGTTGGTAATTACGTTATTGGTTTACATTGTTTTGAAGGAATTTTAAACGGACCTATGTATCTAAATTTTTTAAAGAGTATTTTAAATGAACTGTTGGAAAACATAGAGCTAGACATATGAAAAATAATTTGGTTTCAAAATGATGCCGCTCCCGCTCATATCAGAGAGACGTTAGGAACTATTTTCACAGAGCGTTTGGACCAAGACTTATTGCTAGAAAAGAAGAGTACGCTTGCCCTGCGCGGAGCCCTGTTCTAACGCCATTAGATTTTTTCTTTAGGGGAAGTGAAAAATGACGTTTATAGTGTTCCAATCGAAAATGAAAACCACTTACGTGAAAGGATAATAGCGTCATGCAGATCTGTCACTTCCGACATGTTTGATGGAGTTCTTAGAAATTTTGAATGCAGGATAGGACTTTGTCAAGATAGTGGAGGCAGGCATTAATAAATTGAGTATTTATTTTTTCAATTTTGTTATTATTTGGCATTAACATTTTTGTCATTTTTTTTGTGACTACTATGATTGCTTATTTAAAAAAAAAAATAAATTGGAGGAAGTCGTCTCTGGGGTGTATAATATGTTACCTATGCAAAAATTATCAGGCATGAACAGTTAAAATGAACACCTGTATACTACATATTACTTATTGTTCTGAGACATCTCGAAACCAAAAAAAAAAGTGTTGTATGCTATAAACATTATGAAACAGACTGTATAAATAACTCTGGTAAAAGAAGACGATTAACTGCATCAACAGTATCTTCTAAATTTGTATGTAGAGTAATTTTTGTTCAATATCTTGTTAATTTAAATTTTAGGATTCTTTTGAGTGTAAAACAAATTAGTAGGGTAAAAAGATGAGTGATGCGGTGCGCAGAAGCGATGCGCAGTAGCGATGCGCAGTGGTCGTACCAGTGTGGTCGCGTTGCGATCGCGTCGTATGGTTTGCGCACTGCCGGCTGTATTATATCCTGCCTGCTCATATCATGATACAAAGACTCTCAAGATATGATGTTCCCGTGAACGAAATTGAGACCAGTTCGCGCATGACGTCACGTAGAGACGAGCGCGGATGAACAAAACACGAGCGTATACGGATAAATACGTATGACGCAGGTATCTTTCTTTTTGTAAGCCTTAAAAACCGTGAAAGTATGTTATTTTACCTGCTTGAAACAAACAGAACTTTCCTTCCAAGGTTTAATTTCCTGAAAATGACGTTTTTTTCCACATCTTTCAATAGCTTGGGATATAGTTAGTATGGGAAATGAGTTTTGCAGCTAATTTTACTTTTTGGCGTTGGGGCCCTTTCACAGTTAGATTGTCTATAGTTATTTTATACGAAATTCTTAAATCAGTTAATCCAAGCAATTTAATGATTAAAGATTTTTTAATTTCTTTTCCATTTAACACAAAGCCATAGTCCAAAAAATTGTTCCTTATTAGTAGAGAGCGGATTTTATGAAATTTGCATATCCGTTATTTTTTGCATATAAGTCTTGATGTTTAATATGTGAACGAATCATGCTAATTAAAAATGAATACAGCTATAAAAAAATTGCATATTTGCCTTCTGCTGCATATTTCACTGTAATGGAATGAGTAAGTTTGAATTCGTTAGTCAGCAAATGCTTGTCCATTGCAAGGAACTAGGTCATCAATAGTGTATAAAAGTGTAAGTAATAGCTAAAACAAGGAAGTGTTAAGTCTGGGTTTGTAGTGGTAATATGGTTAATAAATGGATAATAAATATGTAGTGGTGTTATTAACCAACCACCGTCGTGACTATTAGAGAGGACATCACATGGCGACCCTGCCAATCGGAAGAAAGAGAAAAAAAAAGTGTGTTAATACGGCAGTACTATCACGAGGTTACTGCTATTGTTAAAATGGCTAGAATAGAAGATCATCCAAGACGTTGTGAGAGCCAAAGTCAAGAGGTCGTATAGGAGAAGGAGAAACAGCGATACCATCGGAGAAGAAGATGTATGCGTCGGAATCCTGTCCCAATGGACTCTACCAGTGTGTGATGGTGAAGTGCGGGAGTGAAAAAAAAGGCCTGTAAATAGTTTTTCCCCTAGTGTAACAGTGTAAATGACCACTTTAGACGAACTCAAAAGTCTACAAATAGAAGTAAGCCTATTCAGAAGAAACTTGAAGAAGGACAATATCACAAGACGTCGGGATGTGCAGGTACTTCAATGTAAAAATCAGAAACTCAAAGAATTGCGGTAGGAATTTGTAGTTGCTAAGAATAATTTTAACAGTCAAGTGCATGTTTTAAATGTGTTAAATAAAGAAAAATGCATTGTCTCAGATATAGAAGTAAGGTTAGAAGAAGGTGAATCAATTTTAAGTAGTAGGGTAGTACGATTAGGGCAAACTGAAGCAGCTTCTGACTCGGCTGAGAGTTCTGATAGCTCCGATAGTGTTAATTCTGCGGACGTAAATTTTAAAATGACAGAGAAATTCGATTTAAAAACAGCGGCTAGTTTGCTGCCTGTTATGGACGGTTCGGAGAGAGCTACAAAGCAATTAATCGACGGCATTGAGATGTATGACAGTATGCTGGACGATAATGGGAAAAAACTTTTAACTACGTACGTTTTAAAGACGCGGTTATCGGTAATTGTCTTTTAATCGCAGATATAAGAAACTATTTAATAACAAAAAAGTCTCCAGCGCCATTATCTGTTCTGTTAAGTAAAGCAAAACAGTACTCCAAATCTGTGGAGGAATTTGGGAGATCGATCGAGGAACTATTAGTAGACCTGACGATAACTCAGGCCGATGGCAACGGACAGGCATTAGAAATTTTAAGACAATCCAATGAAAAAATTGCTATAAACGCTTTCGCAAACGGATTACAAAATTTTGAGTTAAGAAAAATAATAAAAGTTAGGAACTATGAAAAATTAAGTGACGCGATAAGAGGCGCGAAGGATGAAGAAACACCAAAATCGGAAACATCATGTCAAATACACCGTTTACATAAACAAAATTATAACTGGAATTACAATCGCGGTAATCATACCTTCAGAGGTAAAACAAATAATTTCAGAGGTAAAGCCAATAATTTTAGAGGTACAACAAATAACTTTAGAGGGACAAATAATTTCAGAGGTCCAACAAATAATTTTAGAGGTACAACAAGAAATTTCAGAGGTTCAACAAGTAATTTTAGAGGATCAGCAAATAACTTCAGAGGTCATGATAGAAGGTACACTAGAGATAATAGTAGGCGGAATCAATCAGCGTTTCGTATGAATGCATCAGCTCAACGAGAAGTTGAAAGAGAAAATTCGGAAAGTCAGTTTTTTCGAGTCTAAAATTGTTGATAGTGAAACTAATGATACGATAGTGTTAAGTATGAATGCAGTGAACTTTGTGCGAGTAAATTATCGAGGGAAAGAACTAAAATTCTTGCTAGATACAGGTGCAACAGTTAGTGTAATTTTTACTTCCCGAGCGTAAACAAAGGAAGTATTGTAATCGAGTCCGTCGGCCGACTCTCTACTTTTACGTTTTCTCGATCTTTCATGACCCCTAGAAGACGAAGAAATAGGTCTCCCATTTCCGTCTGTCTGTCCGTCTGTCCGTCCGTCTGTCCGTCCGTCTGTCCGTCTGTCCGTCTGTCCGTCTGTCCGTCTGTCCGTCTGTCCGTCTGTCCGTCTGCCGTCCCGGATCTTTATTAGACAGATAATCTCCGAAAGTACTCGACCGATTGTTGTGAAATTTTGTACTTATATTAAGAATATCATGTAGATGGTAAAACGCTAACCAAAATTTGTCTAATCATCCCCACCATTAATGCGATGACGTCACTTCAAAATTGTACATAGTAAATGGGTTTTCAATTGTATAAAATAACATAGTCCTACACATGTAGTTTACAACTCTGAATCGACTTTTCACCCGAAACGTCCAGAATTTTGGAAAAAAAAATCAAAATTATAAAACAACATTTTGAAATTTAATTTTTAATCTGATAACCAGAATGCTTTGAAATGTTGCAGATGTTTTAAGGCTATAAAGAGCATCATAAATCTTAAGTCAAAAAATATTTGCTTATCCCCTCCAAAAACTTGATGACGTCAGCTCAAAAGTTTGTGGAATAAATCATATCTAAAATGTACAAAATATGATGAGTCTGTACTTGTGATCTATCACTCCATTCATATTTTTTGGATTTGCATATACAGGGTGACTCAAAAAAATTAATGAATGCGTAAATTTATTTTACTGATTTACTCAGAAACTACAAAACCGAATGCTTTGAAATCTTGCAGATGTTTTAAGATTATAAAGGGCATAATAAATGTTTAGTCAAAATATATTTGCTTATCCCCTCCAAAAACTTGATGACGTCAGCTCAAAAGTTTGTGGAATAAATCATATCTAAAATGTACAAAATATGATGAGTCTGTACTTGTGATCTATCACTCCATTCATATTTTTTGGATTTGCATATACAGGGTGACTCAAAAAAATTAATGAATGCGTAAATATATTTTATTGATTTAATCAGGAACTACAAAACCGAATGCTCTGAGATCTTGCAGATGTTTTAAGGTCATAAAGAGCATAATAAATGTTTAGTCAAAATATATTTGCTTATCCCCTCCAAAAACTTGATGACGTCAGCTCGAAAGTTTGCCGAATAAATCATATCTAAAATGTACAAAATATGATGAGTCTGTACTTGTCATTTATCACTCCATTCATATTTTTTGGATTTGCATATACAGAGTGACTCAAAAAAATTAATGAATGCGTAAATATATTTTATTGATTTAATCAGGAACTACAAAACGGAATGCTCTGACATCTTGCGGATGTTTTAAGGTTATAAAGAGCATAGTAAATGTTTAGTCAAAATATATTTGCTTATCCCCTCCAAAAACTTGATGACGTCAGCTCGAAAATTTGCCGAATAAATCATATCTAAAATGTACAAAATATGATCAGTCTGTACTTGTGATCTATCACTCCATTCATATTTTTTGGATTTGCATATACAGGGTGATTCAAGAAAATAAATGAAAGCGTAAATTTATTTTACTGATTTACTCAGGAACTACAAAACCGAATGCTTCGAAATCTTGAAGATATTTTAAAATTATCATAATCATGGTAAATTTTTGATCAAAATGTATTTGGTCGTCCCCCCTAAAAAATTTATGACGTCACCACAAAATTTTGCTGAATAAATCCTATCTAAAATGTACAAAATATGGTGAGTCTCTTCTTGTGATTTATCATTCCATTCAAATTTTTTCGATTTGCATATACAGGGTGACTCAAAAAAATTAATGAATGCGTAAATTTATTTTATTGATTTAATCAGGAACTACAAAACCGAATGCTTTGAAATCTTGCAGATGTTTTAAAGTTATAAAGAGCATAATAAATTTTTAGTCAAAATATATTTGGTTATCTTCTACAAAAAACTGATGACGTCAGCTCAAAAGTTTGCCGAATAAATCGTATCTAAAATGTACAAAATATGATGAGTCTGTACTTGTGATTTATCATTCCATTCATATTTTTGGATTTGCATATGCAGGGTGACTCAAAAAAATTAATGAAGGCGTGAATTTATTTTATCGATTTAATCAGGAATTACAAAACCGAATGCTTTGAAATCTTGGGAATATTTTAAAGTTATTATAAGCATGGTAAACTTTTGTTCAAAATGTATTTGTTCATCCCTCCTAAAAAAATTGATGACGTCACCCTTAAATTTTGCTGAATAAATCCTATCTAAAATGCAAAAAATATGATGAGTTTGTACTTGTGATTTATCATTCCATTCAAATTTTTTAGATTTTCTTAAGAGGTGGTTCAAAAAAATTAATGAAGTCAATTTATTTTATTGATTAAATTAAAGGCAACACTTATTATTAGTATTACACCCCAACCAACCCAATTTGGTAGACACAAAATTTGTTAAAGGAAAAACTCGGTTGAAACATAAGGGTAGCACGCTTATTTACATCGACCTTAACATTACAGACCTGCATTTGTTTTATGCGCTCACTTGGTTCCGCGAATGTGAAATAGACATGTTTATAATCAACCAATTGTGAATTTCACCGTCAAGAATTAAAATAAAACCCAATGTTTTATATAATAAGCGGAAGTCGAAGCAATAAAACCGATGGTCGTTTTGTTTACAGTTTCTCTGTTTGACTCTCACGTATGCTGTTACGCTTGTCCTCTTAAATTAAGAATGTTTATACATAAACGATTTTCAGTTGCCTTTCATATTACTAGACAGCGGATTTTTGTCGGGCTACGTCACGATTATAGGTGGGGACGCGCTGGATCGCCGGGACTCAGTAGCGGGTGATAGAATTTAATCAGTACTAATTCCATAAATATAATTAACGGTTTATTAATCAAACGGCTAAGTAAATGAGAACGGGAATTAACAGCAGAGTGCAACGAAACAGCGTTATTCTAATCTCAAATAAACGAAGTGCAGTCCGCAACCGCAATGAATTCGCATCCCGTACGAGCCGTACCGAGTTTGGCCTTGCCAAGCTCGACAGAAATCCGCTCTCTACATATTACACACCGGCGCCGTATACGTGAGTAAATTGTTTCGTTATTTTATTGATCATAAGAAATCAATATTCAAAACGACCCAATTCATTTTCCCGAAAATTTGGGAATACAATAATTTTATTCTTAGTATTACACTACATCTATCCCAACTGATATACGTGTCCTTGCAAAAATGTTGATGACGTCATCACAATTTTTTTTAAATTCCCACTACAAAAATGTAATGAGAAAAAAAAACACAATAGGCATGCAGTCGTCAAGTTTCCGACAGCGAGGGAAGTACTGTCTAAACTCTTTAGACCAATTTTTCAAAATTCAATTGCGCAAGATGAGGTTATTGATCAAACACGGAAAATTAAAATACACGGTATTGCTGGTTCGACAGTTTCGCAAGGTTTGGTACAATTATTGCTTAGTTTTAACAATGTTGAAATGCAACAGGAATTTTTGTTGATGAGGGAGTTTGAATGTGGAATGAATGGTGTAATCGGTGCTGACTTTTTCATAAAACATGATGCAATTATCAATTACGAAAAGAATGAATTTTCCTTTTGGAGTAATGACCGGAAAATTTTTATTCCAATTGAATCGCAATGCGAATTTTATACAGAAATTCCAAGCAGATGCGAAATTATCAAATATTGTTATGGCGAGAACAATGAATCAGTTTCATCCGAAAGGACTGATCACCCTGGCGTGGTGGAATTGATAAAACAACCTGAAGATTTTTTTCGAGTTGCGTCCTATTTATAAAACCGAATTTGACAAAATACTTGCAAGTAAAACAAAAATGTCCAACACGTGTTCTATTTATAAAAGTCATAATTTAATTGTCGATAATGAATCAGATGTTATTTATATGAAATGGGATATTCGATCGGCGTCAGCACTAAGTGAGACGTTGAGAGTACTCAAAGATATTGTTATGAAATATAAGATTCCGGAACTAGTAGTAATTAAAAATAAAAGAGATGCATCATCATCATTTCTGCGTGAAATAATGACTATAGTTAATGAAGTAAGGTTCAGAGATTTAAATCACTGGTCAACAAAATTCAATTTTTTCTCTCTAACTTTGACATAATTGTAATGTTTTCGTTTAATTTGTCTCTGTGTTTGTAACAAAGGGCATAAACCTGACAACTTAGCTCAGTTAAAAATAAAAATGCATATTTGATGTTAAAAACAAAAAAGCAGGTAAAACAATTTACTTTTTGTATCTTTAACGGCAAAAAGTGATGTATTAACAAAAGAACAACCATAATTAAGAAAAAACAACGATTGTAGTTTAAAAAATGAAAAAAAACAAAAGAAACAGCTAAGACCGACGTTTTTTCGGTTGCCTCCTATAGATTTCATTGGAGATCTCTCGCTTGATGGTCCCGCAGTATTCTGCGAGCATTTAGGTGTTCCATCGATCTTGGTAACGTTTTTGTATCCACAAAATGCCCAGATGGAAGCGTTCTCTATGTCCGTCACTCACGTCGTCATAATTTTTGGGGAAAAAATCAAGATGCGAATACATAAAATGCACTTTTAAGAATATGTTAATTTTAAATTTTTTATATGATGATAACATGTTTTCTACTTACTAAACGTAGTTTTCTTATTGTTTCCCAAGAAGTTTGTAGCAATTTGATCACAAAAAAATACACCTTATAGAAAGTTTCCTATTACTTAATAGTACGATTTTTATATTTTTCAAAGGATAATATTGAAGATTACTTTTAAATGAAAGCTAAGTTTGGGTTTAGCCGTTTATAATATCATTTAAAATTGTTAATTAAATAATAATTGGCTGCTATAATAAAAGTTAGAGCTTAGCTGTTGACCAGTGAAATAAGCGTAATTAAAGACGTTCAAAGAATAGATGACTTAGAAGCGAGACAAATAATTCTTAACGACTTTAATATATTTCCTACAGGAGGTCACGCCGGTATAAACCGAATGTATAACAATATAAGGAAGTATTTTTTTTTGACAAAATTACGGAAAGACGTTGAGGAATTTGTAAAGAAATGCGATTCTTGTCAGAGGTATAAGCATGGAAAACACAATGTAGAACCAATGGCGATTACAACAACAGCCTATTCGGCATTCCAGAAAATCTTTTTAGATATAGTAGGACCTTTAGAGCAAGATGTTCAGAATAATCGGTACATATTAACAATATAGTGTGAATTGAGTAAGTTTGTGGAATCGTATCCAATACCAAATAAAGAAGCCGTTACCGTAGCAGAATCATTCGTTCAAAATTTTATTTTAAGGTATGGCATTCCACAAGAAATTGTTACAGATCAAGGTATAGAATTCTTATCATCAACTTTCAAAGAGGCTTGTAAAGTATTAGGAATAAAACAATTGAATTCGACAGCGTATCACCACGAAACGTTAGGTGCGTTAGAAAATTCACACAAACACTTAGGTGCGTATCTAAGAACACAAGTGGCAAAACATCCAAATAGTTGGAGTTCATGGGTTTCATTCTGGTGTTTTTCGTACAACAATAGCGTGCATAGCGAAACACGGTACACACCGTTCGAATTAGTACATATTTGGACAAGCGTGTCGACTGCCATCGAATGTGCTTACTCGGACGGATCCTCTGTATAGTTTCGACGATTATCCATTAGAGTTAAAATATAGACTTCAGACCGCATGTAATGACGCTAGAAACAACTTGCTTTTGTCAAAAGAAAAAAGGAAAAAATTATACGATAGTCAAATTTCAAAAATTGTAAGATATCCAACTGGTTCGAAAATTATGTTACGAAACAATGTAGGAAATAAGAGTGAACCAATGTACAAAGGACCATATATTGTAGTTGTAGACAAAGCACCAAATATTGTAATTAATATAGGTAATAAGTTAATAGAAGTACATAAGAATAGAGTTAAGAAGTATCATGAATAATGTAATGTGATAACCCAAACTTCCCGCCTTAAAATTTGACCTTGAAACAGTTTGAAAGGCCCGCTAAAAATTCAAAAATTCAAAGTTTGGCCTTGGCTGTGATCGTCTAACAAATGAGAACCTACGTTGTGTGTTTTTTTTTTTTTTTGTTTTTGAAAAATGGCGGGAAGACGTTCTTTCATACTTCATACAAGTGCATACACTGTCGAGAGCGCAAGAAATAATAGACAAAAATTGTTTTGGAGGGGGGGAAACGGCACCACCCTCACAGGGGGAAATACGCTGCGAAGATTTACCCCTCAGCGCAAAAACCCCCTTGGTTTTATTCCCGGACGACCTAAATATTACATTTCAAACACCTTAAGATATGTGAAAGAAAAACACTCGCGAATTGACAGACATACACATATGAAAACCGAACAAACACAAGACCTACACATATGTAAATTGGATGGCAGAAACCGAATCATTATGAGAGTGTGGCGATCGAACAAAATATAGAACAAAATATATCAATTTCATTTACGAGCACAGCAAAATACCCAGAGGGGGCGTTGTAGCGCAAGTAGAGGTTGGGACTCCTGATCGTCACTGTTCTCCCCCACGACGGTGATTCTATCTACACCAACGCCTGCTCACACGCATCTCTCCATTACGAACGTGCCCTGCGAAACGAGGCGGTTACGATCGCAGATCCGTAGTGGGGTCTCGACTATTGGGCCAAGTCGACAGCGTTAAAGACCCGCGATCGCCCCCTGAAGCTATACAAACCCGCGGATTTGTGCAGGTGACGCGATTAATCCCGTCAGTTTGAGAAGAAGTCGCGCGCCCCACGTACACTACGAGTTATGTGTTATTTACTTCAATTTCATTTAAATGTTCAATCTCTATGACTCTAATATTAAATTACAACCGAACAAGTGTTAAAGTTTCAACCAAGAGCAATCCACAACATTTAAATTCGCCACACGCTCTTACGAAAATTCAACAACAAATAATTCTTAATTGAGATTAAAATTGGACATCAGATAATTTATATGAGAGAAAACATTTACAAGATCAAAACTTAGCAAGGATTTATAAAACAAAGATCTCGTGTGACATAAACTTGTGCAAATAAAATATCATGTTAGATCAGAACTGTAGAGAATGGAAATTTACGTTCAATTCAAATTATACAGCAAAGAAAATTACTGAAGCAAAAATTGTGAGACAAAGACAAATTGCATGAGGTGAAAGATTGTAAAGTTAACAGATTTACATGTGATTAATATTAATTCGTGTCCAGTCAAGTTATTGGTTAAAATTCAAACGTGAAATTATTTAGCTGCATTGTGGGCCATTATTACACATACATTTCCCCAAACAAAACACATAAACAAACATGGCAGACAAGCTGCAGTTGCAAAATGGCGTTGGACGAATTCGTCATTCCAAATAATAGGCGTCGAAAATATGCGATGCAAAAATACGATGAATCCTGTGGCGTTGTATAAACGATGTGCTAAATCCAAAGAATAAAGTCACGTCCCCCCATGACCCACAATGTTTGTTAATTTGTTCAATAGATTCAGTTAAAACATGTGCTCGATTAAAAGAAACAAATGGACGCTTCAAAATGGCCGCTGCCTGAACAAAGAACGGTGAGAATAACAACTCGTTTGCCGCCATCCAAAATACAGATTTCACAAATATAGCTAAATAAAGCATGGCCCGAAATAAAAATCACTTCCTGTAAAGCCCTACTGCGATGGATTTTAAATGAAAGATAAAAAAACGAGATTAGTGGAAAAAAGCGCACGCGTCGAAGTGTCACGAGGTCAGAAGCATCGTCGGGGCTTGAAAACTCGCGGCGAAACAGGATCCAGTCCAAAACGTGGTCAAAACATACCTCTCCAAAGATGCGAAGATTTCGACACGGCTTACCGCCAACAGGAGCACAAAAACCTCGTCGTAAGAACGATGAGAAATCAGGAACACCCAATGGCTCAACGGGGGCTGCTAGATTTTCCAATGGAACAGGTCAACACTGGAAAAACAAAACACAACAGCAAAGGCACAGAATAATTCACAGATAAAAATACAACCTGTTGCTCGAAGCGCTCGAAAAGAAGTCGACCGTTTGTTTGAAGCGATCAGAGGGAAGTGGGTGATCTTACACGAGCCAAAAACACCCTAACATTTGCGCATGTCTGTTTCTTTGGGGTTGGTTGGTTGCCAACCTTCTCTTCTTACCAACCGTTTCTTGTGCGCGCGGAATTCATTTGAAATTTAAAAATTCGAATTGGATCCTTACAGTAAGGAAAAATTTTTTTTTGAGACGTGAGAACACGGAAAAAAATTTTTTTCTCAAGACCGGGGGAGGTGTAATGGAATGAGTAAGTTTGAATTCGTTAGTCAGCAAATGCTTGTCCACTGCAAGGAACTAGGTCATCAATAGTGTATAAAAGTGTAAGTAATAGCTAAAACAAGGAAGTGTTAAGTCTGGGTTTGTAGTGGTAATATGGGTAAATAAATGGATAGTAAATATGTAGTGGTGTTATTAACCAACCACCGTCGTGACTATTAGGGAGGACATCACATCACGTAACGGGTGCATATTTTGCATTTTTATCAATTTTTGTGCTACTTTGAAAAAAAAAATGCCATTCGATCGGCATTTTTCTAGAAAGACGAAATTTCATGAATCATATTGCAAATATTGTCCTGAGCTTCAAATAACTGGGAAAGGTTTGGGTTTTATGGTAGTTTGGAGAAATCACTAGGTGTTAAGCCATCCTACCAGGTAAATTCGGGTCCTAATTACTTTTGGAAATACCGTTCATTTCAATATTTTTGTTCGTTACTTAAATGTATTAATGGGATGTTTTATGGTGGTCGAAGGGACGTTATCCTATTATTTTTCATCGTGAATTTGCATTTAAGTATTTAAAGCGATAGAGATGTGTGTCAATATGTAGATAACTCAAATTAATTTATGTATTAAACCTTTTCCTGAATTTATTCTCTTCATGAAGGAACTGTGTTTTGTTGTGCCTGCTCTAATCCGATAAGTATTTTTACATCTGTGGACGCAGTACGCAGTTTTTCTATTTACAAATACATACTTTAGAATCACCGGAAAAAATTTTGTTAGAATATTTCGAAAAATATTTAAAAATAAATTGTTACCAAAATAGTAATTAAATAGTCGATTACTACTATTTTTTAATTCGTTCTGTTTACCTATATTTATTTTTTAGTATAAGAATATTATCTTAAAAAATGTCATTGATTTGTCAGTGAGATCTAATTAAACACTTTGCAATGTGATTTATGTATTTTTTTTAATAAAAGGTAAGGTGTTTTTGCAATTTGTAAATAAATGTAGTTCGGTTATTACGCTTTTTTTTATTTTTGGAGCATATGCATATCTCTGCATATATTAATAAAGTTATTGCATATTTGCATAAATTTGATGCATGTCATATGATCATATTTCCCAAAATTTTGCTGCATATTTTCCGCTCTCTACTTATTAGTTTTAACAAATGCAGCACATCGGCAAACACAAAAATTGTATGTTGTTGTTGGGTATTCCAAAACCAGGGTTTTTCTAAATCTACGCCTAAGCTTTTGTGTAAAGCTCTGTTACTACCACCTAAATCACTGACCAAACCGCAAACATAAAAACCTGCATTTTCTATATAATCAATAATTTCAAATAATAATGCTTTACTCATAGGACGACCAAAATAAAAAAAAATTGGCTGTCTCCAGTTACCAACCAAACTTCTTATCATTACGACTTACAGATAGTTATATCATTGTTTAAGTATATATAATATACTTAAACAATGATATTATCTTTGAAACTAAAATGCATTTTATCACAAATTATTTACCACCATTTAAATATATACGATTTAGACATCAAGAAATAAATTTAAAATAGCAAAAATTAAATGTAGCAAATTTAAAACAGCCTTAAATGCGTCTTGTATGTACGTGCTTATCAATATGTTGGCATTTTAACGCACAGCAATAATCGTTCTTGAAGAGTAATGACTGATGAGTCTAGAGAGCGGATTTTATGAAATTTGCATATCCGTTATTTTTTGCATATAAGTCTTGATATTTAATATGTGAACGAATCATGCTAATTAAAAATGAATACAGCTATAAAAAAATTGCATATTTGCATATATTTGCCTTCTGCTGCATATTTCACGGAACGGGTGCATATTTTGCATTTTTATCTATTTTTGTGTTAATTTGAAAAAAAAAATATTGTCATTCTATTGGCATTTATCTAGAAAAACGAAATTTTATTAATCATATTGCAAATATTGTCCTGAGCTTCAAATAACTATGAAAGGTTTGGGTTTTATGGTAGTTTGGAGACACCACTGGGTGTTAAGCTATCCTTTCAGGTAAATTCGCGCCCTAATTACTTTTGGAAATACCGTTCATTCCCAATATTTTTGTTCGTTAGTTAAGTGTATTAATTGTACGTTTAGTGGTGGTCGAAGGGACGTTATACTATTATATTTCATCGTGAGTTTGTATTGAAAGCATTTAAAGGGATACAGGTATACCAATATGTCGAAGATGACTCAAATTAATTTATGGATTAAACCTTTTCCTAAACTTATTCTTCAAGAACGAACTGTGTTTTGTCGCGCCTGCCCTAAATTGGTAAGTATTTTTACATCTCTGGACGTAGTACGCAGTTTTTCTATTTACCAATATATATAGGTACTTTAGAATCACCGGAAAAACTTTTTGTTACAATATTTCGAAAAATATTTAAAAATAAATTGGTACCAAAGTAATAATAATAATAATAATATATTTTGCCCAACAGAATAAAAAATAGTAATTAAATAGTGGATTACTACTATTTTTTAATTTGTTCTGTTTATATTTATTTTTTAGTACAAGAATTTTATCTTTAAAAACGTGATTTATGTGTTAGTGAGATGTAATTAAACACCATGCAATGTGATTTATGTATTTTTTGTAATAAAACGTAAGCTCGGGAAACCTGTTTTTTACTTTATAAATAAATTTAGTTCGCTTATTAAGCTTTTTTTTTTAATTTTTGGAGCATATGCAACTGCATATCTCTGCATATATTAAGAAAGTTACTGCATATTTGCATAAATTTGGTGCATATCATATGATCATATTTCTCAAAATTTTGCTGCATATTTTCCGCTCTCTACTGATGACTATTCTACTGTAACACAGTGAATCTTCGAAATCGAAAATTTAAAACATTGGAAAATTCAAATATGGGAAAATAGTAAAATCGAGAAATCGAAACATAAAAAAATCAAAAAAACAAAAGTTGGAAAATCTAAAATTTAAAAATCGAGAAATTGAACAGTCGGTTAATTTAAAAACCGAAATATCGAAAATTGGAAAATCGAAAAAAAAAATTGGACAATCGAAAATTTAAAAATTCCGAAAATTGAAAAATTGAAATATAGAAGAACTGAAAACTCAAAAAATCGAAAAAAATTAATAATTTAAAAATTGAAAAGTTAAAATTGAGAAATCGAAAAACTGAAAAATCACAAAATTGAACGAAATATCCAAAAATTAGGAAATTAAAAAATTGAGAAACAGAAAAGTCAAAAAAGCAGAGTCGAAAAATAGCAAACTTAAAAAATCTAAAAATTGAAAAATCAAAAACCTGAATAATCGAAAAATTGAAGAACTGAAGAACTGAAAAATCGAAACTTTAGGAAGTGGAGAAACGGGAATATAAAAAAATAGATTAATTGAGAAATCCGAAAACTAGAAATTCAGAAACGCCAAATTTGAAAAATAAAAAAATATTAAGAACTGAAAAATCGAAAAATCTAATATTTAAAACATTGAAAAGTTAAAATATCCTAAAACTGAAAAATGGAGAAATCCAAACATCAAAAATTCAAAAAAATAAAAATTCGAAAATCTAAAATTTAAAAATCGAAAAATGAAAAATCAACGAATCGAGAAGTCGAAAATTGAAAAAATTGAAAAATTGAAATATCGGATAAATCAAAAATCGAAACATCGAAAAATCGAGAAACCGAGGAGCAAAAAATCGAAAAACCAACAAATCGAAAAATCGAAACATTGTAAAATCCAAAATTGAGACATCGAGAAATCGAAAAATCAAAAGACAAAAAAATCGAGGAGTCGAACAATCGAGAAGTCGAAAAATCGAAAAATTGAGAAACCGAAATAGGCCAAAATCGAAAAATCGAAAACTTAAATATGGAAAAATTGATAAAGCGAGAAACTGAATAATCAAAATATCCAAACATCCGAATCTCAATAAATTGAGATCTCAAAAAATTTAAAAATTCGGAAATTTGAAGAATTAAAATATAGAAGTGGAAACTCGAGAAACCAAAAAATCTTGAAATTTAAAAATTAAAATATGGAAAAGTTGAAAAATTGAGAAATTGAAATATAAAACAATCGGAAAATTGAAAAATCTAAAGTATAAAAAACGAAAAACTGAAAATCCAAAAATAAAAAATAGAAAAATCTAGAAGTCGAAAAATCAAAGAATCGAAGTATTGAAAAATATCAAAACTGAAAGAAATATCCAAAAATTGAGAAATCTAAAAACCAATAAAGCGAAGTCGAAAAATCGAAGAACTGAAGAACTGAAAAATCGAAACTTTGAGAAGAACTGAAAACTCAAAAAATAGAAAAAAATTAATAATTTAAAAATTGAAAAGTTAAAATTGAGAAATCGAAAAACTGTAAAATCACAAAATTGAACGAAATATCCAAAAATTAGGAAATTAAAAAATTGAGAAACAGAAAAGTCAAAAAAGCAGAGTCGAAAAATCGCAAACTTAAAAAATCTAAAAATTGAAAAATCAAAAACCTGAATAATCGAAAAATTGAAGAACTGAAGAACTGAAAAATCGAAACTTTAGGAAGTGGAGAAATGGGAATATAAAAAAATAGATTAATTGAGAAATCCGAAAACTAGAAATTCAGAAACGCCAAATTTGAAAAATTAAAAAATATTAAGAACTGAAAAATCGAAAAATCTAATATTTAAAACATTGAAAAGTTAAAATATCCTAAAACTGAAAAATGGAGAAATCCAAACATCAAAAATTCAAAAAAATAAAAATTCGAAAATCTAAAATTTAAAAATCGAAAAACTGAAAAATCAACGAATCGAGAAGTCGAAAATTAAAAAAATTGGAAAATTGAAATATCGGATAAATCAAAAATCGAAACATCGAAAAATCGAGAAACCGAGGAGCAAAAAATCGAAAAATCGAAACATTGTAAAATTCAAAAATTGAGACATCGAGAAATCGAAAAATCAAAAGACAAAAAAATCGAGGAGTCGAACAATCGAGAAGTCGAAAAATCGAAAAATTGTGAAACCGAAATAGGCCAAAATCGAAAAATCGAAAACTTAAATATGGAAAAATTGATAAAGCGAGAGATTGAATAATCAAAACATCGAAACATCCGAATTTCAATAAATTGAGATCTCAAAAAATTTAAAAATTCGGAAATTTGAAGAATTAAAATATAGAAGTGGAAACTCGGGAAACCGAAAAATATAGAAATTTAAAAATTAAAATATGGAAAAGTTGAAAAATTGAGAAATTGAAATATAAAACATTCGGAAAATTGAAAAATCTAAAGTATAAAAAACGAAAAACTGAAAATCCAAAAATAAAAAATAGAAAAATCTAGATGTCGAAAAATCAAAGAATCGAAGTATTGAAAAATATCAAAACTGAAAGAAATATCCAAAAATTGAGAAATCTAAAAACCAATAAAGCGAAGTCGAAAAATCGAAGAATTGAAGAACTGAAAAATCGAAACTTTGAGAAGAACTGAAAACTAAAAAAATCGAAAAAAATTAATAATTTAAAAATTGAAAAGTTAAAATTGAGAAATCGAAAAACTGAACAATCACAAAATTGAACGAAATATCCAAAAATTAGGAAATTAAAAAATTGAGAAACAGAAAAGTCAAAAAAGCAGAGTCGAAAAATCGCAAACTTAAAAAATCTAAAAATTGAAAAATCAAAAACCTGAATAATCGAAAAATTGAAGAACTGAAGAAATGAAAAATCGAAACTTTAGGAAGTGGAGAAACGGGAATATAAAAAAATAGATTAATTGAGAAATCCGAAAACTAGAAATTCAGAAACGCCAAATTTGAAAAATAAAAAAATATTAAGATGAACTGAAAAATCCAAAAATCTAATATTTAAAACATTGAAAAGTTAAAATATCCTAAAACTGAAAAATGGAGAAATCCAAACATCAAAAATTCAAAAAAATAAAAATTCGAAAATCTAAAATTTAAAAATCGAAAAACTGAAAAATCAACGAATCGAGAAGTCGAAAATTTAAAAAATTGGAAAATTGAAATATCGGATAAATCAAAAGTCGAAACATCGAAAAATCGAAACATTGTAAAATTCAAAAATTGAGACATCGAGCAATCGAAAAATCAAAAGACAAAAAAATCGAGGAGTCGAACAATCGAGAAGTCGAAAAATCGAAAAATTGAGAAACCGAAATAGGCCAAAATCGAAAAATCGAAAACTTAAATATGGAAAAATTGATAAAGCGAGAGATTGAATAACCAAAACATCGAAACATCCGAAACTCAATAAATTGAGATCTCAAAAAATTTAAAAATTCGGAAATTTGAAGAATTAAAATATAGAAGTGGAAACTCGAGAAACCGAAAAATATAGAAATTTAAAAATTAAAATATGGAAAAGTTGAAAAATTGAGAAATTGAAATATAAAACAATCGGAAAATTAAAAATCTAAAGTATAAAAAACGAAAAACTGAAAATCCAAAAATAAAAAATAGAAAAATCTGGAAGTCGAAAAATCAAAGAATCGAAGTATTGAAAAATATCAAAACTGAAAGAAATATCCAAAAATTGAGAAATCTAAAAACCAATAAAGCGAAGTCGAAAAATCGAAGAATTGAAGAACTGAAAAATCGAAACTTTGAGAAGTGGGAAAATCAAAAATAGATTAATTGAGAAATCAGAAAACTGAAAATTTAACGCAAAAATTTGAAAAATTGAAAAATTTAAATAATGAAGAACTGAAAAGTCAAAAATCGAGAAATCGAAAAATATAAAATTTAAAACATTGAATAATTAAAATATCGCAAAATTGAAGAATCGAGAAATCCAATTCAATTTGAAAAATTGAAAAATCGGGACATTGAAAAATTGGAAAATCTAGAAATTGAAAAGCTCAAAAGAAAAAAAATCGAAAAACCGAGAAATCCAAAAATCTAAACATCGAAAAATTCAAAAACTGAGACTTCGAGAAATCGAAAAATTGGAGGATCGAGAAATTGAGGAGTCGGAAGCCGAAAAGGAAAGTTAAAAATTGAAAAATTGAGAAATTGAACAATCAAAACCACGAAACATCTGAATTCGATAAATTGAGAAATTAAAAAATTGAATAATCGAAAAATTTTAAAAAAGAAAAACTGGAAAATCGAAAATTAAAATTAAAAAAATCGAAAAATTGAAAAATTGAAATATAGAAGAATTGAAAACTCGAGATATCGAAAAACCTAGAATTTTAAAAAATGAAATATTAAAACATCGAAAAGTTGAAAAATTGAGAAATCGAAGCATTAAACAGTCGCAGAATTGAAAAATCTAAAGTTTACAATAAATTGAAAATCCAAAAAGTAAAAAATCGAGAAATCAAAAAAAATCCATCAGTTCAAAAATCGAAAAGTCGAAAAATTGAAATATTGAAAAATCTCATAACTGAAAGAAATATTCAAAAAATTGAGAAATTAAAAAATTGGAAAATTGAGAAATCGAAAATCTAAAACAGCAAAATCGAAAAATCGTAATCTTAAAAAATCGAAAAATTGAAGAATTGAAGGTGTGAAAAATCGAAACTTTAGGAAGTCCAGAAATGGGCAAATAAAAAAAAATATTTTAGAAATCGGCAAACTGAAAATTTAGAAACGTGAAAATTTGAAAAATTGAAAAATCGAAATATTTAAAAACCGTAAAATTGAAGAGGACAAAAATTGAGAAATCGTATCATTGAAACATCGAAAGATTGAGAAATCGGAAAATAAAAAAATCGAGAAATAGAAAATTTGAAGAATGGAAGAATCGGAGAAACCCAAAATTGAAATATTGAAAAATTGAGAGATTTAAAGTTGAAAAATCGAGAAATCGACAAGCCGAAAAATCTCAATAGCGTATTTATAACCCAGGACTATGCTACTTTTTAAAATTTAAATAACATTATAAATTGGAAAATGTTGATTTTTTTCCAAAAATCTTGATGATGTCTGAGGTGAAAACTCGACACGGATGCACATTTTATTTATTTATTTATTTATTTTATCTTGTTTTCGAAATATAATAAACATTTCAAACAATGTCTATAACTTATTTTAATGTAAATTATATTCATGTGGTTAACAAAATCAGATGTAATATTAGTGTGATTTTGACCTTATTCTAGATTTTATTACAGCAGAACGGCGTGTCCTTTTTAAATTTTAGAAGTTACGGAAACTAGTTCAAGATAGAATTAGTTATCTCGTATTTTTGAAACAAAATCTACCAAAACGTAGGATAACAGCAATTGATTTTCATTGAAAAAAACAGTCTTCAAAGCAACCTTTAACAACTCGATATTACAAACATGCCTCTTAAGTTCTTCATGCGTTTTTTTCTGTCTTATAATTATTTGTAATGTCAACGCCGAAAGTTTATTTACTTTGAATATATATTTTCATTTTGTGTTAATATTTTTGTAACACCACGAATCTAAATTTTACTTAAAATCTTGTTTTACTTTAATCTTGTAAAACTAAACAATTATACCAGTTTAAAAACCCTTGGTAAGTTTCTGTCAGTCTTCAGATATAGTCAAATAAAAATAGGCGTCAAATTCATTTAAATACAATTCTTTCGTATCACGTTACAACGCGTTGCTTCATATTTTTTATGTCAAGTATATTTTCATACTTTGTACATATATGTTTATACCCATTACTGTTTACGGAACAATGTTAATTATGGATTTATGGATAACTCCTCGTATAAGAGCAGAGTGAAGGGTGTTTGCCTTTGCTAATGTTTGATGGCGCCATCTCATGTAGAGTAAAATAAATCTAATACGTTGGCTCACTGTAGTGAAAATGCGCTTTGACGAAAAATTTGTCCCACGCCCCCTGGATTCCTTGTCCTAAAGCTCACTATTTAGGCGAAGTAAAATTTGTATTAGGTTGTCCAACTATAATATACTTAAACAATGGTATTATTATTGTGATGATAATGACAATGATGGACGAATTAAAGATAAGATGCGATGTGATGATGAGAAAATATGGAATTCTTCCATTCCTAGATTTGACCTGATATTGCGTGAATTACAAATCAGATGAAGCACTTAAATCCCCAGGCCAGCGTTAAAAATATCCACTGTATAAATTTGAATAGAATACTAATACTAATAAAAATAGCACTGCATTTTCAAATTTTTGAGAATATAGGGTAAACAGTTCTCCGCACTTTGCTAAAATTGAATAAAAGTACGAAGTTTAGCATTTGTAAAGTACGGCGTTTCTTCACATTCATTGAATTAAATAAGTAGTGCGGCATTCATCCTGGCTACAGTGCTAATATAAAATTGAAACAATTGGTTCTTAGTATATTAATAAGTATTAAGAGCGCTAAGGGAGGTTTTCTGGTCAAAGGCAAAAGTTTAGAGACGCAGCGAAGGGACGTCACCAATTTGTCTGAGATCAGTAAACTTCTTAACTTCGTAATACATAATTTTCTGTACGATAGACAAAATTCTAGCTTGTTTTATCAAATTTGAGATGTTGAAAAAATTCATCACGCATCAAAGAAGCCTATTTTCAAATTTTGTCAATATAGATAGTTTCATCTATAGTAACCAGTAGACAAGACTTACTACCGTTGAAACATACTGTACAAGTAATCAAAAAATAAATATTAACGTATACAATAGCTATTTGTTTAACAAGTCTGGAAAATGCAATTTTGAAAATGCGAGAAATTTACGAGAATTTCCAAAACATTTTCAAGACGTGTAAAATACAAAATTTTGTGGGCCAACATTTTAATATAATAATTTACTCCAAAGATTTATGTTGAAATACGTAACGTTTATTACGTCTGATAAAAAAAAAATGTTTGCAACTTAAATTGTAATGTCAAAATTTCGTGACGCCGCAGGTCTTTTTTTTAGTTCACAGGCATTTCATAGGTAAAAACGTAAAGACTTGATCGTACTTGTTAATATTAACTATAATTCATAATCAGCAAGCAGTCTCATCCTCATCCATAGTCTGTAGTCATGGATTCACCCTCGTCGGGAGTGCCATTATAAGCAACGTCAAAGTGGCAGTTCTAAATTTAATGTCACATTTGGAAGTCTAATAATATTATAAAAAGCGATTTTCCAGCCGGAAAGGAGCATTGTAAATAGGTAAGTTAAGAAAAATGACGGCGTCCCACAAAAACAATGAGTATACCTACCAATCTAAACCTATGCTGCCAAACATCGATATTGTCGACAAGGATAATAAGTTACAATCTATGGAGATTAAATTGCCAAAACATATTGGAGTCAGTTAATGAACGGAATGACAAATTTGGAAATAAGCTGCATGTAGGCACATTTAGAACATTGGCAACCACCATGGTGGAATCATCTTCAAAGGATGAATAAGGACGGACAAGTTAAAACACCTAAAGGCAGCCACACACAGAGAGGGAAGAGTCAAGACTTGAATGTACGTGCCACAGGGTACAGTTAAAACTCCTAGTGTGTGGGGAAGAATGTGGCATGTGCAGTCAAGTCTGTTGTTAGCGTGCACAATTATAACTGCGCGGGGAAAACTCAGTGTGTGTGGAGACAAGTCGCTGCACGCTTGAGTTTTAATTCATTAGCGTCGTATTTTTAAATGACGTCTGACTTATTTTACAATTGTTTTTTTTTATATAATACAAATGCACGCCACTGTAATAACTTTCTACAAGCGTGCACACTTTTGATTGCGCAGTCTTCCCTCTCTGTGTGTGTGCAATTAGAGAGTACGGGTTTAACTTACGACAAGCGTGCACACTTTTAACTGCACAGTCTTCCCTCTCTGTGTGTGGCCGCCTTAATGGCTGGCTAGACCGCAAATCAACAGAGACAAAAGAAAGCAAACACAATTTGGGTCAACAAAATAAATTTTGAACGTAAATAAAGGAAGCACCTTAGACGAAGCAAAGAAATTGGCGAGTAACGGGTAATAAGAAAGAACAGACTAATTTTGTACATAAAATTTAATATTTAGTTACGTTTGGACATCAGATGTAATTAATTATTTTGTAAATGAAATGTACCTAATTCTAACTCATTCCTAACCTATAACTAGTATTTTGTTAATATAGTGTTACGTTCTATTTTTCCGCTAGAGTAGGGAAATTCACAAACAAACAAAAATTAAACTAAACTAAAATTTACTAGTGACCAAATTACAAAACACTGAGTCTGGATTTTACTAACATCGAAAAAAATTATCTACACTAACTTGGACAAAGATTATCCATAACTGTCCAACTGGACCTTCCTTGCTACTGCAAGGTCACCGTTCTTCCCACTATAAATTCCTCTCAGCCAATCTCATTGGGACTGACAACCCTGGCGACGAGGCTCAGACACAAGGACGAACATAAAAACACCACCAGAATGGAGCAATTGACAACCTCGCTTGTGCAGCAATTATTTGGATTGACCAATTTTACTATAACTAGAATGATTTATTGCGTGATTTGGAATTACTTTCGCAAATTATAAAATAATTTGAAATTTCTTAGTTCGGCATCTATCTTCACTTGTTATGTGTTTTTTTTTCACACTCCCTTTTCCCCCTTACTATTCTAAAATTCTATTACTCGTCTCTTTCAAAAAATTAAATAAAAACTATAAATAAAAATAATAACAACGACCTTTTTTTATTATCAATAACGTAACTTAACTGATATCAGAAACGCAAACTTTCCACCTCCTCTGCTCTATGACCGTGGTTCGCTAAAATTCTTTAATTCAGGTCTTTTGTGGATCTAAATCGGGCTAGTTCATTTGAAAAATAAGAGTAGGGGAAAATGCCGAGAAAGAACAAGGGATGATAAGAAAAGAGAGAAATTGCATTTTGCGGTAGATTTTACTACTAGAGCTTGAATCCACTTCAAGCATACTACGCTAGATTTTACTACTAAGAGCAATTTCGAAACCAAATAGAAAAAGAATGCAAAACTAAATTCAAGAAGAAAAAAATATAGAGAAGGAGAAAGGAACAATGGGAAAGAAATTGCGTTTTGCCTTAGATTTTACTACTAGAGCTTGAATCCACTTGAAGCATACTACGTTAGATTTTACTACTAAGAGCAATTTCGAAACCAAATAGAAAAAGAATGCAAAACTAAATTCAAGAAGAAAAAATATAGAGAGGGAGAAAGGAACAATGGGAAAGAAATTGCGTTTTGCCTTAGATTTTACTACTAGAGCTTGAATCCACTTCAAGCACACTACGCTAGATTTTACTACTAAGAGCAATTTCGAAACCAAATAGAAAAAGAATGCAAAACTAAATTCAAGAAGAAAAAAATATAGAGAAGGAGAAAGGAACAATGGGAAAGAAATTGCGTTTTGCCCATAGATACCACCATGCCAAGTTCTTTCCCTAGCAGAGCCTGTGACGACATCCTCCTGTCATACATATCTCTTGTGCATAGAGGGATTACAATGAAGCTATCTTTGTCTGATCACTATTTGAATTTTGTGCGCCTAAATTTTAGGAAGTATGTCTGAACTAACTTCGTACGAAAGATGTTGACAGCTTGATTTTATAAATAATTCACAGTATTGTCTTTGCCATTTCTATTGAAACACCACCTGTTGATTTTGCTTAAGGGGGAACGCTAGACGAGAGACAAATTTGAATTGGGCGCCATTTGTTGCCTTAAACGCAACCAGCAATTCTTCTCTAAATCTACCTGACGCGCTGGGATAGACGACTACCGGACGTGGGTCATAAAAACATCGTAAGCCGATAATGAAGAATAATGATAATTTATGACAGGCGGCCCACAACATACCTTCACCACAGAATAATCATTTCTCGTATTCTTTTGAGATATTAATTTTAATATTCGAGATAATTATTATACTATTCAAACACAATTTAGACACTGTAGAGCAAACAAGGCTTATCAAGCCCGTCTATTAGTTTATTCGCCTAAATGTATTATTAATACCGTTTTCTTGTTATTTAGATAATGGAACAAATTAAATGCACAGTTCTATTTTTAAACGAGAAATTGAACAATCAAAAAATCAAAACATTGAAATCCCAGTAAGTTGATAAATAGGAAAATTTAAAAAACAAAAATTTTAAAAATCCAAGAATTGAACAACAAAAAAATCTAAGCCTGAAAACTCAGAAAATCGAATGATCGAGAACTTAAAATATCAAAGAAAACAAAAAATCTAAAATTAAAAAATTCGACAAATTGAAAAATCATGGAACTGAAAAATCGAAAAGTCCAGATAGTAAGAAATCTAAAAACCTAAAACTTTAAAAACTGAAAAATTAAAATATCGAAAAATTTAAAAACCGAGAAAACACAATATCAAAAATTTGAAAAATTGAAGAAACGAAATATTGCAAAATTCCAAAGCTGAAATATTGAAAAACCTAAAAATGGAAGGAAAATTAAAGAATCGAAACAGTGAAAAAAATCTCAAACTGAAACATTGAAAAATTGAGAAATGGAGAAATGGGAAAAGCAAAAAAATTGGTCTAAAGAGTTTAGACAGTACTTCCTTCGCTATCGGAAACGTGACGACTGCATGCCTATTATGTTTTTTTTTTTTCACATTAGATGTCAAAGCATTCGGTTTTGTAGTTCCTGATTAAATCAATAAAATAAATTTGCGCATTCATTAAATTTTTTGAGTCACCCTGTATATCCGAATGCAAAAAATATGAATGGAATGATAAATTACAAGAAGAGACTCATCATATTTTGTACCTTTTAAATAGGATTATTCGGCCAACTTTTGAGCTGACGTCATCAGTTTTTTGGAGGGGATAAGCAAATATATTTTGACTAAAAATTTATATTCTTTATAACCTTAAAACATTTGCAAGATTTCAAAGCATTGGGTTCTGTAGTTCCTGATTAAATCAATAAAATGAATTTACGCATTCATTAATTTTTGGGGTCATCCTGTATATGCAAATCCAAAAAACATGAATGGAATGATAAATCACAAGAAGAGACTCATCATATTTTATACAACTGAGATAGGATTTATTCAGCAAAATTTAAGGGTGACGTCATCAATTTTTTAGAGGGGATAAGTAAATATATTGTGATTAAAACGGTCTTGGTTTAATAACAAAAAAATATTGTTCGTCTATGAAACAAGCTCGTCTTAGACAAAGTATGTCGTAAAAAAATGTACGTATGCTGGTGCCGACTGCGATTATGGTTTAAATATTTTTTAGATAATCCTGACATGGATGTAGAAACATTTGTGACAACCAAAGAGGTTTTTTTGAGAAAATTATCTTTTAATTTAGACCAAATTGAAATAGACAGTGGGCAACAGGCACATTTGGGCAAAAGAAAGAGAAATTAGAGTCACGGCTTTACAAACTTAGATCAACTACAGCAACAGCTAAAACTGTGGAGTCTCTGTTGTACAGTACATTTAGACCAGGGGGGACTGGTCAGGGGCGGCAGGGTCGGCCACGCCGTACCAGTCATTTTAAAATACTTAGTAAGCGTTGAAATTAGAAAATTAAAAAAGAAATAAAGTTTGAATGTACGTTAGGATAGATCATATACAGGGTATTTTTGAAATAGATGGAAACTTTTTTTAAGGTAATTGGTCACGATGTAGAGAATTTATGCATCAAGTATTGATCTAATAAAAATCCTTTAGTTTTCGAGATAAAATTGATTGAAAATCTGTTAAAATTTGCGTGTGCGCTACTGATTCCAAAAATGTTAAAGGTACATTTGATCACTATAGTAATTTAAAGTAGGTAAAATTGTTGCTTGTTAACATGACAGTACATTCATTAGCCCATCATTTTTTGACGTTTTTGCAATTTTTTGGAAGAACAAAATGAATTTTTCTAATTCTGAAATGACTGACATGGTTCTGACGTATGGACAAGCCTTAGGAAACTCCTTGGAAGCTCGACGTTTATACCAAGAAGCATTTCCCGAACGAAGATTGCCAAATCATAAAACATTTGCTAACGTTGTTCAGCGTCTACGAGAAAATGGGAAATTTCAACCTCGTTTTAGTGATCGTGGTCGTGAAAGGACAGAACGGACACTTGATGCCGAAGAAGAAATTTTGAATGTCGTTGAAAACGATCCAGGTATAAGCATTAGACGATTGTCTTACCGAGTGGGAGTTTCACCTTTTGTGGTGTGGAGAACTCTACATGAACAAGGCCTACACCCCTATCATGTACAACGAGTTCAGCATTTTTAAACCAGAAGATCTGCCACGTAGAGTTCGCTTTTGTGAATGGCTATGCCAAAAAAATAGAGAGGACCCTCAACAGAATAACAAATGTAGCTGCTGAAATTAGAGCACATCCCGAAATGATAACCAGAACCCAACAATTAGACGTGCGGAAGCGTGTATACGAAATGGTGGTGGACATTTTGAAAATTTGCTCTAGTTGCATACGTTACGTTTTGTTTCATTTTATGGTTGATTAAATTATGATTTTGAAGTTTTAATTGTCAGTTCATTAATTATTGTCATTGTTTATTTGTTGCTAGCAATAAATTAATAGCAACAGTAGTTACACCTCGGCAGTTTTCAGTTACTAGGTTTCACATTTTTTCGTGAAACCATTATTTATCAGTGGAGGAATGAATGTTTGGATAGGGGTTAAATTTTCCTTTCAAAATTTTACTAAAACAACAAACGTTCATTTGACTTCTTAGGTTCCCTACATTCACCAGATTTTTTGTTTCCATGTATTTCAATAACACCCTGTATATTAAAAATAGATTTTATTATATTGTAGGTACAAAATAAAGCATTTGTTGCTAATTTTAAATGCTGATAAACACGTTTTGCCGGCGAGATTTCGGCACGTCGTATCCAGGAATGCATAATGCTCGATGTTTCGACTTCGCAGCAGCTTACGGTTTCATCGTTCTCTTTGTCTACTACACTGTAGTAGACAAAGACCTGGCGGAACGTATGTTGCGCCAGGTCCGGCGAAATCCTCCTTCGCCGTACCCAGCAACGCGAATTTAGTTTTTAAAACCCTTAATATTTAAGATAGCTAACAAAATTACAAAACAATAACGGCTTCGATGTTCTTCAGTGCATACTATTTTTTTTAAATAAAAATTGTCGATTTAATACATTTTCCTGTGTATGAATAATAAACGAAAAAAATTACATTAAATTATCTAAAATTTTATTTTTCGTACATAACTTTGCTACAACATAAATGCGCTTTTTCTGTATTTTTAGCATCTAAGCGTTTTCAGATATTTCAGAAACGAATTTAAAGTTTTAAATCATTTTAATTTTTCAATTATTCAATTAATTTATTTGACAATTTGTCATATACATTTAAAAAAAAATAAATGTAAATGAAGAGAGTTAACAGTTGGTACTTTTATTATTACTTTTTTTATATTTTTTAACTGCATGTCATTATTTAATTATTATTATTTAATTGTGAATGTCCGGGGTCGGCAAGCCGTATAGCCGCCGGTCGACGCGGAACTCAGTAAAAATAATGTTTTCGGTGGTTCTCAATTAATGATAAAGCAGAACAAGTAGAATTAAGGATTAATAGTATTTGGAATCAAACTGACATTGTCAATTTCTTATAAAAAATTATTTTAACAGGTCGAAACATTTGAAATGTTTTGTACATCCTGGAACGTAAAGTGTCAGTGGTTAACGAGTAGCGGCCATACATTACGAAAATATATAACACCAAGGTGTAGACTCAAAATATTTGGCCGACCCGAAATTTTGACCCACCAGCCGCCACTGAATTTAGACGTAATAATCATGCATACTATGGACAACAAAATGAGGAAAAAGCTGTCAAGTGTTTTGAAATAAATAAAAATATAAAAATTGAACGGTGTGGCTTGTTTATTTCAAAACAATTTCCTTACTTGGCTGCTAGTCCAGACAGGGTTCTAGAGGATAGGAGTGCATTAGTCGAAATTAAATGCCCTTCAAAATTGCAAGATTTGTCTCCCGAAGAAGCGATTAGAAAACAAATAATCAAATTTTGTACATTGACAAACAGAGAATTGAAACTAAAAAAAAAAATCATGATTACTACTTTCAGGTCCAGGGACAAATGCTTGTTACTGGTATTTCACAAGTTTATTTTGTTGTGTGGACACCCAAAGGAATTAATATAGAAAAAATTGGTCTAAAGAGTTTAGACAGTACTTCCCTCGCTGTCGGAAACTTGACGACTGCATGCCTATTGTGTTTTTTTCTCATTACATTTTTGTAGTGGGAATTTAAAATTGCGATGACGTCATCAACATTTTTGCAAGGACACGGATATCAGTTGGGATAGATGTAGTGTAATACTAAGAATAAAATTATTGTATTCCCAAATTTTCGGGAAAATGAATTGGGTCGTTTTGAATATTGATTTTTTATAATCAATAAAATAACGAAACAATTTACTCACGTATACGGCAACTGAAAATCGTTTATGTATAAACATTCTTAATTTAAGATGACAAGCGTAACAGCATACGTTAGAGCCAAACAGAGAAACTGTAAACAAAATGACCATCGGTTTTATTGCTTCGACTTCCGCTTATTATATAAAACATTGGGTTTTATTTTAATTCTTGACGGTGAAATTCAGAATTGGTTGATTATAAACATGTCTATTTCACATTCGCGGAACCAAGTGAACAAATGCAGGTCTGTAATGTTAAAGTCGATGTAAATAAGCGTGCTACCCTTATGTTTCAACCGAGTTTTTCCTTTAACAAATTTTGTGTCTAACAAATTGGGTTGGTTGGGGTGTAATACTAATAATAAGTGTTGCCTTTAATTTAATCAATAAAATAAATTGACTTCATTAATTTTTTTTGAACCACCTCTTAAGAAAATCTAAAAAATATGAATGGAATGATAAATCACAAGTACAAACTCATCATATTTTTTGCATTTTAGATAGGATTTATTCAGCAAAATTTAAGGGTGACGTCATCAATTTTTTTAGGAGGGATGAACAAATACATTTTGAACAAAAGTTTACCATGCTTATAATAACTTTAAAATATTCCCAAGATTTCAAAGCATTCGGTTTTCTAATTCCTGATTAAATCGATAAAATAAATTCACGCCTTCATTAATTTTTTTGAGTCACCCTGCATATGCAAATCCAAAAATATGATTGGAATGATAAATCACAAGTACAGACTCATCATATTTTGTACATTTTAGATACGATTTATTCGGCAAACTTTTGAGCTGACGTCATCAGTTTTTTGTAGAAGATAACCAAATATATTTTGACTAAAAATTTATTATGCTCTTTATAACCTTAAAACATCTGCAAGATTTCAAAGCATTCGGTTTTGTAGTTCCTGATTAAATCAATAAAATAAATTTACGCATTCATTAATTTTTTTGAGTCACCCTGTATATGCAAATCGAAAAAATTTGAATGGAATGATAAATCACAAGAAGAGACTCACCATATTTTGTACATTTTAGATAGGATTTTTTCAGCAAAATTTTGTGGTGACATCATAAATTTTTTAGGGGGGACGACCAAATGCGTTTTGATCAAAAATTTACCATGCTTATGATAATTTTAAAATATCTTCAAGATTTCGAAGCATTCGGTTTTGTAGTTCCTGAGTAAATCAGTAAAATAAATTTACGCTTTCATTTATTTTCTTGAATCACCCTGTATATGCAAATCCAAAAAATATGAATGGAGTGATAGATCACAAGTACAGACTGATCATATTTTGTACATTTTAGATATGATTTATTCGGCAAATTTTCGAGCTGACGTCATCAAGTTTTTGGAGGGGATAAGCAAATATATTTTGACTAAACATTTATTATGCTCTTTATAACCTTAAAACATCTGCAAGATGTCAGAGCATTCCGTTTTGTAGTTCCTGATTAAATCAATAAAATATATTTACGCATTCATTAATTTTTTTGAGTCACTCTGTATATGCAAATCCAAAAAATATGAATGGAGTGATAAATGACAAGTACAGCCTCATCATATTTTGTACATTTTAGATATGATTTATTCGGCAAACTTTCGAGCTGACGTCATCAAGTTTTTGGAGGGGATAAGCAAATATATTTTGACTAAACATTTATTATGCTCTTTATGACCTTAAAACATCTGCAAGATTTCAGAGCATTCGGTTTTGTAGTTCCTGATTAAATCAATAAAATATATTTACGCATTCATTAATTTTTTTGAGTCACCCTGTATATGCAAATCCAAAAAATATGAATGGAGTGATAGATCACAAGTACAGACTCATCATATTTTGTACATTTTAGATATGATTTATTCCACAAACTTTTGAGCTGACGTCATCAAGTTTTTGGAGGGGATAAGCAAATATTTTTTGACTAAAGATTTATGATGCTCTTTATAGCCTTAAAACATCTGCAACATTTCAAAGCATTCTGGTTAGCAGATTAAAAATTAAATTTCAAAATGTTGTTTTATAGTTTTGATTTTTTTTCCAAAAATCTGGACGTTTCGGGTGAAAAGTCGATTCAGAGTTGTAAACTACATGTGTAGGACTATGTTATTTTATACAATTGAAAACCCATTTACTATGTACAATTTTGAAGTGACGTCATCGCATTAGTGGTGGGGATGATTAGACAAATTTTGGTTAGCGTTTTACCATCTACATGATATTCTTAATATAAGTACAAAATTTCACAACAATCGGTCGAGTACTTTCGGAGATTATCTGTCTAATAAAAATCCGGGACAACAGACGGACAGACGGACAGACGGACGGACAGACGGACAGACGGACAGACGGACGGACAGACGGACAGACGGACAGACGGACAGACGGACAGACAGACGGAAATGGGAGACCTATTTCTTCGTCTTCTAGGGGTCATGAAAGATCGAGAAAACGTAAAAGTAGAGAGTCGGCCGACGGACTCGATTACAATACTTCCTTTGCTTACGCTCGGGAAGTAAAAAACGAAGAAATATATAAAAAGATGGCAGATAAACTTGGCAGATTTTACTTTGGCGCATTATTGCCCGAAATAATTGATTTAAGAAGAAAGAGGAACCTGCCTTTGCGAGAGATTTTTTTAAATAAATAAAATTTGTTTCTATTTTTTTATGTATTTTAATAATTTATTAGGAGTACATTTTTCATCACCAAGACTTGCATATTTTTATCATAAATATATTTCGAAAATGATCTCTCGGCAAATGAAAACATACGAGCACTTTTTTCGAGTAAACAATTAAGGTAGAAGTTAGTGGGCGTAGGGCTTTTTTACAACACCTCCTTTCTGGGATAAGTAGTAGATACACTTAGCTACTTATACGTGTTAAACAAAAGATGTATTTTATATATTTTTTATTATTATTATAAATATGCTTATTAGTTTTATCAATTAAGAAAGCAAAATATATATTAACAATAATATTACAATGAATTTTTAGTAATCATGTGTATTGAATTCAGGATCCTGATTGGAGTAAAAATATTATAGTTCCCCAGTTTTAATTCGGTTTTATGGTAGTACCTCATTGCGTAAAAATTAATTTCCTTAACAATAGATTACTACGGCCGGTCCTGGCGGCTGGTTATAAAATTGAGTTCCTTTCCATAAATTAGAAAAATCAGCCGAGAACCCTAACAATCAACTTATGGTAGAGCAGGCGATAAGGGTTTTACCTGGAAAGTCGCTTCCGTAAATTTTAGCGGCGCTCCTATCGGCAAAGTACTGAACTAACGGCTCAAAATCTGTCGAATTGATACCCATTTTTTTCAATAATTGTTAGTTTTTGTTAAAAACTCTGCTAACCAATAGATCATTAATTTTCCTCTGATATTCCTGTTAAAATTATTCTACGTATTTTGCATTAATTTGTGGTATATTTTGATTTTAATAAACACATTATTATTTAAACAAATTGTACCACTAACAAACATTTAATGACTCTGTGCCCTGTAAAAAGTGATGTTTTATCCATGTGCGAATTTTCAAGCGATTCTATGATGGTTATGACTCAAAAAACTTGAAAAGAAAACATACAATGGTGCTTTTTTTACGATATTTCTCAGCCATATTTTTTTAGTTGATTGAACTGGTCTCCGCGCTCTAGAATATGAAAAAAGCTGCAGTTTGATGTATGATACATCTATATTAATATCATTTTTTCATACAAAAAAACAAAAAAATTTTAAACCTCGTCTAGCGAGTCCCCTTAAAATTTAGCAATCGGTAACAGGTTTCGACAACTGCTTTTAATTCGAAAATTGTCTGAATATGAACGATGCCAAATTTACGATTAACAGGTGGTGTTTCATTAGAAATGGCAAAGACTATAGATAACGAAAGAATAGTAAATTATTGGGCAGCGATTGTGATCCGTTATGATTACATCACTTATTAAAATAGGATCTTTGTTCTAAATTCTAAAATTGTTTTTCTTACGAGAACTCGAAAGACAGGTTAGAAGAAACATCTGTGAAAAGCGATTTGTTGCGCTGGTGCAATACAAGGATCGACGTGAAATAGACATATACAGATGAAATGCATATAACAAAGATGAAGATGTGGTGATCACACAAGGATAGCATTATATTACTCCCCTTGACGTAGAAAACGACAACAGATAGCTTCATGTCTAGTCACAGGTTTCAGTTTGAGTATTGGTATCTATTTATTATATGATCTATAGTTTCAGTTTGGATAGGGTCAATGTCATAATAGTATACTGAAATTTTCGGGAAAGTTAAAATTGTATAACAACGTTTCGCAATGTAACTTTGAAACTACAAAACCGAATGCTCTGAAATCTTGCAGGCGTTTTAAGGTCATCGTAAGCATGATATCAAAATTTATCTTTTATCCCGTTCCAAAATGATGACGTCATCTCAAAATTTTGCCAAATAATTCCTACTTAAAATATACAGAGCATTGTGTCTTTATGTTTGTGGTTCAAAAGTTTTTAATTACTTATACAGGTGATTCAAAAAAAATTAACCAATGACGCAATCTATTTTATTAATCAATCTTACTAAAATTTTGAAGACGTCATCACAAACTTTTGTTATCGAAAAACTTATAGAAACATACGCATACTATGCTTCTCTATCTGTACTTTAACAATCCCTATATAACTTTATTGTAACTTATTATCATAAATAGCTATTAAGATAACTAGGTGCTTTAAAGGACGCGGTCCCAGTTTAAATCCGAGCGACCGAAGGGAGCGAGGTTTTAATGGGACCGAGTCCTTTTAACTATAAAACACCGTGTTATCTTCAATATTTTTTCTAACACTGAAGCTTATTTGATCCGAAATCGTCTGTTATTAATATTTTATCGGGAGATTTTTAGTGAGGCAAAATGTTTCTTGAGGCTGCCGTGGGTAGTAGTCATGGTAATAGTATCAACAAATTTTGCAAAAAAATGTTGTTCGTTAAAATGTGTGAACGCCTTTCAATCGGAATATTAGAAAAAGCCAATGAATTACGCACTAAATTATTACCCGCAAAATCAAAAAACGCTTATGAGAAGGTGTACGTGGCTTTTAATCAGTGGACGTCAGAAAAAGGTGTAAAAAGTGACGGAAGACGTTATTCGGACTTTCCTTGATGCAAGCGTAAGTACCAGTTTTAGGCTGGGTTTATGCTCATCTATCATATATCACCTAGACATTTAGCATTTTTAAATTTTTTAAACAGTTGTAGCGACGATTCCAATGTACAGGTCAGCAACCAGATTAGATGTACAAAGCTGGATTCCGCCTTCGAAAGTAGCAGAGACAACCAACATCAACAACAAGAGTTCACCCTTCAAGAGTAATGGAAATTTATATTTTAATAATTGTAGTTTTGTATTCAATAAATAAATGTTACGAAAAATGAACCAGCGTACTTTAAATAGTATAAAGGACGTTACCATTGACGACGTACTTTATAAAGAACAGTGGATTTATAGATACCTTTTTGGTCGAGCTTAAATGAATCTTAGAAGCGATTTAAAATGTCAGTGTTAGAAAAAAAATATTAAATTTGCAGAATAAAATTTACTCATACAGGGTGACTGAAAAAATTAAGAATGAAGCAATCTACTTTACTGGTCAACTCAAGAACAGTTCATCCGACTTTCCCGAAAATTTCTGTACACAGTACTGTTATTACTAGTATTACACTACCCCTATACAAATTTGTATACATGTCCTTGCTGAAATGTTGATGACGTCATGACAAAATTTTCTTATGGAAACACTTACTTGAAATATACGCATAACATGCATGTGTTTCTGTACTTTAACAATCGACATATATAACTTTATTGTAAGTTATAGAGCTTATCCTAAAAAAAATAATATTCGAAAATTAAATTTTATACTTTTTTTCTATATTAACCTATGGGTTCCCAAAAATAATAACACAATCCAAGGGGTTCCACTACTCAAGAAAGTTTGAAGACCGCTGGAATAAACGGATATATTGCACCATTGCACCAGACTTGGGTATCGCTCATCCCTTCCACTCAAAACAAGTTATAGCGGAAGACGTCGCGTACTCAAGGGCCAGCAAAAAATTGTAATAAAGGCGACGAAAAAACGCAGTTGAAAACAGTGGCGTAACCCATAGCTGTAACAGGGTCCATCGGGCGAATGGCAACATATATAACTTTATTGTAAATTATAGGGCGTATCATAAAAAAATAACATTCGAAAATTAAATTTTATACTTTTTCAAGGAAGCGGTCTAAATGATTTTAGACCAATTTTTTATTATTTAATTAAAAATATTTGCCAAATATTATGGATATATACAACAATAAGATCCGTAGGTACCTATTTTAGAGGTAGTATTGTAAACGTGAAATATTTTATTTCACTGAAATATTTCACTCCTTCCATAAATTTCATGAAACTTACTTCAAATTTCCCGCACACATCTGCAGACATAACCAAAGTCGTGAATACACTTTACTCGTCAAAGGTGGAGTAAAAAGATAAAAGCAGATAGTAAAATGTAAAAATTGGCCATAATTTATTTTTTCTTTGGAGGATTCTATATCTGTAGACGATGGAAAAAAGAAAAAGCCCTATTTATGACTACTTTACAACCAGTTATGGTCATAAAGGCAAAATAGCAAGACAAAATTATTTTTTTTTAAATTATAGATTTTAATAAGTTATTATAGTTACAAGCTTTTTAAAGTAGCAAAGTAGTATTGGCCTCTCACGAAAAATATCTTCTGTCAAAAGTGAGGTTAAAGTAGCTTTCACATGCATTTTTCGAGGAACTGTTGCCTGTTTTATACAGTTTAATTATGTTTTCTTCAAACGTCATATAAGTGACGTTTAAATGACTTCCACTTATATGATTATTGATTAGAATTCAGATTAATTTTAATTAATATGTAGTTAATTTTGTTAGATACAATTGTATCAACAATCGTTTCTAGGAGGTTAAAGTTTTAGTTAACTTTAATTACAAGTGGTGCAAACAGCCCTAAGCATATAAGTCTAAGTTACTAGATTATTATAAATTTGTCAGTTACTAAAAAAAGAAGTTTGAAAAAAGGCAAAAAGTTACAAAATTTAACTCTTATTTTTATTATTGATTGTAATAATATGTAATTACGAATATTAATATACCATTTCACGAAATTTTTTCCATGCGACTATTATTACCTGCATTATTCAAGGCATTATTCGAACCGAAATTCACGGTTTTCCATTGCATTATTCTAATCAAAGTTCACGATTTTGTTAGAAATACTAGGGCAATTAACAAATTTGCTGCTGTTGTCTTCATCATTTATTGCTGTCAATATTCGTTTTGTTTGCTAATGAATTCTGTATATAGTTGGATTCATGTATCTTTTGACACACGTGACCGAAGTATCATACAAGCTCAGACAGCACCTACCATAAGAATCTTTGTTTTAAGGATTACAAAAACGAAGAGCCAGACAAATAGTATGTCTACCGAAATTAGGCCAAATTACGCTCTACGTCAGTTATTCTCTTCCACGTTCCTTGAATTAGAAAAAGATAAAATACGTAATAAATGCGTCCACATAGTGCGACAGGCACTGATGTAGTCAATCTAGTGACTGTTAATAATTCATCGATTTTTCATCAAACGTCACTGTCATTTTTGGTTTTACTCAGAGTGGTTAATCGCAGTTTTTCGTTGTTCTATTCAAGTTTTCTATTCAGTTCTTCGTAAAGTTCGTTGGTTGTTAGGATTCTTGTTTCGTTGTCCTATTTTTTATGTTTTGTTATCTTATTTCTTGTTCGTGTTTGGTCTACAACTG
Organism: Zophobas morio; assembly: GCF_036711695.1. Classification (NCBI taxonomy): domain Eukaryota; kingdom Metazoa; phylum Arthropoda; class Insecta; order Coleoptera; family Tenebrionidae; genus Zophobas; species Zophobas morio. The sequence continues at coordinate 7,995,758 of NW_026972163.1, forward strand.
GAGGGCAAACGTTTGAGTTCCCGTGCCCAGGAGTATTTTGCTCTTGAGAAGGAAAACGGTGGTCCTCTAATCTCATTAAATGGTACAGAACAAGTAAGTAAAAACCACTTGAAGGTTCATGGTTAATAATTTCGCTCAAATTTTTAGCGAGTTGCAGATGTTCTACGTGTTACTCGCCGAACGGTTTCAAAGATTAAAAGAAAGACTTGGCGTGCTTCCCAGTCCAACAAAATCACGGCCCAATTGGAAAGCACCGAAACCAAAAGACCTGCCTGAACCTATACATTTGTGTCATGTTGACGTTATGAACATTGTCATCTTTTTGACTAATTACTACAAAGTAACAGTTATTAGTTCGGACGTTAGCTTTTGGTCACGTGTGTAAAAAAATACATGAATCCAACTATACAGGGTGCCTCAGAAATAAGTACATTAATTTTAATCAGTTATAGAGCTCATTGAACTCAAAAACTTTTTTTAGTAGAGTTTTGTCAAGAACTTTTTAATTATCAAGTTAAAAATTGTTAAAGTTATACCCCAATTAAGGTTACCCGCCCATGGATCCTCAGTCACCCATGGACACTAATAATTATTAAAATTAATAATTTATGGTCAAAAACAGTTACTAGGATACGTATTTTCCTAATCTTGTCAATGTGACAAACATTTAGAGAGAAATTGAAAATCCTGCTCCCTAATGGCGTACGGAATTTCATCGGCCCAAATGTGGGTTGAACACCTTCCCTCGTGTAACCGACCTCATCAGTTGATGGTATAAGAGATACAAAATTTGCTTGTTCGTTTATTTTTCTATTAACCCACTCACAAAAGTTTTGCCTACGTGGTAAGTCTGTTAGTTTCAATAACTGAACTTTCTGGTCCTGAAAGGGGTACATTTGTTCTCTGAGTATCCTCCAAATACTACTCTCCGATACATCACACTAGACAGTGATACGTGCTAGTGCCCGGTCGAGCTTCGACACTCTTCAAAACAGCATCTTCAGTATTAGCAATTCTATTACTACGTAACTTACCCCGATTCTGAGGTGCCGGTTTAAAAGATCCGTACTCTCGAAAATACAGCAACGTTCTTAAAACTGCGCACATTTGGCAGACGATTTGGGAGGTTTTCTGAAAAAATTCGTTGGGCGCGAGTGCCGTTTCCCGGAGCTTCACCGTACGTTAAAACGATATCGGTGCATTCCAGATTTGAAAACAAAGCCATTTCAACACATTTCGTCTATAAATTAGAAATTTGTGCCAAACAAACTTTAAAGAGACAACGTTTAATAAAAACATTGACATAAAAATGATTGTCAGTGTCAAAACGGTTGCTACGGTACCTTCTTCATTGTTGTAGTGTTGCTATTATTTAAGTTATTATTTAAGGTGAACATAGACGGCTCGTGAATATATGGGTGGGAAAATTCAAAATTCGACTTGAGTTTTCGAAAAAATGCTAGATAAAAAAGTTGTTCCGTTTCACGAGTTCTGTTACTGGTTAAAATTAATGTACTTATTTCCGAGACACCCTGTATATCAGTTCAATATTGTATATTGAACTGTGAACGAGTGTAGACGTGCTTGTTGTTGCTCCGAAAATAGTTCATTAAATCGAATTATTTGATTCAATAATTATGGGTCCAAAGCCCAAGAAGGTGTCCGACACCAGTGCTGAATTACAAAGTGCAATAAATGAAAGTCTCTCAAATTTTTTTAAAGATAAAAATATCGAGTGCGCATGCAACGATCAAATATCTATATTGCTTGACGAGCTCGTAAACTGCAAAACCTTAATAATATCGCAAAATACACTAATAAATAAATTACAAAGTGACATATACGACTTAAAAATTAATGTATTAAAAATGTCGATGAATACGCAGAGACCTTCACAGACTTTAAACACCACAGGACTTGAAAAACGCCTATCAAATATTGGTGTAAGAAATAATGATGATAGCAGAACTTTCACTGTACCAACTAACGTTATTTACAACCAACCATCCGATGAAAATATCTTCCAAAAATCGCATTTAAATCAGAACGAAACATTGATATTGTTAAGTTTGATGGATTATGAATAAGAGCAGCGGACAGTCGTTTTATAGTTTTATTAAATAAATAACAAGTGTGTTCTAGAGCGAGTACGATATTATGACCGTTAGGTCCAGAGATTGAATATAAAGACTATGTTAACCGCTTGAAGAGTGCTTGAAGAGTGAATGATGAATAGTGAATGAATGTTCCCTGTGTTTCAAGGTGGTGGTGGCCCTGGCTCCCACCCTTACGGGTGGAGAGGGGTGAAACAGGTCCCCGCCAGAGGCACTAACATACCCCCCGCCTTGAAACAATTACATTGTTTTAATACCAAAATAATAGAATGTTAGAATGATAACATGATATCGTAATGATCAATTCGAATGAGAATACATGAGTAAGATTTACTACAATTAACATTGTATAGAATGGATTCACAGTGATTATACCATATGGGCAATAAACTAAGAATAGCGATTTACAACACTTGCCCACATACAATAAGAATGAATATAATTTATAGGTACTTGGAATACACCTGAAAGAGAGATTTACAACTCTTTATCAGGTACAATACGAGTGGACAAACTTTATTTACAATAGTGTGTATGTAATGAGTTAACAGATAACCAGAACCCGAATTAGTAAATGGAAATGCCGTTTCCGAATTGGCGCACTTTATAATGCAATTTCGACACTGCACAAACACTACGCGAACAAGATCGTCTTTGCCGCGATGGACTTGCACTATTCGTTGGAATCGCCACTGCAACGGGAAGCCGGTTGTCCTCTTTGATCGGTAGTACTAGAGCTCCAGTGCCGGGAACGTTTCTTGAGGGGGTTTTCCACCTGGATCTCCCCTGCAGCGTCGTATGATATTCCGCGGACCAGCGCTTCCAAAAATGTTGGCGACAGGATTCACTCAATTGCCAACGGGAAAGGATGTTGACAGGAATAGTAGTGTATTCCTTTTCTACTGGAGTTGTCAATGGATGGCCAACAAGACAATGGCCTGGAGTCAGTGCGGCTGAATTAGTAACGTCGCTGGAAAGCGGCGTCACAGGGTGCGAATTCAGGACAGCTTCAATCCTGACCAAAAGCGCATACATCATCTCGCACGTTAGATGGTTGTACCCGATAACGCGCTTGATGTAAGTTTTTACGGATTTAATCCACGCTACCCACAAACCACCAAAATTGGGCCCACGCGGGGGAATTAAAGTCCATTTGATATTTTCTGGTTTTAGCTTATTCTGAAATTCTTTCCCTAATAGCAATTCGCTTAGCTTGCGCTTAGTACTTACGAAATTTGTGACGTCGTGACTAATGAATGCTGCATATAAAAACGATTCTTTTTGGTTATCCCACCTGATATCTAAAGTTTTATTATTGTATTGTTTGTCAGTTATTAAACGATTACTGTTGGATGTAGCCTGAGCGCATTCTTGTATATCAGGACAATTAGACGACCATTTACTTATCTTGGAACTTGCCTTCGCTAGAACGGTCTTTAAGTCGTCTTTGGGCTCGATTAATTTGACTAAAGAATTTGAAACGAACAATGCCTTATCGACATAAAACCAATGATTGTGTTCAGGAGATTCTAGCCACATGATTTTTTGATAATTGCGGTCGTCAGAGTGAAGCCAACCACACCGGTACATCTTCGATATATCACATGTGTTGATAAATTGGGGCAAACGAAATTGAATTAGAATTGTGAAAGGTTCGGACTGCAAAACGGGGGCTGTTAATGAGTTGTCGTTTAGGCTTGAATTGTTTGAGCTAAGATTTGAACGGTCAAAAACCTTGCAGAATTTAATGGAAGAAATGTAGGGATTGTAAACACAATTGTGTGGCAGGTAACTAGGATTATTTAAGGAATTTCCGTTAAGTACCTTCAGGTGTACAAGGTCTAGGTACTTCCTTAGAAAGACAATAAAACCCTCGGTAAGTTTATGATTACGACCCTCTGCGAACCATAACGGTTGGAGAACCCCTTCTTGGGAATTTCTTACTTGAGGTGGATTTTTGAAATAAGGGACGGTGGAACGACCCAACTTTTCCGAAAAGAGGAGTTTAATTACGAAACGACCATCGGGTGAATGGCCGCTGGTATTTTGAAAAGGGGTTGCACAAAGAGAGGTTTTAAAACCTTTGCTTAATAACCCGCTTCCGGTTTTGACGGTTTCAACTTCCAAGAAATGAGAAATAATTTTGCTCAAACTAATCTTGCGATGACGGGAATTTCTTAAATGCCCAAAACTGCCATTAAGAATCAACCCCAGCGCGGTATTTTGAAGCGCCGGTGGATTTTTCATAAAATGATTTTGTATTTTAAGTTCGGCATTTTCTGAATGTTTTTTCTTATCAAGAATTGCTACGATTGACGTATCGATGCTATGAATATGTAATTCCACAGACTTGCCCAAATTTTCGGTGATGAATTGAGATTTACTCCCGATGTCCAAGAAAACGCGACATTCTTTTACTTTACCTGATTGGCCCATTACGCGCATCAAACCGGTGGATAAAAGTACACTAGACGGAATAGCTAAATTACATTTCGAGGTGTCTTCAGGATTATCGGAATCCTCATCTGGTTTATTTTTGATTTCATTCTTGGGAAGGTTATTGTTTGTTTCTGTGTGCAAAAGCGTGTGGTGCTTCTTATGACATTGTTTACAACGCCTAGATATGTAACAATTTTTCGCGACGTGATTACTTCTTAAACAATTGAAGCAACGATTCATTTTCTTTATTTGTTCCACTCTATCGTTGGGCGTTAAACTTAAAAAATTTGTACAATTGAATATGTTGTGCATTTGGGAACATATAAAACACGGGATTGATTGATTATTGCTTACTTGTACCTTATTTGTGTTTGATTTTAATGATTTACCCAAATATTTGGTTTTGGATTCACATTGTTTACCAGTATCCAATAATGAGCTACAATCTTTCAAATTATCTGTATGATTTTTTATTGGAACTAACGCGGTGTCTGATTTTGGATTGGATGTGCTATCTATCTTAGTTTGGGACATGCCCACAGAGTTGCAAGAATTATTATCAGGATGATTTTTCGGTTTGCTTGATATTGAATTTGATAATAATTTGTGAGAATTCGGTATTAACTTATGCGTTTCTGAAATAATGACTTTTTTGTTATCGATAGTTTTATACTTAATGAATAGTGCAGGGGTAAACCGCACCTTAACCGGAGCATTGGTAGTCTTATGAAGTTTAATGGGTTCTCCATTTAGCATGTTGTCCACTTTTATGGGTTTTAGATTTTCACAACGTTTTTCGAGATGAGCATTGTTAGTATTTACGTTAAACGAATTCGGGAAAGGAAGATGATACAACAAATCGGCTTTTTTGATTAGAGCAGTATATAATTCCGATATTTCACGGATATAGCTTTGCACGGGTCCGAGATTATAAACTGCGGGTTTGTTAGATTCTTCGCTACTCGTGTCATCTAAAAATGCCACGATTTCCGATTTATGTTCAACTATAAGATTTTGTACGTTAGATTGTACCCGTTTCAAATCTTCCAACCTGCATCTTAACTCGCCTATTTTTTGGTGGTTTGTAACTTCCGAGATGAACTCCGCATGTGAATGTATATCATTAACAAGAACGATAAATTTCCAGAGAGATTTGTTATTCGACATCGTCAGTACGAGAATAATGAACTACGCAAAATGGACAAAACTAAAGCCTACCTGAGTTTCTTGATGAATGACCCTCGATGATTTGCACTGCACTCGCGGCCGTTACCGATTTTTGAATACTTGATGATTTAGGTGGAATGTTGAATTCCAAGCCACTTATCACTTATCACTGTTACTGATTTACTGTCGCTGATCCGGCTCGAAGGACCATGTTAAGTTTGATGGATTATGAATAAGAGCAGCGGACAGTCGTTTTAAAGTTTTATTAAATAAATAACAAGTGTGTTCTAGAGCGAGTACGATATTATGACCGTTAGGTCCAGAGATTGAATATAAAGACTATGTTAACCGCTTGAAGAGTGCTTGAAGAGTGCTTGAAGAGTGAATGATGAATAGTGAATGAATGTTCCCTGTGTTTCAAGGTGGTGGTGGCCCTGGCTCCCACCCTTACGGGTGGAGAGGGGTGAAACAGGTCCCCGCCAGAGGCACTAACAGATATCACAGCAGAATATCACAAATAGTCCTCCTGCAAAACATACATCACGGAATATGGACAGAGTTCAGCCTCGCAGATTTTTTTTAGATGAAATTGATTCAGATTCAGATGAAGAAGAGAAGCACGGGAAAAAAATAAATGCAAAAGCATTAGTCCATTCATCATCAACCGCTGCGCAAAATACACACAGATCTACAGACGTTTTAGATACCATAGTCACTGAATCAGCAGAACCAGCTTTAAATGAGGGACAAAGTAATGAGAACAACATATATTCTCAAACTAAAAATGATAACTTAGATGGATTCGAAAAAGTCGTTAACAAAAGAAAACTCAAAACAAAAAACAGTTACCGTAATAATCAAAACTTTGTAATTGGAACAAACCAGGCAAATGAAACACACGCTTTCAAAGTTGCAAAAAAAAAAGCATTTTTATACATATCTAGACTTCGTCCAGAAACCACGATAGAACAAATAACCGATTTTCTAAAGAAAGACTTTCCGGAAATTCAATGTCAAGTTCTCCAATCGAAATATCCAGAACATTACTCTTCTTTTAAAGTTACTGTTAACTTGGTTAACAAAGAAAAAGCTATGGATGCGAGCAGATGGCCACAGGGTACCTTTATCTCTCGTTTTTTTTCAGAAGAAACCCAAACAAGATCAAGTAAAATAACGGCATCGGCTTCTGCTACAATGCATGTAAAAATATTATTTATAAATATACAGTGCCTACGAAACAAAGTTAACCTGTTAGACGCTTCTCTAGTAAAATCTAGAGTTAGTGTCTTATGTATTAGTGAACACTGGCTCAGTGCTTGTGAAGCTGAAAGTGTTGGTTTTGGAGCTTTCAAACTCGCGGATTACTATGCAAGAGAAAACCATAATCACGGTGGTGTAATGCAACTCGTTGATTCCGATGTTCTGATTACTAGGCTTCCCCACATAAAAAGGTTGTCAGTGGAAATACATTGCGAAATGGCTGGTATTTTGATATCCAGTTTTAACTTAATAGTAGTAAGTTTATACAGATCTTCTCTAGGAAACATACAAATTTTCTTTGACACAGTTGTGAGACTGCTTAATGTTCTTGATTTCAACAAAAAATGTGTGATGATTGGGGGAGATTTTAATCTTCATTTTAATGTAGATGACCCTAATGCTAAGTATTTTTGTGAATTACTTCTAAGTTATGGCTATCGCCAACTCGTATATTTTCCAACCCGCAAGGATGCTTGCTTAGACAATGTATTTATCAATAATATGGGTAATGAAATCGAGGTGTCACCATTTGATTCAAATTTGTCTGATCATAGTGGTGTTTTAGTAGATTTATCCGTAAGTAATAATGACAAGAATTGTAGCCCAGTGAGTAAAATATGTAGACCTATAACACGAATAGGAAGATTCATGTTTTTCAACATGCTAAGTTCAATTAATTGGGATTTCATTGATTGTGATGTAGTTATCAACGATAAGTTTACTATGTTTGTAAATATTTTAAGTTATTATTACAATATTGCTTTCCCTAAAAGGAAAATTACTTTTAGTAGTAAGTCCAAAATTATTAATAACAACTGGTTCACTTCGGAACTTAAATCTTTAAGAAATACCTTGGGTCTATTATCTGATACCTACAAAATGCATAAATCTAGTGAATTAAAAAATGAACTCTTACATTGTAAGAAGAAATACAACAAGGCAATTAGGAACGCTAAAATCGAATATAACGAGAAATACTTAATACAAAATAAAAATAATCCTAGGGCTCCATGGCAGCTCATTAATAGTGATAAACCTGCAAAAGTTGTAAATAAATGTAAAGTAACGTCAAAGGACTTAAACTGTTATTTTGCGACAATCCCCAAGTCGATAGTATCTGCTCTCCCTAAACCTAATTTCGACCCAATATTTATTATAAACTCGTTGCAAAATAATACATTCTTCTTTCAATTTCAAACAGTGTCTCAAGTTGAGGTGCGTGAGTTCACCGAAAGCTTAAATAATAGTAACTCAAAGGATATGTATGGCTTTAATGTGAAACTTATTAAAGATACAAAAAACATCATAATCGGTCCGCTGACAAAACTTATAAATCAGTGTATTAAAAGCAGTATATTTCCAGACGCATTAAAAACAGCAAAAATTATACCAATTTTTAAAAAAGGGGATGTAAATGACCCCAATAACTACAGACCTATCTCTTTGCTTCCTATTATTTCAAAGATATTTGAAAAAATCTTATTAAAGCAAATACAAGAGTATTTAGAAAAATATAATTTATTAAATCCAAACCAGTATGGCTTCCGCAAAGGACGATCAATTTCTAAAGCTCTTATTACTCTCATTGAAAAAATGAATCAGTGCTTTGAGAATAAAGAAATATATACCGCCGCTTTTATAGACCTAAGTAAAGCATTTGATTGTGTGCCGCACGACATTCTAATGCGTAAACTGTATTTTTATAATTTTCATCCAAGTAGTGTCAAACTTATCATGTCATATTTAACAAATCGTACTCAGAGAACATGTTTTAATGGAATACTTTCAGAGGCTTCCAACATTGCATATGGAGTTCCGCAAGGTTCAATTCTTGGGCCGATTTTATTCCTTTTGTTTACGAATGATCTCCCTTCTTATTTACAGGATGGAGAGGTCACACTTTATGCAGATGATACCTCTATAGGCAATGCAGGAATAACAACTGAACAAGCTAGAGTGTTAATGATACACTTACATTTACAAAATATCTTGGTGTTTTAATAGACTCAGAACTTACATGGAAAAAACATGGGGATTACGTAGCAAATAAAATATCAAAAAACATTTTTCTTTTGCGTAATTTGGCTAATAAGATTTCTTCAAAATATCTTCGGATAGCATACTACTCTTTAGTAAATTGTCATCTCAATTATGGCATATTAATTTGGGGACACTCCTCAACCTTAAATAAATTATTTAAACTCCAAAGGAGAGCACTGAGAATTGTTGCAGGTGTTTCATACTCTGAAGATTGTAGATCATTTTTCATAAGCTTAAATGTTCTTACTGTACCATGTCTATACATATATCGCTGTCTTGAATATTTGGTAAATAATGCTCAGGATTACCGGAAATTAAGCACATATCACAATTACAAAACTAGAAGTGAAGACTTAAGTTATAACTTGCTGAAGCTCACCAAATGTAAGAATGGAACCTCATATTTTTGTATTAAGTTTTATAATGCATTGCCAAAAACATTTAAATCTCTTGAAACGAAAATGCTTTTAATAAATATTAAAAAGTATTTACTCTACAAGGCCTTTTACTCTGTTGATGAGTACTTACTTCATAAATTTGAACGCGTTTATTAAAGTTGCTTTATTATATTTTACATTAAGTGCTGGGGATTTATAATAATAATTAATACAATCATTGTTATATAGATTTAATTAGTATAGTATCATCTTACTTGTATTATTATCTAAATTTCTTAATTATCTATACTTTTGGACGTGTGTAAATACATTTGTAGAATGACACCAATAAACTCTATCTATCTATCTATCTATCTATCTATCTATATCCTTTGGCTACTGCTTGAACTTTTCCAACCACGGTGTAAGTACGACGTTTATTTGTTTTGCTATCAAGAATTTTGACCAGTAACGTAGAACCAAAATCTACAATACCATCCAATTTTATCTTAAAAAGTGCATCGCTTCTACATGCTCCCGCAATTCCAAATATTTATAAGACTAATACATCACTATTTTAAATATGTATTTTGTTTTAATATCAAATCAAGTTTTTACCTTTGCTCCCAAGTCTGAGCATTGGAGATGAACTCATCGAATTGCTTCTTTGTTCAAACTCGTACTTTCTTCGGAGAATAACCTTCATTTTGTTTCTTCAAGAAGACACACAACTTGAAGTATTTTGAGATGTCCACTTCGTATCTCCAGTTCAATAATGATTTAACCATCGAGTGATGCGACCATAAACTGGAAGTTTTCATGTTTTTGGCCATCTCAGAAAAATACGTCAGAAGGATACTTTCAATATAAATGACAGCATTCTTTTTAGCACACCAAGTTGTAAATTTCTTGAAAGATGCTTCGTATACGACATTTGACTTTGTCGGAAGAAGTTTTTCGTTTCCGCTTTTACGACTTCAGCTATTTATGGAGATGTTGATGTAAATTCCGAGGATTTGGACCTCGTGACAAATTTTTTCGTTTATTAAGTGGTCGTGGCAACATTCGAAAATCTATTTGGTCGCCACCATTTTTGAACACGAATTAGAATTTATTTCTAAATCATTAGGTTTTATTATACATTTGAAGAAAAAATAGCAGAGCATACGTGAAGCTTTATGTGGTTCAGATGGTTGTATGCCTCACTACGTTCGGCATTTAATTTCCCATCTTCAGCAGATAAAGTTTCCTTATACTCTTAGGTCCGATTTCATAATGAAAATTTAATGGGGAATTAACTAATTAAAATAATTGTCACTTTAACGATCCATTAAATATGTTGAATTTCATAACAACATTTTGGTCGTCAATTTACTAATGTTTCATTAAAACTAAAAGCCTCATGTTGGTATAATTGTAACCTTTGTGAAAACATAGAGTAGAAAATCAAACGTAATCGTAGCTGTAACTACAGTAAAGATGAGGAACTACTGCTATTGAGTGAAATTGAAAAATTCAAAGACGTAGTCGAGTGCAAAATGACCGACAAACTGAATATCTCCGAAAAGGTATAAATATTAATAATAATTATAGCCTATAGATTAACGTTAACACACAAAACTTGTAGAACGAAGCTTGGAAACTAATTCTAGCTCTAGAAGTCTGGAACAAATTAAAATCAAATATGACAATTTGATAAGAAAAGCCTGGAAGGTAGCAGCCTCTAATAACAAATACATTCTAGGCACAGGAGATGGGCCATCCCAAAAACCAATGTCTGATCCGGTACTAATAAATACTGTCCCCAGAATTGTCAATGCCAAAACGGTCGTTGGGTTAGAAAACCCATGTGACTCTGATGGCACTTTTTTTAAACTGACAGAACAAATATGTACTTGCGGTTGCTCATCAAGCACCTGCCAGTTTTAAAGAAAGAGGAATGGAATATGATTTGCTTCAATATTATATTGTGTCTTTCCATTTCTTAATACATTTTTATAATCTAGCAAAATGTTCATTGATTATATTTTGCCTAATAGTGTGTTTCATTTCCAACAAAAGCAATTTAAACTTTACTTACCAAATTGAAGTACAAATGGATGTAGATAACGAAATAACCACAATACTAGCGTTTTGAACTGGTTTATTTTATTTTGTATTTTTAATGCAAAATGTTTCCCAAAAGGATCGATGCATTAATACCAGATAGGCATTTTGGGGAACTAAATTCATGTAAGGTGCTTTTCGAGGAACCGTTGTATCAGTTGTATAGTTTGTTTTATTAAAAAACTCCGAAAAGGGTTTTTAATTATAAAGATTATAGTAAACTAACGGTTTAACCTTCTATGTCCAGCAATATCAAGTTAAAAATATTTGACATCCAAGAGAGAAGTTTCTTAACAAGAACGAAATAATATCACCTAATACTAATAAAACAAAATGTTCTGCAAAAGAATGGATCCGGCGATCGGGGCCACAAGTTTTTTTGGGCCATTACATACATGGAAAGTGTTTCTCGAGACACCGCACTATCTCGTTAGTTTGGGTAAAATTCAATTGTTGTTGTTTCTTTTTCGATTTATATCTAGCAAAAGCAATTTAAAATAACTTACCAAAATGAAGTGCAATTGGATGTAGATCTCGAAGCAACCACAGTACTCGCTTTATGAACTAGTTTGCTTTATTTTGTATTTTTAATGCAAAATGTTTCCCAAAAGGATCGATACAGCAATACCAGATAGGCATTTTGGGGAACTAAATTCATGTAAGGTGTTTTTCGAGGAATTTTTGCGTCAGTTGTACAGTTTAATTGTTTTATTAAAAAAAAAAAAACTCTGAAAAGTTTTCTTAATTATAAAGATTGTAGTGAACTAATGGTTTGTTTAACCTTATATGTTCAGCAAGGTAAAGTTAAAAATATCTGACTTCCTAGAGAGAATTTTCTTAACAAGAACGAAACAATATCACCTAAAACTAATAACACAAAATGTTCTGCAAAAGAATCGAACCGGCAATCGGGGACACAAGTTTTTTTGGGCCACTGCATATATGGAAAGTGTTTTTCGAGACACCGCACCATCTCGTTAGTTTGTGTGCAATTCAACTGTTGTTATTTTTTTTTTTTTTGCAATCTCTGGCGAGATTATTTATTTTCAGAAATTGTATTGAACTAATAATTTAACCATTCATTTCCAACAAAAGCAATTTAAACTTTACTTACCAAATTGAAGTACAAATGGATGTAGATAACGAAATAACCACAATACTAGCGTTTTGAACTGGTTTATTTTATTTTGTATTTTTAATGCAAAATGTTTCCCAAAAGGATCGATGCATTAATACCAGATAGGCATTTTGGGGAACTAAATTCATGTAAGGTGCTTTTCGAGGAACCGTTGCATCAGTTGTATAGTTTGTTTTATTAAAAAACTCCGAAAAGGGTTTTTAATTATAAAGATTATAGTGAACTAACGGTTTAACCTTCTATGTCCAGCAATATCAAGTTAAAAATATTTGACATCCAAGAGAGAAGTTTCTTAACAAGAACGAAATAATATTTATTATATATATTATTATATATATTTATAATTTAATAAATTTTTGGGCCACTACATAGATGGAAAGTGTTTTTCGAGACACCGCACCATTTCGTTAGTTTGTGTACAATTCAACTGTTGATGTTATTTTTGCAATCTCTAGCGAGATTGTTTATTTTCAGAAATTGTATTGAACTAATAATTTAACCATTCATTTCTAACAAAAGCAATTTAAAATTAATTACTCAAGTGAAATACAAATGGATGTAGATAACGAAGTAACCACAATACTAGCGTTTTGAACTGGTTTACTTTATTTTTACTTCCCGAGCGTAAGCAAAGGAAGTATTGTAATCGAGTCCGTCGGCCGACTCTCTACTTTTACGTTTTATCGATCTTTCATGACCCCTAGAAGACGAAGAAATAGGTCTCCCATTTCCGTCTGTCTGTCCGTCTGTCCGTCCGTCTGTCCGTCTGTTGTCCCGGATTTTTATTAGACAGATAATCTCCGAAAGTACTCGACCGATTGTTGTGAAATTTTGTACTTATATTAAGAATATCATGTAGATGGTAAAACGCTAACCAAAATTTGTCTAATCATCCCCACCACTAATGCGATGACGTCACTTCAAAATTGTACATAGTAAATGGGTTTTCAATTGTATAAAATAACATAGTCCTACACATGTAGTTTACAATTCTGAATCGACTTTTCACCCGAAACGTCCAGATTTTTGGAAAAAAAATCAAAATTATAAAACAACATTTTGAAATTTAATTTTTAATCTGATAACCCGAATGCTTTGAAATGTTGCAGATGTTTTAAGGCTATAAAGAGCATCATAAATCTTTAGTCAAAAAATATTTGCTTATCCCCTCCAAAAACTTGATGACGTCAGCTCAAAAGTTTGTGGAATAAATCATATCTAAAATGTACAAAATATGATGAGTCTGTACCTGTGATCTATCACTCCATTCATATTTTTTGGATTTGGATATACAGGGTGACTCAAAAAAATTAATGAATGCGTAAATATATTTTATTGATTTAATCAGGAACTACAAAACCGAATGCTCTGAAATCTTGCAGATGTTTTAAGGTCATAAAGAGCATAATTAATGTTTAGTCAAAATATATTTGCTTATCCCCTCCAAAAACTTGATGACGTCAGCTCGAAAGTTTGCCGAATAAATCATATCTAAAATGTACAAAATATGATGAGCCTGTACTTGTCATTTATCACTCCATTCATATTTTTTGGATTTGCATATACAGAGTGACTCAAAAAAATTAATGAATGCGTAAATATATTTTATTGATTTAATCAGGAACTACAAAACGGAATGCTCTGACATCGTGCACATGTTTTACGGTTATAAAGAGCATAATAAATGTTTAGTCAAAATATATTTGCTTATCCCCTCCAAAAACTTGATGACGTCAGCTCGAAAATTTGCCGAATAAATCATATCTAAAATGTACAAAATATGATCAGTCTGTACTTGTGATCTATCACTCCATTCATATTTTTTGGATTTGCATATACAGGGTGATTGAAGAAAATAAATGAAAGCGTAAATTTATTTTACTGATTTACTCAGGAACTACAAAACCGAATGCTTCGAAATCTTGAAGATATTTTAAAATTATCATAAGCATGGTAAATTTTTGATCAAAACGTATTTGGTCGTCCCCCCTAAAAAATTTATGACGTCACCACAAAATTTTGTTGAATAAATCCTATCTAAAATGTACAAAATACGGTGAGTCCCTTCTTGTGATTTATCATTCCATTCAAATTTTTTCGATTTGCATATACAGGGTGACTCAAAAAAATTAATGAATGCGTAAATTTATTTTATTGATTTAATCAGGAACTACAAAACCGAATGCTTTGAAATCTTGCAGATGTTTTAAGGTTATAAAGAGCATAATAAATTTTTAGTCAAAATATATTTGGTTATCTTCTACAAAAAACTGATGACGTCAGCTCAAAAGTTTGCCGAATAAATCGTATCTAAAATGTACAAAATATGATGAGTCTGTACTTGTGATTTATCATTCCATTCATATTTTTGGATTTGCATATGCAGGGTGACTCAAAAAAATTAATGAAGGCGTGAATTTATTTTATCGATTTAATCGGGAATTACAAAACCGAATGCTTTGAAATCTTGGGAATATTTTAAAGTTATTTGTTCAAAATGTATTTGTTCATCCCTCCTAAAAAAATTGATGACGTCACCCTTAAATTTTGCTGAATAAATCCTATCTAAAATGCAAAAAATATGATGAGTTTGTACTTGTGATTTATCATTCCATTCATATTTTTTAGATTTTCTTAAGAGGTGGTTCAAAAAAATTAATGAAGTCAATTTATTTTATTGATTAAATTAAAGGCAACACTTATTATTAGCATTACACCCCAACCAACCCAATTTGGTAGACACAAAATTTGTTAAAGGAAAAACTCGGTTGAAACATAAGGGTAGCACGCTTATTTACATCGACTTTAACATTACAGACCTGCATTTATTTTATGCGCTCACTTGGTTCCGCGAATGTGGAATAGACATGTTTATAATCAACCAATTGTGAATTTCACCGTCAAGAATTAAAATAAAACCCAATGTTTTATATAATAAGCGGAAGTCGAAGCAATAAAACCGATGGTCGTTTTGTTTACAGTTTCTCTGTTTGACTCTCACGTATGCTGTTACGCCTGTCATCTTAAATTAAGAATGTTTATACATACACGATTTTCAGTTGCCTCTGATACGTATACGTGAGTAAATTGTTTCGTTATTTTATTGATTATTACAAATCAATATTCAAAACGACCCAATTCATTTTCCCGAAAATTTGAGAATATAATAATTTTATTCTTAGTATTACACTACATCTATCCCAACTGATATACGTGTCCTTGCAAAAATGTTGATGACGTCATCGCAATTTTTTTTTAAATTCCCACTACAAAAATGTAATGAGAAAAAAAAACACAATAGGAATGCAGTCGTCAAGTTTCCGACAGCGAGGGAAGTACTGTCTAAACTCTTTAGACCAATTTTTTATTTTTGCAAAATGTTTCCCAAAAGGATCGATACAGTAATACCAGATAGGCATTTTGGGGAACTAAACTTATGTAAAGTGTTTTTCGAGGAACTTTGGTGTGAGTTGTACAATTTAATTATTTTTTTTTAGAAGGTCAAAAAAGAATAGATACAGCAATAACGAATTTGAGGAACAGTTGCATAAGCTGTATAATATTATTATTTAAAAACACCTCAAAAGATTATCAGATGTACATTTCGGACCAAACGGTGAATCTCTTCGGGGTGAGAATGAGTTGAATTTGATAGCTATGTGCAACATAAAAAGGTTTAAAATAAATTTGATAAAAATAAAAAATTGTGACGTAATTGATTAAAAACCTACATTTAAAGAGGCATGGCTTGTTTTTTAAAAATTTAATAAATTACGCTTAAAAACTGTTTTAATTTACAATTGTTAACCGGCTTCAAGTTGTTGAACAATTTATTTTTCCATATAAATATATTCCAGAATATTTAAATTATGGTTGGAATTAATGTTTTAAAAATATATAGTTACAACCTTCTTTCAAAATAAGAGCTTGTAATAACATGCTAACTTCAGGTGTTTATGTTTATACTTTGAAAGAATTCGACTATAAGCACGTTTAGATACCAAGCAATGCATCTGTGATAAAAATATGAATGGATTGATATAGAAGGGCTGTACGTACTAATAAATTTTCCCATTTAAAAATATTGCGATTAATAAAAGAAAAAAATAGAAAGTGATTCATTTTATTAAATTTATTTAATCGAATGAACTGCTGCCCGCCAGTTTTCAATCGCTGGACCTTGGATATGGGAGGCGCGCACTTTCCTACCACTCTAGCTGTCACACACCTACGTACGATGCCTCTAACTAAGAAGGAATTATAAACAATTATAATATGTAATCAAAATATTAAAATTGTAACAGAGGAATATATTATTTCATACAATTCAAACAGTGTTATTATGAAGCATAATGAGCGGACGTCATCACATTGTGGATGGGGATGATTTGCCAAATTTTGGTTAGCGTTTTACCATCTACATAACATTCCTAATAAGTATATGAATAAAATTTGAGAACAATCTGTCCAGCATTTTCGAAGATTATCTGTCTAATAAAAATTCGGATGAATGGAAGACAGACAGACAAGACCTACGCGGGAGACTTATTTATTCGTACTTTAGAGGTCGTGAAACGTCGAGGAAACATAAAAGTAGAGACGCGCTTACAATACTTCCTTAGCTTACGCTCGGGAAGTAAAAATTTCCAAGTAAAGTTATAAATTTATCATGCTTATTTAGTATGTACAACACCTGCTGAACATCAGCCAAAGTGCCAAAGATGGATTTTTTATTATTCTTCATTTTTACTTATTTTTTTTACAATTTGTTTAATAGATTTCAATTTCAAATCTAAATGTTGCTAAGAAGTTAAGCATAACGAATAAGGGTTTATTTTGCCACCTGTAAAAATTCGGCCCTCCTCAAAGGGATCAAAATATGAACAAAAGTTCCTCAAAATGCCGCTTACCTCTTCACATGTTCTGTGTTCCTGTTAGGAAGCTTTGCCGTTTTTGCTGTAGTTCTTTTTTATTTTCTTAAATAATAGTATATTATTAACTAAGGTTGTGAAGACAGACATTCTAGACCGAGCGCAAATTAGAACCTGAGACGCGCAGCGTCGAGGGCTCTAAAGCGCGAGGTCTAGAATTGGCTTCACAAACGTGGTTAATATACTATTTTTTCCACTAGTAGCCCATTTGAGGTTTGCGAATTTTCAAAATGTTTTTTCTGAAGTGCATCAATAAAAACATGTACTCACGTCATTTTAGTAAGCTTTGCAATTTTATTATTTTTTGACAATCCAGAAATGGTCCAGAACTTTTGTTTTAATTTCCTCCATATTTCCCGTTTTTAATAAATTTTTGTGTGAAAAATGTTGTAAAGTGAACCATCAAGTACCCCTCCTCATTCCGTCGTACTTACGCGACCGCGACAAATTTGGCTGAAAAAGATATGGACCTCGTGTCGTTAAAGCGACACGGGGAATGGAAATCCTCCAGCGTAGCAGAAGGATACAACGACGGCTCGATCTTCTATAAAAAAAAATCGCCGAAATAGTCCAAAGCTCATCTACGACAAATCAAGTCAAACCAAATCGGAACCATGAGTCAGTTTCACTCCCGCAAACTTCATTTTCACTCCCATCAGCTTCATCAATTTAGTTTCACCAATTTATCCTCAATTACACCGAGAATAATCAATTCAGGGTTTGGAAATCATTCCAGGGCATAATTTAAAAGCAAATTTTTCAAAATGATAGTTTTCAGGTTATGTCTCATTTTTTCTGACAGTTGTTGACAGTTGTCACATTCGGTGGCCAACTTCACGTTTACATTATTGACCAAGGTTCACAATTTTCCAAATTACAGACCTCTAGACAAGTCGACAATTAGCCATTGTAATGCTACTAGTGGAAAAACCAAATATTATTATGGGTGGATAGAGTCTGAATAGCGGAAAATAACTCAGAGCCGTGGCCCATCTGAATGTCTTTAATTTTAAACTTTATATTTGCATCAAATGATTGTTCTACATATCATACAACCCACACTACACCAGTGTAATAAATATCAAAATGCCTATAATAACTTGTGTTAAAGACATATTCTATTTTATCGACTTATAATTTTAGTTCCTACATTTGTCACAACTACACCATTTCACGTTCCCCAATAAAAAATAAATCGCTGGCATTTTGGGGAATTCCTCAAAATGACCATGTGTTCCCCATTATGTACAATGTAGGAAATAAAAGTTCCCGAAAGGATCGCTGTAGAAATATATGAATGCATATGTTTTGTCTTTAGTATATATCTGTCCGTCTCTAGTCTAATAAATTTTCTAAAAAAATATGGTAAGTTTTGAGAAAACGCATTTAAAAGCATTTTCCTTTGTATTATTAGTAACAAAAGCGAGCACATAAAAGCGTAGAAAAAATTTCCAATGTGTTATTTACATTTATTTTACTTCATACTGTGTCAAATTTCACGTTTTACTGGATTCGAAGGAGTCCGGTAAAATAAAAAAAAAACGGACAAGTCCGGTAAAATTGAGCTAAAAAGAACAAGTCCTGTAATGTGTTTAAACACCATTTTTGATGCTGATTTGCACGAATAAACAAATTAAAACATTTACCAAACAGCGGTTGCTGACGATGTCAGAAAAAGTGACTCGATTTGAACTTTTTCTCAAAATAGTAATTATTTTATCGAATAAAAAAATATGTTGATAGTATGAAATAAAATCCATAACGACATACGTCCGGTAACTCTTTTCGCAGTACTCGTTTCGAAATTAAAGACTCGGCTCCCTACAGTCGCCTCGTCCTGAAACATCTCACTCGTACTGTAAAATTTGAGTTACCGGACCGTATTTATAATAATGTTAGCACTAACAAGTATTTAAAATAACAAGTAATAATTTGTTTGTTTTATTTATTTTTATTCATTATAATAATCCCATTTCTTTATCAGAAACTTTTAAACGAAATAAAACCTACTTGGCTAGAAATAACGGCAAACTTGTGTTAGGCTCATCTGGCAACGTTGTAAAGTATCTAAATCCTGACTATGAGATTTTTACACATTTTTTTCGTCGCCCTCTATCGAGTGGTAGATTTATTAAATGTATTGTTGGCGTGATTTGTGTTACCTATGCGCGTGATTGGTGTCCAAGCTTTTCGCCGGCGTTTGACGGCCGACTGTTGGTGCGCCATCTCTTGTTCGCCGGCCGTTGGCCTGTTCGCTCCAAACAATAGCATGGGTCTATCTATATGTATTTAATCAATGCCTTGTCTAACAACACTCACTGTAGATATGTTTATTTCTCTCTCTAGTTGTCACCGCATGCGAGCGGTATTACGCGCCTCAACATTCCATCCATTAGTTATTAGATCATTGGCTAGATGTCTCTTTGCGCACGGGAATTTTTGTGTGTGGAAAAAAAAGCAGTTGCCTTGCGATGGATTCGAACCCATCGGTCAACCGTGCTGTTATAGTAGCCTGCATAGATATTGTAGCCGTCCATAGAGTCGAAATTTGCGAATAAAAATAAAATAAAACCGGCTCAAACGGAGCCGACGACGGCTTGCAAGTTCTGTCACTACAGCACGCGTCGCATCACACAGAGGTGTATTTAAGAGCAGGTTTTACTCAAGCCATTCATTCGGTTCTCGAACTGTGAAATCAGTGAATTCTGAGGGACGTAAACATTTTCGAGGGGAGAAGTGAATCTTAGTCACAGCGTACACATAAAGATTCAACCTAGTTCGGGTGCCGTCGTCGACTTATAACATTTCACCGATTATAATATGACAAAAGTATTTCAAAATACGATCTCGTCGTGTCTGTACTTTGCGTTTTAGAGTGAGAGTAGATGTGAGCCCCCGATTAGCGTCATTCCTCACCTGACCCGAGTGAAGGCGACAAGAAATCGGCTTGCATTTTGTCCGAAAACATGCGTTCTGTTTTTTCGTTTTATAGCAACATTTTGTAATTTACAACGTCGCAATTTTATATACACAGTTACGAAACATTGATCTTGCTGCCCCCGTTTGAATTTTTCGAAGGCGTCATTTAATTGCCGAGTTACAAACGCTTCTTTTAAGCCAATTTTATGTGATTTTGTTAATTTTTATTGCAACAGTTATTTATCAGATTTAAAAAATTCGAACGGTGGCAAAATGCTACATCCTTTGACAACACTCAATTAAATTTTCAACTATTTTTAACCATTAATAAATCAATGATTCGAAAAATCATAACCCATTGCGCGGGCTACTTTCCGTGTGGGTAAAACCTCCTCTTAAGGCCGATTGCACAAAATCTTAGGCTCACTGTAATCTTACTATTTTCTATCTACGACAAATGATTTGTCACACAGCTACGAAACCGACGATCTAGAGAAAGATGGAAGTTTGAAAATGTATTTCAACGAGTGTAATAACCGTTTGGTGCAATGCAATTGGTTCAAGCAAACCAAAATATGACAGGAAACAAACAGTCCACGTGGACTAGTTTATAGCCGTGTTTGCTGCTAAGACACAGTATACTATCAGTAGAGACAGCTCGTCAAATATTGGAACAACGTGTCCTTACCCAACCGTTTTGATTAGGCGGGAGTTTTGAAACGAAGTGGAATATTGGTTGCCTAAATTACAAATACAGCTCGTCCGTAAAACAATATGAAAGGAACGGATATAAACATTGGATGAATATTAATAAACTGAAACCAATTTTTGGAGTGTGGTACGAAGAAAATACCATTTTGAACAATAAAAAAGAATTGTGCTTATATGCCTTCAATTTTCGCCAAGTATGAACCGTTTGAAGAGTCAGAAAGTGAACGTTGTTGTTTTCATCTTCCTTGGGAAAAGTACTTTAATGTTTTTGGTTGAATTTTTGTTGTTAGTTAAATTAGTGAAGTGATTCTGAGAACCTTTTCATAGTAACATGGACTACAGTGGTAGACCACCTCGTAATTGCAGGCACAATGAAAAAACCTGCTTCAGGGGCTTCTTTAAATTTCCCTTGGAATCTGTAAGATAAGAAATATAAAGAAGTATATTATTCTATAATCAATAAAAAATTATTTGGAATGCAATTTTTACAGCACAGTGAAAATTCCAATAGTTGTAATGATTTAGGATCTATTTTACTAGCAATTGACTCTAAAGAAAGTAACCAGTGTCAAATTATTAATACAGTTTTAAGCTGAACAACTTTTGCACATAAATCTGTGGAAGTAAATATGACAAACTACAGACATCTGGACATGGGGGAAACAAAATTCTTTAAGTTATGTCTGTGGATACTTAATGAAGAAATGCTTGATGAAATATACCTGTGAAACATGTAGTTATTTTGCCGTTGCACGTAATGTCATCATATATGATAAACTTCTCTGTCACTTCAACGCCTTTGATGATGATCCACGATTTTGGTAATCCTAAAGCTGGCCATTCACGTTCCAACGTCCCAGTACGATTGTATTGGATGCAACTGTTGTAGAATTCTGTTAAAAAGCAGCAGTACACACACGTTACGACCTTGCAGTTAAAAATTTACGATCGTGATGACAACATGTCCGACGAAATGACGAAAATGTACTTTTATAGCTGCTCTCACGGTTTGAATAACATACACTGTCGAGTCATGTCCACACATGATCAAATTTCCATCCAAAACAACACGATTGTACTGCTGCAGACAGACTTGTTCACCAACCGTCCACATCCAACCGATTTGCTTGATCGCATACACAGACATTCAAAAACACTTCAATTTGGTCGTATCCAACACATTTGTACTACGGCGTTGCAGCCCTAGAAAAACGATTTGCTTCACTATTTTCTACCAACTCAATTTTACCTTCATGTGGCCGATATATAAAAGCAGCCCTCGTAACTGTGTCCATACCAGCATACCGCACCCCTGCGCCCTGTGTACAGTTTCCACAAGATTATTTATTCTATTTATTTGTTCGAACGCGCATTTTCTTATTCAGTAAAAATAATAAATCACAGTTACAATATTAAATACCAAACATCTAAAATGTCAAATTTGACGCACAATGTTGACATGGTGGTAAATTTTATTTAGTAACAAGGTTTGCCACTACAGTTTCGAGCCAAAATTCAAGGTCATGTCCTTACCCAACGGTCGATTATTGTTGTTTTGGTCCGTTACGTGTATTGACCAGTAAAGTAAGGTTAGAATTTAGAATGCGCGGCAGTTCATAATTCAAAAATTCTACTATGGGTTTCTTATGGGAGCTTGATTTTACAGACAAAATACGCCGCATAGGTAGAAATCTTAACTAGTTCATGCTACAAGCGATAAAGACTGTACAATTATCTTCCTGTTACTAAAGGTTTAACTATATAAAAAGCTTCTGTTAAAGATATATTGCAAATTAAAAACAACGCTATCCATCGAAGTAACGTACATCGTTTCTAACGTCTTGCGCATGAGTGAAACGGAAAATCCAGAAACACTTGGGAAAGAAAAAGAACGCGAATATTTTGCGGTACTAGTGACGTTTAGATCATGAAAATCCCCAAAATATGACAGTTGATTTCGTATTTTCATCACAACAAACAATCATAATCACAATTTTTGAATGATATATTAGTTCTGTGATATTGATTCACATTAGGTTGTATGTATCTGTGGACTGGTTTTTTTGTATTTGTTATTAATAATGACAGAAAGACATGTGTTAACAATAGGGGCAATTGCCATTTTTTTTTGTTGGAGAAAATTCTTTACAGTCAAATAATGTAGCGAAAGTCAATTGGTATACTGAATTAAATGTGCTTGAAGAGTTTATTCGAGCTAGAATGCGAGAAGATTATGGTAAGTTAATGTATATTGATAAATTCTGTGTCAAGTAAAATTATGACGTATTTTGTTTTATTATGCATAGATATTCCTGAAGAGAGGCAACATGTGAAACCCCAAGAGGTGCATTTGTATATCATCATATGGCTACACCTGCCCTACACGGACGTTATAATGTATTGTGGACCAATAATTTGCGTGCTTGAGACGTACATCTGAAGAAAAGTGAATCAGCTGAGGTCCGAGCTGTTGTCTCTGAAAATTCTTTTAATCCCCAAGTCAGCCTAAAAACAGCTAATGTTGAGGTACAACTTCATGAAAGCTTAGGACAAACTGATAGGAGCAAAGCACTGCTTTTGCTACTGGGCCCTGAACTAGAAAGATCTGAAGAAAATCTACTTCATAGTGTCGAAGAACTATTAGTGTCCGAGGACTATTTTAATGGCCCATCAAGAAAACAGTTTGTGGGTCAGTTTTTTACCAAAAGTGAATCAGATTTTGCATTAGGAAGTGCAATTTTTTATTGTAAAACACTTTTTTTTTTGTTTTGAAATAAATTGTTCTTTAAATTGTGATTTTTTTTTAAATGGGTGTTTCAGACCCAATTCGTACTAAAATGAAAGTTATTTTTACTTGTACATGAAAGGTTTAATCAGGAATGCTAAGTTTTTCCTTTTCTAGCAAAAATGTGTGAAAAGAAAAAAGCTTGGGATTGATGATGATTCTTAAATCAAAATTTGGCAATTGATTGAAAACATTTGCAAATATGAGATCTCCTTTATGTATTATTTTAAATTCACAGCCGTATCTGTAGCATCTGAAAATCAAAGCCATTTATGTGGAGGGGGAAGTCAATGGCAGTATGAACCACTGTACGACATACGTTCGAGGCAAATGTAGTGGTAAAAGTTGAATTTAAATATTTATTAAATACTACCGGTTCCGTTCATGTTTGGTATCAAGATCAACAGTAAAAATATCAGTCTTAATGGTACAGGTAGTGGGATATATAAGAAAATTACTTTAATGGTACAATTTAAGCGTTAAAGTGACGCCTCGATTTCACCCATAAGGATTACCCGGGGAACTGAAATACGGGTCTCGTGTTATGAACTGAGTTCAAATTTCGCGCGTCATTCACTTTACTGGTCAATCTCTTATGGGGCTTTCAAAAGCTGTCCGTACTGTATGGTATTCTGTGGCTAAGATGACCAGGTTTTTCGCTCCACCTACCTCCGCAACGATGAATATACCATACCACAACTTGTGTACAGTGAAAAGAGTTTCGTTTTTATTGACGAGATTGCATAGAGAGATTGAGCTAAGAAATGAAACAGATTATATCATAACGGAAAATATGACATTTAATATTAAATACGTCTTTGTGCAACGTGTGCCAGAGTGACGTCAGAATTTGCAAGCCACCGTCGGCTCCGTTTGAACCGGTTTTATTTTATTTTAATTAGCAAATTTCGACTCTATGGACGGCTACAATATCTATGCAAGCTACTATATCTATAATTTTATTTTTGTACGTCCATAACGACCTGCGCTTTATAAAACAGAACAAGAGACTTAATGCATATAGTTTATGATCAGAATTAAAAAATGTCCCATCTAACAGGTAACACGAATTAAGACTAGTAATGAGACATTATTTTTTAACCTCTGCCTATGCGTCACTGCCAAAAAGGAACAGTTATACATATTCAGAATTTTGAAATATAAGCTCGAAAAATAAAATCATATATTTCATCATTTTTTTTAATTCTAATGCAAAATATGTTGATCGGCAACAAAAGCAATGCAAAGAAAAAAATCGGAATAAAAAAACGAATCTATTTCAAGGTTAGCGATCTCGTTCTAAAATAAATATGAATTAAATAATTTCTTCACTTTGATCGTAAGGAAAATAAATAATAATTTGAATACGAAACAATAATTGATCATCGAGTTTTGTGTATTAATAATATTAATAATAATATTACATACAATGTCCTACAGGCCGTAGCCCAATTATGGGACAAGGTTCAAACATGGCTAAAACAAATGGTTGAGTAGCATCTTTTAATTTGGTTAATTGAGCAGTTAAAAATATCTATTTTGTTCTCAATATTATTATAATTAGACAGCATTTGTGTAAGTGGCGAACTGATTCCACTGTTCGTACGTGGTGTGTCGAAGGAGAAAGTGTTTTTAGTGCGTGCATTTATTCTGTTGATCTTAAATTGAGTATTGAAAAGTATTGTAGGACACTCTACGACTCCAATAATTATTTTAAATAACAATACAACAGAGTGCTCAATACGTCTGGTGAGCAGAGAAGACATATTAAGCCGATTGAGGAGGAATTCTTGAGGATGACCTCTAGGTGGGTAAACACCATCTAATACGTATACTGCCGTTTTCAGAAACCTCCGCTGGATTCGCTCAAGAGCAGAGACATGTATGTTATAAATAGGAGACCATACAACTGAAGCATACTCTAAACGAGATCTACAATAAGTTATATACAAAATTTTCAGTGTCTCTATATCTGCAAACTCGCGCCCATTGCGTACAACAAAACCTAAGGACTTAAAGGCAGATGCAGTAACAGATTGGATATGTGAGCCAAATGATAATTTTGAATCGAACACTACACCAAGATCACGTACAACTTCAGGTTTAGTAAGAATAGTGCCATCTATATTATAATCAAAGAGAACAGGTGCTACTTTTTTCGTAAAGGTCATAACATAACACTTATTTTTATTCAGTACCTGATTATTGTTTTTACACCAATTAAAGGTTTTATCAAGGCATTTTTGTAATCGTAGTGAATCATCATGAGTATTTATGACACTATAAATCTTTAAGTCATCCGCAAATAAAAGTGCATGCACATCTACAATTTCTACTATATCATTAATGAATATATCGAAGAGTAAGGGGCCCAGAACCGAACCCTGAGGAACACCCGTTTCCTGATGAAACAATTCAGATTGAAATCCATTAAGTTTGACAAACAAATAACGGTTAGACAAATATGAATCTAATAAGGAAATTAAAGAATCTGAAAATCCAAACCACTGCAATTTCTGAAGTAACATTTGATGGTCAATTTTGTCAAATGCCTTAGACAAATCAGCATAAATAACATCAACTTGACGTTGATTATCCAACGAATCGCACAAGAACTGAGTTATGGAGACAAGGTTGTTCTCAGTTGAACGTCCTCTGATAAATCCATGTTGGTTTGGGCAAAGCATTTGTGAAATATGGAAAGAGAAGAAAGGATGTAATACTAATTCAAATACTTTAGCGAAATTGCTAATAATGGCAACTGGTCTATAGTTTTCTATATTGGTAACTTATCCCCCTGTTTGTACACTGGGCAAATTCTTGAAGTTTTCCACTGATCGGGAAAGTTACAAGATTTTATACTAAGATTAAACAGAGTAGTCAATGGTCTCGCGAAAACATTCACACAATCCCTTACAACAAAAGCTGGTATTTGATCAGGACCACTAGTCATTTTAGGCTTCAGTTTTTTGATTGCCAAATACACATTTTCTTCTGTAATACTTTTTAAAATCAAGAGATTTTTATTCAAACTCGAACAATTTAAATCAGATGGAATTTTATTTGTATTTATAAATGACTGGGCAAAATGTTTCGCAAATCCGTCGACTATCTCTTTTGGATCAGCCAAATTAATAGCGTTGTAGGTTATATCTGATGGAATATTAACAGAGCTTTTTTTCGATTTCATAAATGACCAGAACACCTTTGGGTCAGACTTAATGCAATTATTCATTTTTTGTAAATAACATTTATACTTCTCTTTTATTTTTGATTTCAATTGTGCTCTCAAATTTTTGAACAATAGATAGTCATCTGGAGAATTCGATTTTCTATATTTTCTTGAGGCCAGATTTTTGTATTTTAAACCCTTAATGATGTTACTATCAAACCAGACCGGATAACTGCCAGAAGTATTTTTTTTCTTTGGTACATAGATCTGTAAAATTCCATCCAGTACAAAATAGAAATGGGACAATGCATTCTTAATATCAGAATGTTCATCAAGAAAGGACCAATTTACTGATAGCAAGGCCTCATATAATGAACACAAATTACATTTTCGGAAGTTATACTCAGATTCAAATGAAACTGGAAATTTTTTTTGATGAATCTTAAAAATACCAACTTCAATTTCGAGGGCAGGATAAATAAATAAAATAAATAAATATGCTTTATTATCCAACAGGCATCTGCCCAATTACAGGATAAAAATAAACGAAATATAAACCCAAAATCCTAAAACAATAAATATGATTGACTAAAATCGGTCATTTACTTCATTAAAACATGCTTAAGTATTTTCTT
Organism: Zophobas morio; assembly: GCF_036711695.1. Classification (NCBI taxonomy): domain Eukaryota; kingdom Metazoa; phylum Arthropoda; class Insecta; order Coleoptera; family Tenebrionidae; genus Zophobas; species Zophobas morio. The sequence continues at coordinate 8,023,552 of NW_026972163.1, forward strand.
AATTCCATCATAATTGACATCGCAAACATTGCTAACTCCATTTATTAGTTTTGTCATTACGTTGATTGGTGAATTTACTCCTAAATTTGTCCTGAAAGTAGAAATCCTGAAAGTTATATGCTGTCTTGAGTTCAGCCTCGGAACTGCAAAAGAAAGTTTTGATAAAATGGCTGGCACATCAGCTTTTCCTTGAACGATGTTAACTATAAATTTAACTGCTGCCAACCGTCTTCTATCTTCGAGTAGTTGAACATCATACTTTTGCAAGAGAACCATAATATTCATTCCTCTTGGTGGATATCTTCCCTGTTCCTTAAAAAGTAGATATTTCAGGATTTTTTTTTGTACTCTTTCGATAGCATCTCTTTGATATGCATAATATGGTGCCCAAACAACAGATGCATACTCAATTTTCGATCTCACAAATGCAAAAAACAAAGCCTTTAAGGCAACTACATTTCTGAAATCCGAACAATTTCTTATTATAAAGCCCAAAGTTTGAAATGAACTCCCAATTGTTTGCTCTATATGATCATTAAAACTAAGTTTTTGATCAAACAATACGCCCAAATCCCTAATTGTGCTACACCTAGAAATTGATTGATCCATAATTTTATAGTCAAACAATATTATATTAAATTTTTTTGTAAAAGACATGATATTACATTTCGACTTATTAATCTCTAATTGATTAGTTCTATACCATAATAATAGTCTATTCATATCTTCATTCAATTTAAAACAATCTTCATATGAGTGAATAGAATGAAATATTTTTAGATCATCTGCAAAAAGCAGCACTTGTGAGTTCCTAATGACATCAATAACATCATTAATATAAATTGTAAAAAGCAATGGACCTATTACTGATCCCTGCGGAACTCCCGACGTAGCATAAAATATTTCCGATCTAAAACCATTATACTCCACGTTTAATTGACGTCTATGTAGATAAGATGAAAAGAATTGCAGTAAACTACTGGAAAACCCCCATTTATCCAATTTATCAATCAATATTAAATGAGACACACGATCAAATGCTTTTGTAAGATCTGTAAATATCACATCCATTTGTCCTCCTTCGTCTAATTCTTCAGCAATAGATTGTGTGAAGTGAACCAAATTAGAAACGGTTGATCTGCCGTTGACAAACCCATGTTGAAATTGTGATATGGATCTAGATATTGCGGGAAATATGCGGTTATACATAACAATTTCAAAGATCTTTGAAAAATTAGAAATAATTGAGATAGGACGATAATTAATGATAAGGGATGGATCACCTTTCTTAAGTACTGGAGTAACTCTTGAAATTTTCCATATTTCCGGAAATTGAGATTTCTTCAATGATAAATTAAATAGATAAAATAAAGGCTTTATGAATATATTCGCACAATCTTTAATTAAAAATGTTGGAATCTGATCAGGTCCAGAGAGTAGATCATTCTTTAGTTTTTTAATGGCTGCAAATATTTCTTCCTCGGATATTAATGAAAGATCAACGTAACAATTATTTTCAGATAAACCGATATTTTGATCTATTTTTTCATTAACTATAAAATTATCCGAAAAGTATTCAGCAAAACAATTCACTATTTGTTGGGCATTGTCTAATTTTCTATTTTTAAACGTCATGTTAGATGGAAGTCTGGTAGTGTTTTTCTTTTTCCGAACAAAAGACCATAATTCCTTTGGATTGTTTTTGATGGACGATTGGACATTTTCTAAGTAAGTACTGAAGTCTAACATTTTCCGATGTTTTATCAGGGCTCGCAATTCATCGAATGTTCTCTTATGTTGACTATGTCTCTCTTTTTTGTATTTTTAAGTGCTTTTTCTTTTTTTCTTATAAGAACTTTCAAATCACTAGAAAACCAAACAGGATAGTATCTTTTTCGCGAACTAGTTCTAGGTATATATCGCTCCAATAAGACCCTTATTTTATTATAAAATTGCAAACATGCATCGTTAGTATCATCAATCTTATATAAAAACTCCCAGTCCGTTGCAAATAAGGCACTATACAATTCGTGAAAATTGCACAACTTAAAATTAAACTTCCTGTTTATACCACAAAGAGGAAAGTTCCTTGTAGAAGGTGTTCTTAATAGAATATCAATAAGTAGTGGCGGATGATGTTTATCCGGCTTTACTGGAGGAGAATCATGAAGCATGACAGCTACATCTGTTATGTTAGATAACACAAGATCTAAAATCCTACCATTGTCATTTAATACTTTGTTAAGCTGAGCCAGATTTGTTAATGCCAAAAACTGATTTAATAAGGTAGCTACAGAATCATTACTTTGATCATGAAAACTTGGAATATTGAAGTCTCCAACAATCAAAATTTTGTTTTCCGTTGATACATAGTTCTCAAGATATTCAAAAAATGATTCTAAGTCTTGGACAGGCATATGTGGGGGTATATATAGAGCGAAAATATATAAAGAATAAGCTAAAAAATTAATTTTGCATCCAACTATATCTACTAAGGGAATGTTACTAATTAACTCTGATAAATCCAATTTACTTACTGAAAAAGAGTTTTTTATTGCAACAACAACTCCACCACCACGTGTTCGATTTACTCGACCAAAACGACGATCACAACTCGACCAAAACAACAACACAGGATGATGGTTGTCCTCCTTTAAGAACGGATTTTGTGATTTAGAGACAACGCATTGATCACTGTTGGTTAAAACAAGATCCAAGAGGCGATTATTTACATTTACTATTTTATTGTACTGGTCCAAGTTGTAAAATGCCATAAAATTGTTAATACATTGGAAAGAAACTGAAGCTGCAACTTTATTCATTGCACTTGCGACAAACTCTGGACAGTTGAAGTCACCTAAGATAATTAATTGATGTTCATACAAATAAGACATGGAACATAAAAAATCAAAAAACAGTACGTAATCATTATTGTTGCAAGAAGGTGGTATGTAAACGACTAGAATGTAGATATTGCGGAAATTAAAATTAATTTTTACTATGACTAAGTCTATAAGAGGTAAAATATCACAGATGTTATCACATATTGAGTTATCACAGATGCTAGCAGAAATAGTACGGTCAACAGCTAGGAGAACACCTCCACCTCTTACATGATTAGACATTTTAAAATCACGATCTTTTCGGAAGACGTTATATGTAATTAGCTATATCAAATAGTTCCGCATCATTTATACTATTGTTCAACCAAGTTTCAGTAAGTGCAACTAGTTTAAAATGAGATGCAAGAATTGAGGATATGTAAAACTCACCGATTTTTGTACACAAACCTGACATTTTGGTAGTAACACAATAATGAATCACGTTTAATATTAAATGGAAGATCACTCACCTGTGAAAAATCACCAACGTCGTTATATACGAGTAACTTTGCAGATTGCAGTAGTTGCTATTCAGTGCCAAGTATTAGGATTTTAAGTTTCCCAAGATAATTCTGGTACACAGGACATTTATCCCTATCCCAAACTGCATGATCTACTTGCACATTCGGATCTTTTTCTTTTAAAGAACAGCAATGAGTACATTTTAACAAATTAGAATCACAATCTTTTAACAAATGAGCACCGGCACATTTGGGGCAAACAGGATCTCTCTGAGTACATTGATTCGACATATGATTAAACCCGGAACACTTGAAACATCGTCGAACTTCAATCGCATCCCAAACACGACATGGATCATACCCAATCAGTACTCTCCCAGCATTAATTAAAGACCTGTAAGATTCTATATCAATTTCGACAATCGCTTGTTTGCGTTTGATGTTACTGCGTATAGGTTGATATTTTTTTAAAACACACGTTTAGTTTGCACTGAACAAAAACCTGTTTTCGTACAATAAATAGTTAACTACTGCATCTTCTGGTATATCCTTATCAATCCCAGAGATTCTAATTCTAGGATTTAAGGTTGGTAACTGCTTAACTTTCTAATCTGGTAAGGTTGCAGAAGTTAAACTCTCAAATTTATCACGATTACCCTCATTGTTACAACTTATAATAACACTACCATTACGCCCAGTTTTAACCGAAGAAATACCAATATTAGACTTGAAGGGATCAACTTTCTCTAATATATCTTTTTTTGTTGTTGACACTAACTGATTTTCATCTTTAGGTTGCAGAATTATGGTAGGTTTTTTCTTAATGACCATACTAGCGTACGAAGCAGTTTTTTCTGTATTTGCAGAATTTGATGGTACCTGCACTTGACTCAAATTATTGTCGTTCTGCTTTTCTATCAAAGTTAAACATTTTTCCACAGACCGTTGCAAAGAACTAATTTTGGAACACCCTTCTAGTATGAGACAATTGTCACAAAGAAAACGAAAGTTGGCGTATTTACCCAAAACTCTAAGGTCGGCATCATCAATTCTCAAACATTTTGCGTGATATTTGTTACCACAACTGAAACATTTTTGTGTTTTATCAAAATTTTTTATGTTTGCATCGCAGATATTGCAGGCCGGCATTTTAATACACTTAAGAAATTAGTAGAGATAGCCGCTACAGTATAAAAATACCGAGCGGCTACGACAAAAAATAAAATACGCTAAGTACACGATAACAAAAAAAAAATTGATGCTGCTAATCACACCATAACCCATTCAGGTAAAATAAGATTGTAATAACTAATTATGAGTTTTTCACAAATACGTACAGACCTAGCTCACCACACGTCCGACCTCACTCAACGCCACACAAGATCTCAATTTGACTTTCGTACTCAGTTATGGGTATATCTGTTTAACATTAAATTTTCAAAAGTTTAGATTTTTCCAATGTAATCTTGGGCTCTAACATAAACTGGTAATGTATAATGTATAATTATAATTGAGTATTTTCGTGGTTGATCTTTAAATTATTATTTTCTCAAAAAATTCACTTCATGTCATATCCAATATGTAGCAAACTGAAAACTGATAATAATAAAGCAGCAGATATGACGAAATAGTGTACACTTTTTTTAATGTCGGTAATAGAGTGTATGTATAATACCAACACATCGGGTATGTTTCTGTTTTTGTTCGTTCGACACCACTGTATTTACAGTATTTAAGCCAAGTATACGTTTCCGTCCCTAAAATCCTACGTACGGCATCCTTTGCCCACGTAAATACAGTGTCTGGAATGAAGACAGAAACAGAAACATATCAGATGTGGTGTGGCGATTAACATATTAACATATAGTTTTACAACACCTTATAAAAATGTAAAAAAACACTATGGTATTATTTGAAATTTATCGTTAAAGATTATATGGTCAATTAGATGTGGGTCGTCGTATTCTTTAAAAAGTGGCCTTCGTCAGTGAGTTCGTAATGCTTAATTAATAATTATATTCAGAGCGAAAAATACAACGGCTTTATTAGAAATACACCAAAGACAAGTTTTTTCATTCTAATAATTTCTAATAATAATTATTTCTGTAAACTTGTTCACTCTTGAAGTGTTATTTTTTAAGTACCTGCTTGGCAAATTATAAATAGAACATATGGGGTAATATAGGGAAGACCTAACGACACAAACAAAATCATAAAAATTCTTTGTCCATTGTCCCTGAAACGGGACAAGGTTTTGAAGAGTTCATTCGTCGAATTTTGATTTTATAAAGACGTTTATAAAGCGATGATGGGTACCAAAAAAATTAGAGAGTGGTTAATTTTTAATTTTATTAAATTTATTTCATCTAATGAAAAAATAACGCTCAACTTCTGCATTTACTATCCACCAGATGTTTGGGAGGTGCAGTCGGATGATCCCTTTTTTCAGTATTTATCTTTATTGCACTTCACACTCACAGTGAAGCCACAGTAAAGACAACTCGCTATTTTTACTGATCCGTTTTCATGGGTGGTCGTTTGTCTTGTGACCGTATGAGGGCGCTCAACACAAGGTACTTCTCTTTCTTACACATTGGAACATTGAACTGCGGTAGTTTGGTTATCTAGTGACTTTAATGTGAAATATTTGAAATTTGGCAGTTTAGTTGCATTGGTTTTGATGATTTAAGGCTGATCTTCCGGTGTAATTATTGCAGTTATGTGTAATTTTCACAGAAACATTTTAAAAAGCGTTGTTCACGTTTTCATAGGACCATTGTTTACTGTTTATTTTTTTTTGTAAAAGAATTAAATGTACATATATTAGCGTTTTCTAATAACGTTGAATCTTACAACCATTTACAGCCATCATGAAAAAGAAATTAATGAAACGTAAAATCGTAATCAGAAAAGCGGGCCACATCTAAATTTCAACACGGTGTCTCTGTTATAGGGCGCTTAATTAATTATTTATTATAATAGACTGTGGTGTTTATAAGATCAACTAGTTACAAAATGTTATTGTTATTACACTATTTTTAAGTCTTTTCCAAAAATTAATTTGCACAAAGTGTAGTAAATTGTGTACACGAATCAATTTTAAAATGAAGCGTTTGTGACCTTTTTTAAATTGGGTGGCGACATCTAGAAATATTTTGGGCAACGACGACCGTTGACGGCTTAAAATTCGGGTCAGAAAGATCAAAGGGGCCGACACGAGTTGTCCATACTGATTGATATCTGTACTGTGCTGTGGTCCAAGTCAATCCATTACAAGCAGGTATGCAACCAACTTAACATTAATTATTCTATGTTCAGAGAAAAAAAACCTCACGATATGTTCAAAGGGCCCAAAGTCACTTGGCTTTATTATTAGATGCAGCAGGAATTTTAATGACCTTGGTTGTATGCGAGTTTTATATTTTACTTATGTTCGATCAAAGTTGGAGTATGCTAGTGCAGTGTGGTCACCTCGATGGTCACCATTCACACAAAATAATATCCATTCAGTGGAAAAAATTCAGCGAAGTTTTCTAAAATACTTGGCATATAGGCAGGATATATGGCGTTTACCTAGCCCATGGCCGACTTCATTAATATACACTAACGTGTATATACGGCCGTTTCAATTTTTTAAAAATTTGTTCCCGCGTAGTAATCCATGGGTACATAAGCATACGCCACCCACGGCAATGTCTTGAACTAAACTGTCACTACTGTCAGAAATTTTCTTTGACAATTTTCAAATCCAAAATAATTTTGGGCATGAATTATTATCGTTAATAAAACTAGGTCTTTTTAATATGGGAAGAAAGTGTATGATTTGTTGTAATACACAAAATCCACTTTTTGGAATTCCTGCGGAAGTGGATCTTAGAAACAAATGGTTTGAATCACTTTCAAAATTTTGTGGTATTTCATAAAACAAGTTCCTCAAAAAATATTTTATTCGAATTATTTTAGATCTGACCAAGATAAACGATCATACTGTTGTGTGTTCCAAACATTTTGCAACAGAATGTATTGTTAGAAGCGCAAAAAGTACTCGTCTTAATAAACAAGCGGTTCCGTTTATATTCGTATGTACATAAAAATCTACGTACCTCACATAATCTATAAATCTTTGTCATCATTCCAGAATCCTACTGATCCTGACATTTCTAGTACCCAACCAACAAATCCTTTTTTAGAAGACACTTATCCAACTTCCGTTTCCTCATTCCAAAATGCTAATAAGGAAACTAATGTTTCCACATGTGATGATTTAAGTGCAAAGGATAAACAAGAACTTAAAGATCTCAGGTACCACAACAAAGTTTTAAAGCAACAATTGAGTAGAATGAAACGAAAGAATTCTGAATGTTTATCAAAAATGAGAGAGTTAGAAGAAAAAGTAAAAAATTTGGATGCTTTAAAAATAACCAAAATTATAGAAGACGCAAACAACGCAGATGAAAAGTCAATATTTCTTTTGGACTTGATAAAAAATCACTATAAAAAAATACCTAGGTGGTCAGAAATGTCTCTTCGTCTGTGTACTGTCTGGAGATTTTGTTCGCCTAAAGGTTACAGATTTTGCCACAATAACTTACTAAAACTGCCTTCAAAATCGACTATATCCAGATTTCTTGGACACTATCATGGTCAAAATAAGCTGATCCAAGAGCGATTGTGTGCAGAAATTGGTCAATTAAAAAAGCCAGTTGAAATCTGCTCCTTAATAATGGACGACATGTCCATAAAAGAAAAATTCATTACTGTAGGGCAGAAGATCGAATTTATGGCCTAGAGACAACAAGTTCTACTCGTGTTGGAACTAAGCCAAAAGTAGCCAACAAGATGCTTTGTTTTGTGGTGCAGGGATTGAGTACTAGATATACAATACCAGCAGGATATTTTTTCCACTCGTCGTTAACAACTCAGGAATTATATTTATTAACAAAAAACATTTTACAACTTCTGACAAACTGCGGCTACATTGTGATTAGATTTGTTACAGACAATATTTCAACAAATGTCGCCCTCTTTAAAAAATTTGGAAACGGATCACTGAAAAATTCCATTGATCATCCCATTCTGGAACATATTCCACTATTTTTGAGTTTCGATTTCTGCCATGCTCTAAAAAATGCACGAAATTTGTTTTTAGACCATGATATGTATTCTTCTCAAGGCAAAATTTCATCATGTTGCCTCAAATTATTGTATGATTTGGAGAAAGGAATGCCAGTAAAGCCTGTCAGATATTTAACAAAGAAGCATCTATTTCCATCAAACTTTGAAAAAATGAATGTCCTAAGAGCAATCCAAGTTTTTTCACCTACTGTAACCTCTTCTTTAAAATTTCTAAAAGCTGCAGGGGACGATCGCTTTGTAGACGCTGATGCCTCTATATTCTATATGGAAAACATGTACCACTTTTTTCAGGTGCATAATGTTTCAAGCAGAGATCACTATCTTCGTTCACTAGATAGCAGTATTGCACCATATGTGCATATTTCAGACGCACGTCTTGACTGGTTAAATGTCACATTTCCAAAGTATATTGACGATATCCAGAAGACTTCTGTAGATGTTGGATTTAAAGGTCTTACTAAGGAAACAGCTCATGCGTTACAATTCACGGCAAAAAGCACATACCTCTGTGTAAAATTTTTGCTAAGCCAGGTTGGCTTCTATTATGTTGTAACGCGATCCTTCAGCTCAGACGCTGTAGAGGCCATGTTTTCACATGTAAGACTGAAAGGTGGTTCTAATGATGCCACAGATGCCAGAGCTGCAGATTATGCATTAAGGCAAATTCTTCGTTGTGGGATTGTTAAAGCTTCCCATTCCTCAAACACTGCTGAAAATGTTAACTATATTAGTCCTGCAAATATTTTAAATTTACAAGAAAACAGAGAGAGCTTTATTAAGCACACAGAACAACTCATATTTCCAATTGAAGTACGAAGAAATATTCACAATCTTAAGAAGTGCATCATACCTGATAATAATATTTTCTCGGCATCAGTAGCTTTCTTGGCAGGATACATCATAAAAAAATTAGAAGATTTATTTCATTGTGATGAATGTTTAACACCTCTATTATGTACTAGCATTCCAGGTCCTTTGCTACAATTGATTGCCATTCAAAACCGAGGAGGTTTAGTCTATCCCAAAGATATCTTTGTTGGTATTATTCAGCAGATAGCTGAAAGCATCCAGCAAATGTTGCCATTTCTACAACATGATAATCCTGGTAAATACATACTTGAAGAACTGTATCCACACCTTGTGCAAAATCCCATTTTTGTCTGTGCAAATCACAGGGATTCTGTGTGCAAATATATAATCAAAACGACTGTAAAGCCAGTTCTCAGCAATCTTTGCTTGGAGACCACAGATTCTGTCAAGAGATTTGCATTAAATTTTAAACCTAAAAGTCGAAAAGTATTGAAATTGTAACTTTACGTTAATATTATTGTTTTACTTACTGTGTTTTGTGATAAAATTAAAAAAAAAACATTATTATCTGAACCAAACTGCTTTTTTTATGCTTCGAGTAAAATTTGTTGTCAATGTCAGTTTCAACTTGACAATTAATTTGACAGAAATAGCACGAGATCTGTCGTGTGAGGGCGCCACAATATGCACTAGGCGGCGGAACATTTTTTCTAATGGAAAATCAAAAATTGAAACGGCCGTATATACACGTTAGTGTATATTAATGAAGTCGGCCATGCCTAGCCAGAGGATCACCACATTTTGCACTTCTTACGAGATTTGAGTTGGAGGATCTGAATACAAGACGAATAAAAGCTTTGTTAATCTTTCTTAAAAAGTTAGTAAATTTTCATATTGACTGTTCTGATCTTCTCAGCCGAAGAGCAACCCCCCAAGACACCTCCATCTTTTGTATTACAATTTGCAGATTAGATAACACAGGTTTTGTCTTGTTCTTCATAATGTTTGCAAATGAAGGCTTCTTGTCACTGTTCAATGAAACTGTAGCAAGTTTATTGTCTGCTAGTTTCAAGAAATCAGTTTTTAAATCATCAAATATTCCGTTTAAATTGTTGATTAATTCAGAATATTTCTCTTGAAGTACACAATTTAGCTTCTCCATATCAACAGTAAAACATTTCTTGCTACACTCAATACAATATGTCCAGGATAAACCCGAAACAACATTCAAATTATCAAGAATAACATTCGGAATATTAACACAAGACTTACGAAATCGTCGTCCATACACACCGGAACAGGTTAAACTCGGTGAGTCTGGATGAATAGCCCCCAGGCAACATCCACAGTTATTAAGCATTGTATAGAGGGCAATAATAAAAAAAAAAGAAAAAAAGAAAAAACCGCACAAGATCGACTAAATGCAAAATGCAGTTGGTCAAATTAAAGCCACCTTTACGACAAACTTAATCTCTGGAAAAATCTAAATCTAAACTAAGTCAAACATATTACTGAGTATGAGCTTTTAAAATACGGTGCTATTCTTTACATCATACCCATTAAAGCAAAAGAATTACACGTCCTAATTGCAATAACTCACGCCGTACAATGCATGAGCGCAAAGCGCCGCCTTAACCCCCCCCCCCCCCCAGAGCGACAGTGTATCTCTGCAAAAATAACTAAAAATAACTGAGAAACGATACCGAAATGAGAATCCAATAGCTTTAAATTACCAGTGTAATAAGCAGAGGGCGGTGACCGTGGAGTTAGGAACTGTGCGGACCACCACATGTATGCACATGACCAGCGCGGCACTGTGTCGATCAATTCGTTGGCGGACTACACTGCATTTGGATCGCAGTCTTATCGCTTGTTTTTCAGGTGCAATACGCACCTGTATACATAGGCGTCGAGTACTCCTTGCGCATCAACCGCTTGGAAGTGGCGCAGTCGGAGCAGTATTCATTCGTAAAATAGCAAATTAGTAACAAAAATGTGTTTAACAACGGCATGACAGAGCTAAACATTAGAACAAAATACATATGACAATTTGCTCCCATTTTTTAATTACGGTCCCACAACCAGTTGTGACGTCGATCGTTCATGTTCTAAATTTAAAGACTTATTAACCCCCAAAAGAACACATTTTACACAAGAAAATCTCGAGCGGGCGCTAGACCTTGAGCGCACTGCGAAAACTGTGTGTACGGCTATGGATTAAAACGGCTTCGCCGTTCTCTAGTAATAGTAACAATATTCGCACTTAATTATGATGTCCCACAGTACACCAAACAAAAATTTGTGCATTCAACAGTCACAAATTTATATTTAATAGAGGTTGCTAAACTTACCAAATCAGAATGAAAACGTAGCGCTCACTTAACGTGTAACACAAGCAAATCACCACCGAACATGAAGCAACAGAGTACACACTGGGTAGAAAAAGAGGGCCGCCACCCAAAAAAGTACGCCCGCAAAAGCTATGACCATAACATTTTTCGATTACAGGCGTATGGTATATACCCATATGGTCCCACATGATACTAGGGTAAACGCAAATTATTACAAAGGAATTTTGCATTAGTTGATGAAGGATTACATTCCTAGAAAACGACCCGAAATTGAGGGAATCACGATAATGCTCGCCCTCACGTAGGTAATATTGTGACTGAATTTTTGATCAATAAAAATGCCAAATGTGCACCGAATTCTCCGTACAGCCCTGATGTAGCCCCATGCGACTTCTATTTGTTTCCCCATCGAAAAAAAGAGGCTAAAAGACGGCGCTTTCAAACAGAATTGGATGGTGTTAAGGCATTTGAAGCGATTTTGAAAAGGTTCTCAAAGAATGGTTTCCGTCATGTCTTTGAACAATGGCAACCGTTGGGATAAAGTCATTGCACTACAAGGGGAATATATAGAACCTGACAGGAGTATTATTGTTCAAGAATGATAACACAGTCGAACAATTTTAGAAAAGTTTCTTGTTACAAGCATTCTGAAAATGTATTCTGGAAGATGATTTTATGCTGAATAACTATCTAATAAGACATTATGCCTACGTCGTCAAAAAAATTTTTTTGGAGACTGTTTATAGTTCCAGTTAAAGGTATACTATTGCATAATGGGAATAAATATGCTGCCGACTGCATACTCCATACATACTGTAGAAACATATGAGAATATTCAACACTTGTTAAAATGTATTAACGACAAAAAGTTTGAGTGCAATTTGATAGGCGATTTAAAAATTGTAGCTTTAGTAACTGGCTTCCAATGTGGATATACCAAGCATATGTGCTTCTTATGCAAGTGAGATATAAGAGAGAAATCATTTCAACATCTGAAAACAATATTTCCTAAGCTTTCTGCTGCTAACATAAACCAAGGTAAAAACTAAAATATTACAGTGAATTTCAGTTTTCATATTATGTACGTTTTTTATATTTAGGAATTTTCATTGGGCCTGAAATTCGAATGAAGGATCAAATGTTCTACGCCTATTTGAATGATCCGGAAAAATTTACTTGGGAATAAATTAGCTTAGTGATCAGAGAATTTTTAGGAAACAAACGTTCCACAAATTATGTCTCATTTAAATTTCTTTGCTGATAATCTTTTGATCGAGAAATCAAGAAAGTCGAAGAAAGATTTAAGAGAAAGACCCAAGTATCCATTCTTTCCGAATACATGAGGCCTTTATCAAGAGTTAGATCCTTCTACATATTCTAGGCAGGTTAAATATTCGTAGACGTAATTAAATATCTGTCGACAGAAATCTGTAGAACATTTTTTTAGTACTTCTTGCGCGTTTTTCTATGTAAAATTAGAATTCACTTCATTTTTTCTAATTGTTCACCGGACGACAATAAAAATTTGAATAATTTTCTTTTTTGACGACACGGGTATATTATCTCTTTTAAGAGTTGTTCAACACAAAATTACCTTTCCGATCATGTTTAGAAAATGTATGTAACAAAAACACTGTTCTACTGTGTAATTAAAGTTTTAGTAGTACTAGTACTAGTCCTAGTCTTTGTTGAAAAGCCCTCGTACTTCCATCATCAGTGATCTACAACATGTATTAAGATATAACTCATAAAATATTAATTTCAGATTTCAAATTTGGATCCAGTTTTTACGAACAATACAAGAAAGGCTAAGCAAGACATCATTTTTTTTAACAGAGTGCCTAAAGTTGGCTCCCAAACATTAATGGAACTGGTTCGAAGGCTTAGCATCAAGAATAATTTCGGGTTTCATCAAGACCACGTACAAAGGGTGGAAACTATTAGATTGTCGCCAGAAGATCAAGCAGCTCTGTCGTCGTTGGTGTCAAGTTATGAACCCCCTGGGGTCTACATTAAACATGTTTGTTTTACAAACTTTTCGCAGTAAGTAGTGATCGAATATAACATCCAAGCTAACAAGATTACAAAACAATAACGGCTTTCATGTTCTTCAGTGCTTACATTTTCCTGTGTATGAATAATAAACGGAAAAAATTACATTAAATTATCTAAAATTTTATCGTTCGTACATAACTTTGCTAAAACATAAATGCGTTTTTTCTGTATTTTTAGCATCTAAGCGTTTTCACATATTTCAGAAATGAATTTAATGTTTTAAATCATTTTAATTTTAATTCGATAATTATTCAATTAATTTATTTGACAATTTGCCATATAGGTACATTTTAAAAAAATTAATTGTAAATGAAAATAGTTAACAGTTGGTACTTTTATTATTACTTTTTTCTATATTTTTAACTGCATGTCATTATTTAATTATTATTATTTAATTGGGGATGTCCGGGGTAGGCAAGCCGTAGCCGCCGGTCGACGCGGAACTCAATAAAAATAATTTTTTCGGTGGTTTTCAATTAATGATAAGGCAGGACAAGTAGAATTAGGGATTAATAGTATTTGGAGTCAAACTGACATTGTCAATTTTCTATAAAAAAATTATTTTTTCGCATTTCATTCAGTAATACACTAGATTTATGCACTACAAATCGTACAGTAAAAACTCATTTTACTGAATATCCAACCATTACTGCATAGCAACCATTACTGCATAGCTACCATTACTGCATAGCAACCATTACTGCATAGCAACGTCAAATTCATTAAAACAATGACACAATATTATTTTTATTTCACTTACTCCCATTATAGAAATTAAAAATACAATTGTTTAAATTCGAAAAAGTTAAACCCCCCGATCTCACTATATCAATATGTTCTTGTCGCAAGTTGTCTTGGTTCACCACAATTCCTGTATTGTTTTCTTTTGACGTTCCCGGTACCCCGCTAAATATCCTCTTCGATGTTTTTATCTTATTGCCAATGCTTTCCTCAACATATTTTTCAGCTACACTACTTGATTCCCATCCCCCATGCCTTTTGAGCGTTTGAATATCGGCTCCACTATCCGCAAGAAACGTTGCAGATGTTCTTCTGAACGAATGTCCGGTGTAGCTAACAGCACCAGGGAGTTTCAAGTATTCGGCAATCTTTTGCGGCATTTTAGCAAAACTATGGATACCCACTGGTTGCACTGTGCATTTTCCATTAAGGTAAAAGAGGAAAAATCGATTGTGCTAGACTCCTTTCGGTCTTAGTTGCAAATATTTCTTGTTAATCTCATATCCGTTACACTCTCATCCCACAGCAAACATTCGTTTCTTCTTTGTTTTGGTATCGTGTAAAGTTACGACCAACATACTTCCGGTGTCTTCTATGTCTTCTACTGTTAAATTACATAATTCGCCACGTCGACATGCACCATTTAGCGCAAAAACTAGCACCACTTTGATTAACAAGAAAGTTTCATCTGGTGCATCATTCAAAAATTTTGTGACGTTCTCTATGGTCAAAACTTTTGACTTTTTTGGCAAATAAGTATGGTTTTGACGTTTCAGGAAAGCAATTAGCTTCTTGTGTTGTGATATATCAATATTTTCATTGACTTGGATGGTACTTTTTAACATTGAGTATGTAGACCATAAGCTGGATGCCTTAAGGACTTTTGCCTAAAACAATTAATGAAGAAACATGATTACTGATATTAAATACCATACCTTTTCATAAAAATACGCCAGCATCACATTTTCGTCAAGGTTCTTCACTTTTTTCGCTTCCCGCCACTGGCAAAATACTCCATACGTCTTCTCGTATTTTTCCTTTGATTTCGCAGGGAGCAGACTCGTGCAAGCTTCGCGGGCAGCGTTCAAAATATCCTCACTTAAGGGAATATTCCGTGAATCCATTTCTGATTTAGTTTAAAATTGTTTGACTGTTGTTGTATGCGAAAAACAAGTTCTGCTTGGTTGTTACGTTATTGAAAAGCGTTACCTACTATTATTTTTTATTCGTACTTGACTTTTACATAATATTTAAAATTATTAACGCAAATAATATCTGGTTATGAAATGCGAAAAAATAGTATAGGCGCCTCGATAGAAAAGTCTTTTCACAACTCGTATGGTTTTTAAGTTACTCGTTCGCTTCGCTCACTCGTACTCAAACGAACCATACTCGTTTGGTAAAACTTCACTTTTCTACACTTGGCACGTAATGTACTATTAACAATTCGAGGTCGAAAGATTCGAGATGTTTTTGTACATCCTGGCACGTAAAATGTCAGTGGTTAACGAGTAGCGGCCATACACTACGAAAATATATAACACAAAGGTGTAGACTCAAAGTATTTTGCCGATCCGAAATTTTGACCCACCAGCCGCCACTGGATTATAATGTCATCAAAGTACATGTAGACTCCTGGAATATCTCCAAAGTGATGGGTTGCGCCGGCCAACTTGGAATTGGTCCCAAAGGGTTTAGTTGACGTGTTTCAAAAATCCCTCTTAAGCCTCATTATGACAGTTCTCACTTGTCACATTAATGCATAATGTCTTTTGTAACCTGTTATTTAAAGTCGTCGTTGTTATTGTTTTAACGTTTTTCAAGTGCGATTCACAGTAATTCTTGTTGATCCAAGCTCAAAACAACACAACAGTAGTTTTCAAAACTCTTAGTTGTTGCGTACGAAAATTTTGTTTTTGTGCTAGGAAGCGAAGACTGTGAGGTTTATTCTGTTGAACAAGACACTTTCATCGTTATGACTTATCGCAATGGAACTTCGTAAACGAAGAGTTTTGTATTCTGTAACCGCTTGTCAGTAAGAATATGTGGCCAAATACCGCCCAGTAAACACAGTTACATCGTAGCGATGTTAATGCCACTTTACTCTGTCTACGATCTTGTTAGCTGTTACATCTCGGACTGCGCACATACGCGTTCCCTGCGCTATGTAATGTAATCAACAGTCGCCCATGCCTGTAACATAATGGTGACATCCACATTGTTTCAGATTAGAGACGTGCTCGCTGGTACATCGTCATTACGTTGCGTTAGTACGTTGCTAGATTCTCTATACAGGGTTATTCAGCTAAGATGACCTATTTATGTTTTTAAAATAGGCAACCCAAAATACCGATTCCACCTGAATCTGGATTACAAAAAATGTTTCAAAATTAAATTGTATCAAAGTTTGCTAAATGTATAGAAACGTCAGTGTTGACGTTGGTCAGTGTCAGAAAAATGCATGTGCATTCAATAACGAGATGATCCTTAGTTATGGACACGTTATGGACAATGACACAAAAAGGCTAGGCGTACAGCACAATTGTATGCCCGAAGATGCTCTGACCATGTGGTTCCAACATCCAAAATTTTCAAGAGGCTAGAAAATTCGTTGCGTAAGAAACTGGCCTGCTAACAAGAGGAATCGGAACCAGACTGCGACTAGCTTGGAAAATGAAGTATATATAATTTCTTGCACAAGTTAATGAGTATCCTCATATGGGAGGGAGTTATGGAACAAATTGCTATTGTTATACAAATAAATAAATTTCATCCTAACCGCTCTAACCATCTGCACCTGGAGCATGCACTTCGACCCACAAACCAACCACAAAGATTGGATTTTTATAACTTTATAAGAAACCAAATGCAAATTAATCCCAATTTTATTGAGTGTGTTTTGTTCAGTGATGAAGCCAAAGTCAGCAATTTATTATAGCTGCATGACAGTCTTAAATTTATTGAATGTGTTTCGTTCACCTACCAGGCAATAAAAAAATACAATTTACCCACAAAAATATCTTTTAGCTTCGGCAAACACGTCGGTTTTCTCGTTAATGTCGTAACAATGCATAGGCATTTTTCTGACACTGACATTTCTATACACTTATAAGTAGAGAGCGGAAAATATGCAGCAAAATTTTGAGAAATATGATCATATGATATGCATCAAATTTATGCAAATATGCAGTAACTTTCTTAATATATGCAGAAATATGCAGTTACGTATGCTCCAAAAATTAAAAAAAGCTTAATAAGCGAACTAAATTTATTTATAAAATTCAAAAACAGGTTTCTCAAGCTTACGTTTTATTACAAAAAATACATAAATCACATTGCAAAGTGTCTAATTACATCTCACTAACACATAAATCACGTTTTCAAAGATACTATTATTGTTATTGTTTTCGGTGTGGTCCATTAAAGATTCCTTATTAGCAGAGCACGGCGAAAAACGTACCTTAGTACCTTATGGGTCGACGCGCTGCAAACGAATAAACTAACTCTGCTTATTAATAAACTTAAGTCTATTGGTTTATGTAATAATTTGTTAAATTTATTTAAGTTTTTCTTAAGTGATCGTAAACAGTTTGTTGAATATAACGGTTTTAAATAGCACACTTACATCACATCCAGTGGCGCAAGGATCGAATCTAGGACCTATTTTATTTGTTGTTTTTTTCAGTGATACATTAGCGCATTTTAATTGTCGTGTTTTTGTTTATGCGGATGATCTTATCCGGGAACGCTAGACGAGAGACAAGTTTGAATTGGGCGCCATTTGTTGCCTTAAACGCAACCAGCAATTCTTCTTTAAATCAACCTGACGCGCTGGGATAGACGACTACCGGACGTGGGTCATAAAAACATCGTAAGCCAATAATGAAGAATAATGATAATTTATAAGAGGCGAGGCGGCCAGTGAGGTGGGAGATTAAAGAGAAGCCAAATAGTTCCACTTTGCGCGTAGCCATCGTAGTAGACGTAGCTCTAACTCCCTCTCAGTCAGTGCTTTTTCAGTGACGTGAGGAGGTAAAGGATAGAAAACATAACCAAATTGTTGTTTTGTGTGTGATCGCGTATATTCACCGGGTGGAGAATTTTCATTTCATAAGTAAGTAATGCGATTTCATTTGAATACATAAAAACGTTAATATATACAAAATATATATATATATATATATATTAGGGTGATTCAAAAAAAAAAAATATTTTTTTTTTTCGTGCAAAGACGTTCAAAAGTTTCTTTTCAACGTAAAAAAATACCAGTTAAAATTTGAGCTCTTAATATTAATATTAAGACCGTCCGCATCGCGTTTTTCTATTTCCCATAAGAATAACATGGGAAAATTTTTGTTTGCACCTTCTGATTTTTATTGCTAGCCCGTCGTGTGTCGTGAAAAAAATTCAATCACATATTTTTATAGAGAATTGAACGCTCTACAAAAAGTGTCTCCTATGATTGTGCGAGAAACCTGATAGTTGAAGAGTTATTTTAGGCTAAAGTTAAATTTATCCAAATTTTGACGTTTTTGATGCATTACAATAAATTTGATGGTCTTATTGGAATAAATCACCACAAAAATTTATACACATTTTAAATTTAGTTTTTTAAACAGTAATTGTTTATAATTTTATGCTATAATAAGGCCAGTAAAACTCTTTCCGAACATTTTCAGCATCAGTGGGTTAAAAAATCATAGTCAGGTTTCTCGCAAAATCATAGGAGACACTTTTTGTAGAACGTTCAATTCTCTATAAAAATATGTGATTGAATTTTTTTCACGACACACGACGGGCTAGCAATAAAAATCAGAAGGTGCAAACAAAAATTTTCCCATGTTATTCTTATGGGAAATAGAAAAACGCGATGCGGACGGTCTTAATATTAATATTAAGAGCTCAAATTTTAACTGGTATTTTTTTACGTTGAAAAGAAACTTTTGAACCTCTTTGCACGAAAAAAAAAAATTATTTTTTTTTTTTGAATCACCCTAATATATATATATATAGTTGTTATACCGCTTACACAGTCCCGACTCGCTATATCTAGTAAACGTTACCAGACCTTTTGAGACGTTACCAGACCCGGGTTCGGGTCTGATAACGTTTAACCATGTATATCGCCTTCTTGAGCCCAGTACAATTAAAAATTGAAATAAAAAAGTGGGTCTGGTAAAACTGTTGAACGTCAAATTTTATACAGAAATAGTTCATTCCCCTTTTCTGCAGAGGGCGTCGTGTCGCTTAGCTGTATATAATATCTGCCTGCATAAAATCGTCCACATCGGACCAACGTTACCAGATCCGTAAATCTGCAACACTGCATTCTAGCAGATCAGTTCAGTATTTAAGAAAATCATGAGTGCTTTTCTTATTCTACTTATATCTGACTGCTTGCATTAAGTAAAAATATGTTATTTGAATTAATAAAGCATTTTTACAATGAATCGTTTGAGGAATGGCTAGTTTCATGTTTTCTCGATGTTACATAACTCTTATTAGACCTAGAATATGAAAAATTATGCCTTTCATTGTCATTTGTCCGCCGTTCTTGTTAGAGACAATTTCCAAAATTATATACTATACAGATTATTTTGAAATTATAGATACAGTTTAGGATTATCGTGGAGACGGGGGTAAAATGCTAATTAACTAAATACATAATTCAGCCTTATGTTTAATAAAAATAATAAAGATAAGGTTTTTTAGTTTAAATATACCATATGTTCGAAAAAAAAAGCCCGGGACCGTAGCTATCTTATTTTTTTGAATAGATCAAATTAAATCATTTTAAATGTATTGCGATCTTAATTGTAAAACTGATTTTTAACTTTCTTTTTTTTGCCTATGACATTCAACTTTTGTTTTTTAAATGACATCCTAGATATTTTTTTTAATTCTTGTGATTTTTTTTTTCTGAATACATTGATGTACCATGTTTCGCATTTTGTTAAAAAGTTGTGGTAAAAATTAATTTAATTTTTTTAGCAAGGTAACTGTGACGGAAAAATGTACCAAAATTTTTGTTACATAGCAAGTTTAACACGGTTTATAACACTTATTAATGTATAGGAGTTTTAAATTTGAAAATTAAACTTCTATACGAAAACATTATTAACTCAAGACATTTTATTGCAAATATGATGTATTAAATTATTAATGTTTGAAAATATTAACGTATTATGTACACTATGATACATCAATAAATTTAGAAAAAATCTCTACATGAATCTTAAAAAAATATTTAGAGTGTCTGGTGTCATTTAAAAAACAAAAGTTCTATGTCGTAGATAAAAACAAATGAAAGTTAAAAATTATTTTTTTTAAATCAGATCGTTGTATTTATATTTAGTAGACGATATATTTCAATTTTTTGAAAAATATATAAAAATTATACAACATTTGACAATTAATTTCAGAAATTAGAAAACGACTCCGCAAAATTTTGCATAATTATGCCTTAGTGCTCATTCACAAAGGGCATAAAGCATAAGGTGTCATAAGCATTAATGCATATGAATTTATGTTTAGTGCTCTATGGTTGTATTCGTTCACAATGAGCATAAGTGCTCATTCACAATAGGCATAAAGCATAAGGATGTCCTAAGCATTATGCTCATTGTAAACGAATAGAAGCATAATAGAGCACTAAACATAAATTCTTATGCATTAATCCTTATGACATCCTTATGCTTTATGCCCATTGTGAATGAGCATTTATAGTTATAATGAACGTGGTCAGGTTAGGTCACCAAAGCGTTTAACTGAATGTAATTTGAAAAGTGCAAAATTGTATGCTTCTGTAAGTGTAGTTTTTTTTTAATCCTCTCTTATTTTCAAATTCGCTATAATGATCTACGTATCCATATTTTACTTAATTTTTATTTGAAGATAGAAAATTGATTATATTCTAAATTAATTGATTCTCACTTAATATTAATTGACAGAAATCATTTTTTAACTACATCTAATTTGTACATCTATTGGTAGATTTCGACAACAATCTTTTTAAAGCAACATTTAGTTTTTATTCAATTTTTTTTTAATGAATGTCGGCAAATGTTTTATTTATTTCTGTTCGTTAGAATTTCGCATTTAGTTAATTTTTTACTTACTGAGCGTAAGTAAAGGAAGTATTGTAATCAAGTCCATCGGCCGACTCTCTACTTCTACGTTTTCTCGACCTTTCATTAGCCCTACAGGACGAAGAAATAGGTCTCCCATTTCCGTCTGTCCGTCTGTCTGCAGACCTGGATTTTTATTAGGCAGATAATCTCCGAAAGTACGGGGCGATTGTTGTCAAATTTTGTATTTACGAGTATATTAGGAATATTATGTAGATGGTAAAACGCTAACCAAAATTTGTCTAATCGTTCTCACCAACAATGTGATGACGTCACTTTAAAATTGCACATAGTAAATGGGTTTTAAATTGTATGAAATAACATAGTCCTACACATGTAGTTTATGACTTCGTATTGAGTTTTATCCGAAAAGTGCAGAATTTTGGAAAAAAATCAAAATTATGAAACATCAAAATTTTGCGGTATAAATTTTATTCACATTTTTTGAATTTGCATAAACAGGATGACACAAAAAATTATTGAATGCGTGATTTATTTTATTAATTTAATCAGGAACTGCAAAACCGAATGTTTTAAAATCATGGAGATGTTTAAGATTATCATAAACATAGTAAATCTTTGATCAGAATGTATTTGCTCATCCACCCTAAAAAACAATTGATGACATCACCTCCAAATTTTGCTAAATAAATCCTATCTTAAATATGCAAAATATGATGACTTTATACTTGTGATTTATCACTGCATTAATATTTTTTAGATTTGGTTATACAGCTGTCTCAAAAAAATTAATGACTGAAAATTAGTATTTTCTTAAAATTCAAAAAATAACGCTTGGCAAACAGGTATCAAATTCCCGCAAGGGTGTCCAAAATGCGAGGATAGCAGTTTCTTGTTCCATAGTAACCTATCCTTTAATAATTTTTGGAATTATTTTCGCAATAATTTATCGGTTTGGCTAACCAGACGTATTTCGGAGATGAAATTTTGCATACAGTATTTATTTTTCATGTTTAATCAAGTGATGCAAATTAATTAAAGTTAATTATTTCAAAATTAAATTAGGGCATGGAAAATTTACTTTTTCAAGATAATGATTATTCTCACCGGTTCATATTATTCCTCATCTATCAAAATACCTACATTTCAAATTTCATAACAATCCGTTCAAAAATACCAGAGTTATTGTGCCCGAAAGTGTGACACCCGGTATACTTAGATGACAGACAATCTAGAGAAAGATGAAAGTCTTAAAATGTGTCTCAGCAAGCATAAGGATTATTTTGCAGAATTCATATGGTTCAGACAAAATATGTACACGAAAACTAAAAATGACACATGGACTTCACATGTACTAATTTCATTGTAGCGTTTGCCACGCTAAGTATTATTAAGGGATCGAGATCCTTCGAGGGCCTGTAAATTTGCAAACGTTTTATGCATTGAGTTTTGACACTAAGATTACCGATAATTCATGAAATTGTTTTTTTCTATTTAACAATATATGTAGACAGAGACAAGCTTAAAATTGCAGAAAATTATAGAGAATTTTGTTGTGCTTCTAAAGCTGCCAGCTAGGCTTAAAAACATTTTTTGGTGATTCTGTCTCGAAATCATTCATTAATTACGGCTATTAATAAACGATTTATATATTAATGGGTTAATACAGCAATCAGATATACCCCCGCGCACTTGATGTGAAATTTTTTATTTAAATGTTATAAATATCATGAAATTTGGAACTGATTTTTAGCAGTTTCGTGTATGAAATTGCAATCACGGGAGAAGTATTGCAACCAACTCGTTTGTTAATAGGCGATTATTAATCGCCCTTATTAACAAGTATTGATTAAATAATTGCTATGGAGCATTGTAACTATTTTGAAGAGAGTCTTTTTAATACTAGTTTAGCGTTCTTAAATTTTTTAATTAATAATTTGAAATATTAAAGTTACTCTTAAAGAATATGCAATTTTAGATCTCTAAATCAATCTTAAAGTTTCTAACACATATTGTACCATTTTGTGGTAAAAATTTCGATTTTTTTAGGATGTTAATATTAAAAAATCTTAATTTGTGATTTATGTTATGTGTAAGAAAAGCTTAGATAACATATCATTTTTTTTTACAAATCTGTAAGCCTAAGGTCAAATAAAAATTGCATTAATAAATCGCAAGTGTAAAATTATGTTATTTTATAAATTTTCTTAAAATTTTAGGTGGGAATAGGTGTCCAAATTTTGGTTGAACTAACTCGATAGACATGTACAACTAGTAAAAAGAAAATGTTACTAATGTCTATCAAACTTGCATATCTGTTAATAAAAAAATCGCCTTGGCGTTTATTTTATTAATGAGTTATCCGTTTGTCAGGGCACTCATGGCGTCAAAAAGACAGGCAGATAAGATATATTTTTGGTTTTCCTTATTTTCTTTTGTGACACTTTTGCATATCCACTGGTTGTAAATCCAACTTTCAAGATACACAAGAAATTTTACAGATCAATACAATGTGAAGCGATTTTCCATAAATTTAATGTGGCAACAATGTCGGGATTGATAACGTCGGTTAACTGTGTTATTTATACTGAAATGGGACTGAGAAAGCTGTTGGACATAGTGGGTCTGGTAACGTTGGATGAATATGGTGTTAACTTTTTTCAAGGAATAATTTTACCCCTCTACTTTTTTTTAAGTTTGTTATTGCAAAAACCATTAAATTGACGTATATATATATATATATATATATAAATATAAAATAAATATTATATAAATATTTGTAATATCTAGCCAACACACGGAGGTAGAAGAGACCGGAGGGAAGGTGTCGTGAATTTTGTGACACAGACTCAGTCACCGTTTATGACCCTACTTGAAATGCGCGCTGTGCTAAGCTCCACCCTCTAAATGTTTAGCAGTCGTAGCCAGTGGCGGGGCAACATATTTTATATTGACTACTTTATATATAAGTCTCTAAATGTTATTATGATCTTTAGTTATAATCAAAGTCTATTCAAATTAAAAACACCAACAACACGTCCAAAACTAAAACAGCACAACTAAACTCAAACTCAAGAACGAACAATTGCATATAAACAGCACGTGTTACGTGATAGTATACGCCACTGGAAATCCAAACCCTGTCAGCTGTTGAGTGTAGGAGCGCGTTTGCGTCGGGCTGACAAATATTGGCGCCTTGTTCAAATAAGATCATAACCGGTGTCTGACCGGGTCTTGAACGATGCCAGAATCGTTACATTGCTAGCATACGGTACGCTCCCTCCGGTCTCTTCTACCTCCGTGAGTCAACATTTAATATTATGTCAATCTTGTATAAATATTTGAAAAATATTGCTTGCTACTGGGGAAATGAAGCAAGGGCAACTGAAGCATTTTGCAGTAATACCAAACTGTCAATAAGAGGATGCAGTTTGTTTGTTGATAAAATAAAAACATTTTTAGCGGCATCGTCAGACGGCTTAATAAATAAAAACGCTATCGTAGAAATATATAAAATGTCCGTATGCAGCCAAAGATGTAACAATTAGAGCAGGAATAGACTTCAAAAAAATTGATCATTTGACAATTGATAGATGTAGATGGTAACATAACATTAAAGGAATCTCATAATTACATGTATCAAAGTCAAGGATAATTACACATTACAGAAAAAGAATTATGTTACTTTGTGGTTTACACACATAAAGAATTTAAATATTGCTTCATTCAATGAGACCATAAATTTTGGGATAATCATATGATAGATTACTAGAAAAATTTTATTTATATACCTTACTTTCGGAGATAGTAGATTCTCGTTATTAAAGAAGTCAACCCATCAGACAAGAATTGTAAAAAGAAATTGTACATTTAAAAATTTTTATTTGCATTCGTGTTATGTTCAGTTCAAATCTTTTGACCTTCTAGTATAAACACACACAAGAGTAAATAGTAATAGTGGAATAGGTTTACTGGAGATACCACGTAAGAAACGTGCCTAGAAAATACTCTATCCCATAGGTGGTGTGGAAAAGAATATCAAAAAATTAGATTTAAATAAATGTGATTGTTCAGGTAAATAAGTGGTTACTGAAGTGATGAGAATATAAATCTTATCAGTTTTGTGTATTGATTCACATATAAAATGACAGATTAATAAAAAACGTAGGGTAGATCTTAGTTAGGTTGGTATTGTACGTTGGTACTGTTGACAGTTGGTTGGGGGATTAATAAGGAGAGAAGCATGGCGAAAGACGCCGTAACGGATATTAATTAATACCTGGTCCCCTGCAAAGCCAACCACCACATGGTGTCAGGTGTCGAAAGATACAGTAAAAAGTGTTAAAGATACACAGTAAACTTGTACCGACGTGTTTTTCAGTAAAACATCGCTGAGACATCGTTAAATAACGAGGTAAACACAATGGCGACCGTTGAAGAACTACAACAACAAGTGGCTCAGTTACAGCAAGCTCTACAAAGATTAGAGAGTAGGCCTCAACACAGTAACGCCGAAAATGCAACTAATAATAGCACCATCATTAACACAGTGCCTACACCAGATAGATTTTCGTTCAGCAAAGATGATTGGAAAACTTGGATAACGCATTTCGAACGGTACAGACAAGCCACAAAGATAAATACGGCAAGTGAAAGCTCACAAATAAATTCACTTTTGTTACATACCTATGGGCGCGAAAGTAACTAAATTTTTAGAAAGCCATCAGTGCACCGAAACAGATTTCTCGACATACAGAGAACTAAAAGAGTTCTTCGACAAAAAGTTTACAGGAACAACCAATGTAATATATGCACGTGCAAAATTCAATATGCGTAAACAAAAGGAGGACTATTGGAAGAACAACAATCAAAAGAAGTATTATGATCGACGTCACCGAACACGATACAACTCTGAATTGAAATCAGGTTGCAAAGTATGGATCATAAACTCCAGAAAAGAAGGAATTGTGAAAAAGAAAAGAGATGAACCACGATCATACGAAGTAGAAACAAACGAGGGAGTCATTCGAAGAAATAGAGTACACTTGCAACCAATGAATATAGGAAACGAAATAGAAGTTAACAACCCAGAAGAAAACCGCATCCCAAGAGAGAAGTCAACGAAGAAAGAAAGTACCTACGGGGCTTCAGGAAATGTGCGCCGCAGTGAACGAATGAAGACTGCCCCAAAAAGATTTAATGACTTTATTCGTTAATATTTGTATTCTTATTTTTGTCAGTATTTAGTTTTTATGTAACCTCATTCATGTTCATTTGTTAAGTTTATTTTATTTGTATTTCTTAAGAAAGGGAGATGTAGGGTAGATCTTAGTTAGGTTGGTATTGTACGTTGGTACTGTTGACGGTTGGGGGATTAATAACGAGAGAAGCATGGCGAAAGACGCCGTAACGGATATTAATTAATACCTGGTCCCCTGCAAAGCCAATCACCACAAAAAATATTCGAATAATTTTTTGAAAGAAAATATGTTAGTCAATTATAAAAATCTGCATATTTTTAAATCAAATAATGTCAGCAATGAAAGAAGTCGACTTAAAGAGTTTACTTGTTCCTCACTTGTAAACATTAATTTACCAAGTCACTGTATTCACCATGAAAATGTCACTTAACTGGCTATAGCCTGTAAAAAATGTTACTGGCTGCCAGTAAAATATTTACAGCCCTGGAAGTGCTCATACCGCCATGTATTTTAAACATTTTAAACTATTATAAGTTGAAATGACAGTCAAAATTGATTCAGGTAAATTTTCACTTACAATTGCTGCATTCTTTCGGGTCAACTTTTCCTGTCGATAATATGGTTATCAACAAAGCCTTTCTTCCTGTATCTCTTCCTTGAGTGGTTGTGTTATTGTTATTACTAGCACTGACTGATTCGCTTCTCGCTAGACGCTTGTAGCAATTCTTTGCAAGATGCCCATATTTCTTGCATTCGGAGCATTGTGGACCTTTTTTTTTTTATTCTTCTGCAACTGTTTCTTGGCCAAAAGCGTTGAACCCTCAGTGTTTGTATGATCTTGGTCTTTTACTTCCTGTAGCAGTTTTACCTTGATCGAGTCTCCTGAAATGTTGACACCAGAGCTTTCAATGCCCATTATCATAGGACGATAGCTGTCTGGTAAGCCCGCTGGTAGCAAAGTTCCAACCCATTGGTCACTAATGTTGAAATTAATGTTTCGTAACTGATGCGATGTAGAGATGATTTTGTGAACGTATTCATCAACGGAATCACAGTTTTCTAGTTGCGTGCAGATCAGGTTACGTAGCAGACCTACTTTGCGGGTTAGTCTTCAAATGCCTGTTTCAGGTTGTTCCATGCTTCCCTTGCTGTTTTTGCTGACTCCACATGTGGGTAATTTTGGGAATCAATTGAAAGGATTATTTTGGCCTTCGCTTTCGTATCCTTTTTGCCATCTACTGTAGCACCTGCGGCTGGTTCGAAACATTCCCAGAATTCTTCGTGCTCCAGATAAGTTTTTATCGCTAATTTCCATGTGTTATATTAATTGTCTCGCCCCGATAAGCGCTCTATTTGCGGTAATGAACTTGACGCCATTTTTTTACACGACACAAGACGTCCGGATTCGATGTAAAACTGTGTCTTTTAACGTGCTTGGAAACTAAATGCCCACTTCACCTACTTCTGGGCCCATAACCTTATATTTATTATGGAATGAAGTGACACACTTTCGTGTTTATTTACTTTAATAATGGGGGAAAATTTAGTTTACAAAAAGGACATGAGTTTATGTCAACCTAACTACTACAACCTATATCTCTTAGCCTATTAGATGACGCTAATGTGCATTGAGCGGTCAACAACAAAAACGACTCACACCATTTTCTTGAAAATTTGG
This sequence comes from Zophobas morio, assembly GCF_036711695.1. Lineage (NCBI taxonomy): Eukaryota > Metazoa > Arthropoda > Insecta > Coleoptera > Tenebrionidae > Zophobas > Zophobas morio. The sequence goes on from NW_026972163.1 coordinate 8,051,955, forward strand.
GAATACAGTACTGTTATTATTTGTATTACATTGCATCTATCTAAATTGATACGGGTGTAAACTGTTTTTAAATTTCGAGGGTTCCGTACTTTCAGGAAGATGGCCGACGTCTCTCAAAGTCAAAAATTTTGGTCACACCAAGCACAAAGGATTTTGAACCTCATGTTATTACTGTGTATGTTAGTTACAGTTACAATTATCTATACTGTGTTATTGTTATGTGTCTTAAATCACGAGCACTTGTAAATGATTTTCAGTTCACCCGCACCTTTGCTACATATATGGCAGAGGTGATTAAATTGTTTCGCTGTTGTATTGAAAATAAATCAAGATTTAAGACGACTCTATCCATTTTCCCGAAAATTTGAGAATACAGTACCATCTATCCAAATTGATATAGGTACGTGTCCTTGCAAAAATATTGATGACGTCATTACAACATTTTATATCTTTTATCTTTAATTTAACATAGTAAGTATTTCAAAAACGCCGAAAGTTCTGTCGAAATCACTTTCGAATACTTTTTTTTATTTTGTTTGCTCGTTAATATAAAACCAAAACGAAATAGCTTTATTTTTGATCACTTATAATTACTCCAAGTGAGACATTAAATAATTAAATGATTTTATTTAACTCATTAATTCATTTGAAAACATTTCAGAGAAAGTCATGATGATAATTAGAACGTTATTAGAATTTGATATCTTTTTGAAGTACTTTTTTTCGATAATTTAAGTGACATACCAGTAGCTTAATGATAGCGATAGCTTAATGCCATGCTGTATTAATATTGGTATTAGCTTAATGAGTAATGAATTAATGCCCGTCATTAGCTAGTGGCTGACCTCACCCGCTAATGACCCAAAGTGTCTACAATTCTACTTTTATATATTTTGCATTTATGTGCCGGTACATAAAACACTAGTTAAGACCATTAACATGTATAATGTCTTCATTTCTGTCATGTTTGGTTAATAATTTATTTATTAATAACATCATCATTAACTTATTGTAGTCCTTTATTGCTGCCCAGCTGTCAATGCCCCCACCCTGTGTCATCGCCCTTGCCCGCACAGGATTGCCAACCTAACCCTATGACATCTTTTTTTTTTTAATACAACTATATAATATAAGTTTACATAATAAAATAACAAGGCTTCTAACAAACATTTTTTCTACAACTTACTACTAGTTTATTTAACATAATCGTTTAAATATTGCGGCCTCTTTACATTCCGCTTTGGCCACACACTTCTGTGTTCTGAAGGAACAGTAACAAGATTTTGAACATTTTCACTTTCCTATATACTATCTCCATAATTATTATCTACCTCCTGAACTTTGAAGTTGGATTTAGGGGTAAACTTGTACAAGTGTTTCCTATTTCTTTCAATTACTGGGCCACTTTCTAATTGTACCCCATAGGATCTTGGTCTGTCACAGATCGTCACTACTTTCCCTCTTTCTGTTTGATCTTTATTTTTCTGTACATAACATCATCATTAACTTTCAGAGGTTTCAAATTGACAGTACCTCGATCATAATACAACTTTTGCACTTGTTGTTTATCAATAAGTTGGTTTCTGCTTGTTTCAAAATTTTTGTTTGGAAAAATTAGCTCTTTTTGTGGTAGCAGACCGCGAATTTTCCTGCCAAACATCAACTCCGCAGGACTTCCGATTTCCGTTCAGATCGGAGTGTTTCGGTATTCTAACAAAGCTAAGTACGGATCGAAAATGGCTTTTTTTAACATACTTTTTACCGCTCCAATACATTTTTCGACCATACCGTTAGACTGTGCGTATAGAGGACTTGATGTTTGGTGTTCAAAATTCCAGTTCCGTGCAAATTCTTTCATTGTTGTCGCGTCATATTGAGTGCCATTATCGGAATATAGAAGTAACTTGACTCGGAAGTTAAGCTCCTTAAGAGACTTATTTCGACATATTTTGAAAAATAATCAATGATTATTAAGTAGTCTTTTCCGTCTAAATAAAATTAATCACTACCGACTACTTGCCATGAGGCTTCAGGTACTTCACGTAATATCATTGGCTCTTTCCGATTAAACCAGTGGAATTTCGCACATGCTTTGCAGTTCGAGACAAGATTTTCAATGTCATTTGACATACCTGGCCAATACAAACTTTTTCTTGCTCTCAACTTACATTTTTCAATTCCCATGTGATTAAAATTAATTCTTTTCAACATCTCGGCCCTCAAACTCATTGGAACCACCAAGGACTCTTTTTTAAACAATAGTCCATTAGCTTTATAAAGATTTTCTTTGACAGTAAAATATGGTTTCGCAGAATCAGGAACTGCATTCCTGTGTTCCCGCCAACCAGTTCGGGCCAGTGTGATTACATCTTACAAAAGCCTGATCTTTAATCGTCTCATTTTGAAATCTTTCTATTTCGCTGCAAACGCACCGGACATTCATGTAGCGGTTTCTTAAAAATTGCCTCCAGAGGCTTATGATCGCTCTCAATCACTACATGCTTGCCATATATGTACTGGTGAAACCTTTCACACCCAAACACTATAACAGGGCTATGAAAGTCTCAGCTGACTCCATAAGAAATACATGGGGAGCTTACGGAACGACATAAAGAGGTCACTGGCGTCACTAAAGGTGCTCCGACCTTGAAGAACATAGTTTCTTTTTCATTTTAAGGTTTTCGGTGAACGTTTTGTCTGGTTTTGTCAACAAGAAATGTCATATTATTTACGGAATCATACGGGATGTTGGGTTATGGGGTTAAAAACAAACGTAAAATTTATTTTAACAAAGTAATAGATACTTACGACATAGTCTTACGATACATGTAAAAAATACTAGAAAATTCCAGGCTAAAGAGGTCAACAAACTGCAGGTTAAACGAAATAGTTTAATTTTCGCTGTGTGCGTGTTTGAGCGGTCCAAGATTTATTTTTAAATTTTAGTGTGTAAAAAATTCTAACTCTAATAAAAACTGAGACGAGGTAATCAAGAGGAAAGTCTTTGCAGGGGTGGTGGAATGGTATTTTTGTATGGTTCGTTTTTTAGCCGCAAACCAGTTAACGAATACAGTGCATAAATTGGGTAAAACTCACAAAATATATTACCCACTACCGGAGTATAAACTGCAAATGTTTAGGTGGCATCATTAAATCGCCAAAAATCACATCTTCATTGAAAACTTTAAAATGTCACACAATTAAAACAGGATGTACCACTTCGTAAGAATGTGCAAAGTTCACACAAACTTCGCAGAAGTGGTGGTGTAAGAATGTTCGTATTAATGAGTACCCACAAACATACCATAAACAGTTGTGTTCTTTCAAGGTGAGTTTCCGGTAACTCACATCACTTAATGATTGTTGAAGAGGCCGGAATACAGGGAAGATGTGTTGTGGAAGTTTGTTTAAAAGAACACCTTAGCAAATTTTTCATTTCAAATAAAATAGTGTTTCACAGTTGGTTCTTGCACTTGTATCGAAATAATCTGTAGTAAATAGTTTCCGAAACGTTCTTTGGAATTCTATTGGTGTGGGATTTATACAATTCCCAAATTGACGCCTCACAGAGCCAAACAAATATGTCAAACAATACTGATTTAGTTGCAGCAACCTTTTAGTGAAAATTGTAAACAAATTGTATTCTGTGAAAACTATTAAAAATAATAAGCAAAATGTTTATGTTCCTGAAGTTGTTTTTTATTTTTTTGTGAGTGATTTAAAAATATTAAGAGTGAATTAAAAATTTTGCAATTCACTTGTGGATAACAACTTATTTGTCAGACTTGTTAAGGCTTTAATAAACGCAGTTTAAAACGTCAAAATTGAATAAAAATGTTTTGCTTGAATATATTAATAATTTATAAGAAAGAAAAAAATGACCAATGTCACTAATACATGCCAACCATTTTTATTTTTGTGTACAATTATTATTAGTATTATATGAATCACATACGAATGCTACGAAATATTTGAATCTTCGTGTTTCCCGGGAACGGGCTCCCAAGGTCACACCCGTTCCGCAAATATTGCTGAAGTTTCGTTACTGATCTACTGTGACTATAGCCAGTGTCCCTTTTTCCATTGACCAGTAAAGTGAATGTCGCGCGAAATTTGAACTCAGTTCATAACACGAGACCCGTATTTCAGTTCCCCGTGTAATCCTTATGGGTGAAATCGAGGCGTCATTTTAACGCTTAAATTCTACCATTAAAGTAATTTTCTTATATATCCCACTACTTGTACCATGAAGACTGATATTTTTACTGTTGATCTTGACACCAAACATGAACGGAACCGGTGGTATTTAATAAATATTTAAATTCAACTTTTACCACTACATTTGCCTCGGACGTATGTCGTACAGTGGTTCATACTGCCATTGAGTTCCCCCTCCACATAAATGGCTTTGATTTTCACATGCTACAGATACGGTTGTGAATTTAAAATAATACATAAAGGAGATCTCATATTTGCAAATGTTTTCAATCAATTGCCAAATTTTGATTTAAGAATCATCATCAATCCCAAGCTTTTTTCTTTTCACACATTTTTGCTAGAAAAGGAAAAACTTGGCATTCCTGATTAAACCTTTCATGTACAAGTAAAAATCACTTTCATTTTAGTACGAATTGGGTCTGAAACACCCATTTAAAAAAAATAACAATTTAAAGAACAATTTATTTCAAAACAAAAAAAAATATTCTACAATAAAAAATTGCACTTCCTAATGCAAAATCTGATTCACTTTTGGTGAAAAACTGGCCCACAAACTGTCGTCTTGATGGTCCATTTAAATAGTCAGACACTAATAGTTCTTCGACACTGTGAAGTAGATTTTCTTGAGATCACTCTGGTTTAGACAAAGCAGTGCTTCGCTGTGGTGCTTCGCTCCCATCAGTTTGTCGTAAGCATTCACGAAGTTGTACCTCAACATTAGCTGTTTTTAGGTTGACTTGGGGATTAAAAAAATTTTCAGAGATCACAGCTCTGACCTCAGCCACTGCCTCCTTTACTAACAAGCCGTGCTGTACGAACTGGCAACAGCGCCTAGGAACCGATACGGAGGCCGGCCGCATACGTCGATGCCGAGCCGAGCTAAAGCCGCACAGGAAAAGTAATATATAATAATTATATTATATATACATATGGATGTCTTTAGCTATGGTTCCTTGTCAAGCCAACACACCATTTATTCTTACTCTACGTTTGTTGGGTAGCAGCAAATAATTTCGCAAAAACTTATAGGCTGAAGGAGAATATGAAAACATAATAAACGAAAACAAGATTGTGGCTGGTGAATATCTACGCTTTTTTAATGTTAATTGTGATACTTGATCAAAAACAATCTCTAGTTGTCTTTTGTGTTCATAATCATGAATTTCTGCCATTTCGCAACATTTCTCTAGATAGTTCCTACATTTCTGTAAGTATAATTCAAACTGAGACTGATCAGATTTACAATTAATTTCTTCAAACTTATGGTACCTGCTTAATATATTTTTCAATTGGGACCATCGACTTAGTTTTAAATCATATGGAAGAATCCACTTTAATTCATGAGATGACAGTTCGTTACCTTTTATCACCACTTTCAATCTCATATTCTGGTCCAATTTAACGCTATTAACTATATAAAGATGTTCACCTTCATCACTTCCATTGTCATAATCAACACTTAAAGTATAAAAAAATAATTCACTGTTCTTCATTATCACATGCCACTTAGAAACACTTTCAATTTTCGAAGCAAAGTCATTTTTTACATTTTCAAAACTTTGAATAATGTCTGCTTTTAAAAAGTTGTCAATTGCTGCGGCGGTTCTGTTGAAAACTTTTTTTTTTCTTTCTTGAGGGTCGTTCCTGACAACACTCTTTTCTTTAGTCAGATACTTCGGCAGATTTGGAAAAATTCTTGGGAGTGCATCTTCTTTTAACTTGGGGGACATTAATAGCAATTGTTGTGTAGTTCCGTCCTTTGTTTTGTACAGGTCATAGCGAATTATATCGTCTTCAGAAAAGTGTTTCATGCAGACAACACTATTTGCAGTGGGTGAAAAATCTTTGCGGGGAATAGCTAAAAGCCACAACTTTTTTCTCTCTTCATCTTTTGGAAATCTAAAGGCTGATACAACTGGACCTCCCTTTTTTATTTCACTGTCGTAATTGGAATTACAACCAGGAACACAACATTTACGCGGCATCTAAAATTGAGGTTATTTTGAACAATTAGCAAATTACTTTACGCTACACTTTACCGTTTGAAATTTCCGTTATTCCTAAAAATTAATATTTTCACAAGTTAATTCCAAAAGTTCACTACTAGTTAAAATTTGATAATAAATAAAACCAGATAAACACTTTTGCACTGCTACACACCGGCACAGATGTAACAGGTTGAACAGGTTGACCAGCCGCCGCACAGTGTTGCCGTATTTCGCACAACACGGCTTGTTAAGTAGAGGAGGCAGTGCCTCAGCTGATTCACTTTTCTTCAGATGTACGTCCCAAGAACGCAAATTATTATTGGTCCAAAATACATACATTATAACGTCCGTGTAGGGCAGGTGTAGCCATATGGTGACATACAAATGCACCTCTTGGGGTTTCACATGTTGCCTCTCTTAAGGAATATCTATGCATAATAAAACAAAATACCTCATAATTGTACTTGATACAGAACTTTTATCAATATACATTAACTTACCATAACCTTATACCTGCTTATTTCGCATTCTAGCTCGAATAAACTCTTCAAGCACATTTAATTTATTTCAGTATACCCAAGGAGGTTTAAATGTATAGAGAGGGTATGCCGTGTACCTTCCATATATCAAAGTGTGACCAACATCTCCAGGGTGAGAGGAGTGAGGCGCGAGAGGTTTACTGTACTGCAGTAAACCTGCTGACGAGTTTCAATTTCATACAATTTCAAGAAAAACAAAAGATATTGATTTTTAAACAAAATGTGTGGTTAATACACTTCCCACACGTTCCCGTACCTGGTCTTTACAAACATCCACTAAAATCTAAAACAATGACAAATGTGTTAAAACTAATAGACAGCAGTAAAATCTAGTTCCGCCACTGACTCGCTCAATTGGTTATCCGTCAATTCACGAATGTGTACGAACACCATACGAACAGCAGAGAGGGTTTGTATATGTGCGACACAAAACAACGAGCCCAGTACTCTCTCTATACATTTAAACCTCCTTGAGTATACCAATTGACCAGTAAAGTAAGGTTAGAATTTAGAATGCGCGGCAGTTCATAATTCAAAAATTCTACTATGGGTTTCTTATGGGAGCTTGATTTTACAGACAAAATACGCCGCATAGGTAGAAATCTTAACTAGTTCATGCTACAAGCGATAAAGACTGTACAATTATCTTCCTGTTACTAAAGGTTTAACTATATAAAAAGCTTCTGTTAAAGAAATATTGCAAATTAAAAACAACTCTATCCATCGAAGCTGCGTACATCGTTTCTAACGTCTTGCGCATGAGTGAAACGGAAAATCCAGAAACCCTTGGGAAAGAAAAAGAACGCAAATATTCTGCGGTACTAGTGACGTTTAGATCGTGAAAATCCCCAAAATATGACAGTTGATTTCGTACTTTAATCACAACAATCATAATCAATTTTTGGGTGATATTAGTTCTGTTATATTAGTTCACATTAGGTTGTATATGTCTGTGGACTGGTTTTTTTATATTTGTTATTAATAACGACAGAAAGACATAGGGGCAATTACCATTTTTTTTTTGTTGACGATCGGAAATGCATTGTGAACGGAGAAAATTCTTTGCAGTCAAATAATGTAGTGAAAGTCAATTGGTATACTGAATTAAATTAAATGTGCTTGAAGAGTTTATTCGAGCTAGAATGCGAAATAACCAGGTATAAGGTTATGGTAAGTTAATGTATATTGATAAAAGTTCTGTATCGAGTACAATTATGAGGTATTTTGTTTTATTATGCATAGATATTCCTTAAGAGAGGCAACATGTGAAACCCCAAGAGCTGCATTTGTATGTCACCATATGGCTACACCTGCCCTACACGGACGTTATAATGTATGTATTTTGGACCAATAATTTGCGTTCTTGGGACGTACATCTGAAGAAAAGTGAATCAGCTGAGGTCAGAGCTGTGATCTCTGAAAATTCTTTTAATCCCCAAGACCCCAAGTCAACCTAAAAACAGCTAATGTTGAGGTACAACTTCATGAAAGCTTACAACAAACTGATGGGAGCGAACCACCATAGCGAAGCACTGCTTTGGCTATTGGGCTCTAAACCAGAAAGATCTCAAGAAAATCTACTTCACAGTGTCGAAGAAGTATTAGTGTCTGAGGACTATTTAAATGGACCATTAAGACGACAGTTTGTGGGCCAGTTTTTCACCAAAAGTGAATCAGATTTTTCATTAGGAAGTGCAATTTTTTGTTGTAGAATATTTGTTTTTGTTTTGAAATAAATTGTTCTTAAAAATTGTGATTTTTTTTTAAAATGGGTGTTTCAGACCCAATTCGTACTAAAATGAAAGTGATTTTTACTTGTACATGAAAGGTTTAATCAGGAATGCTAAGTTTTTCCTTTTCTAGCAAAAATGTGTGAAAAAAAAAGCTTGGGATTGATGATGATTCTTTAATCAAAATTTGGCAATTGATTGAAAACATTTGCAAATATGAGATCTCCTTTATGTATTATTTTAAATTCACAGCCGTATCTGTAGCATCTGAAAATCAAAGCCATTTATGTGGAGGGGGAAGTCAATGGCAGTATGAACCAGGGGCGGCTTGTCCTATGAGGCAGGTGAGGCAGTGCCTCACCAATGAATTTTACGCCTTATTAGGATTTTTATTATTTTATACGGACACATTTCGGCCAATAATTTGTGTCTTTTTTCTAAAATTTTAAAAATAAATATAGAAAATTATATTCTTATTTTTATCTCGGTAGGTACTCGTTGCTCCCTTAATTAAACAGCGCGCTTAAACACTCGGCACAACATGTATTTTGTGACGCGAATGAGGCCGACTCGAAGCTTGCCTCTACAGCATATATAGAAATCATGTCGTTAATAGGCAAGCAACCTGCAATACACTTATAAGCGGTATGAGTTGAAAAAAGACAAAATTGAGGCTAGCCTCATTTCCGTGCTTGCAAAAGAGATGGACAACTATATTATTTGCGCGCGGGGAACGTGCGATTGCAATGCAGTCTGCATTCGCAGGAGTATTCAAAATTAGGCCGTTGATTGTTTTGCCACAAATCTGTGTGTGTATAAATTGATTCAAAATTTCGGTAACAGAATTTTGTCTTAAAAGTGCCTACGTTTGCGTGGGTCGCGTTAGTGCTTTGTGCTTGTCATAATTTGATTTCGGTAATCGTTATTTAAGATTACGAGTAAATCGGAATTTTTCTCTACTAACGTTAAATGACAATGGCAGTTCTGTTTTTTCTACTTTCACGTATGATGATAAATTGTATGTAGTTAAGGAATTAAAACCGGCGGTTCCTGATTTGAGTAAATCGTTAATTGATCCATAAAAAAAAATTTAAAATAAATCCGTATTTATATTTTATATTTTTTTCATTTTGTTTTTTGTTATAAATCAAATTAGCTTTATTTTATGTTGTATTTGATGTTTTTCGATATGTTTCCTTTAAAGTTTATTTTAATTTTGTTTTTTGTTAGAAGTTATATTAGTTTTTTCTGACCACGCTTCCCTTTCCTTTTGTCCTGTCATTCTCATCCTTTCCTTGCAAGACCTCCTTACACCTTCACGTTGGTTCTTTGTGGACAGTTAAATGAGTTTACAAATTTGTTTATTTGACTAAATAGAAAATATTTAAGTAAACTTGATTTATTTATATTTTAGAGCGTTTTGTGCTGTGCCTCATCAATTTTTCAAGTCATGAGCCGCCCCTGGTATGAACCACTGTACGACATACGTTCGAGGCAAATGTAGTGGTAAAAGTTGAATTTAAATATTTATTAAATACCACCGGTTCCGTTCATGTTTGGTATCAAGATCAACAGTAAAAATATCAGTCTTAATTGTACAGGTAGTGGGATATATAAGAAAATCACTTTAATGGTAGAATTTAAGCGTTAAAATGACGCCTCGATTTCACCCATAAGGATTACACGGGGAACTGAAATACGGGTCTCGTGTTATGAACTGAGTTCAAATTTCGCGCGTCGTTCACTTTACTGGTCAATTGACTTTCACTACATTATTTGACTGCAAAGAATTTTCTCCGTTCACAATGCATTTCCGATCGTCAACAAAAAAAAAATTGGTAATTGCCCCTATTGTTAACACATGTCTTTCTGTCATTATTAATAACAAATATAAAAAAAACCAGTCCACAGACATATACAACCTAATGTGAACTAATATCACAGAACTAATATCACCCAAAAATTGATTATGATTGTTGTGATTAAAGTACGAAATCAACTGTCATATTTTGGGGATTTTCACGATCTAAACGTCACTAGTACCGCAAAATATTCGCGTTCTTTTTCTTTCCCAAGGGTTTCTGGATTTCCCGTTTCACTCATGCGCAAGACGTTAGAAACGATGTACGTTACTTCGATGGATAGAGTTGTTTTTAATTTGCAATATTTCTTTAACAGAAGCTTTTTATATAGTTAAACCTTTAGTAACAGGAAGATAATTGTACAGTCTTTATCGCTTGTAGCATGAACTAGTTAAGATTTCTACCTATGCGGCGTATTTTGTCTGTAAAATCAAGCTCCCATAAGAAACCCATAGTAGGATTTTTGCCGCGCATTCTAAATTCTAACCTTACTTTACTGGTCAATTTGTTAGTATGCCTATTGCGTAGAGTTCAATGCTTTTGATGCATAAGCAACTGGTAGATGGTCTTGCAGTAACACCGCACCCAGTCCATCTTTCGACGCATCAACCGACAGCGTTATTGGTTTACTCGGATCAAAATATCTCAGAACCGGTTGTTTTATCAAGATTTTTTTTTAACGCTCGAAAGCTTGATCATGTTCGTCACTCGAGTTCCAAACTACATCTTTTCGTATCAACTGTCTTAACGGAGCAGTTACCTGTGATACATACATCGGGTATATAGCGAGAGACACGTGATCATTCCTAAGAATGATTCTAAATTTTTTGCATTTTTGGGTTTCTCCATTTCCGTGATGGCTTTAATTTTACTCTCATCAACTTTAATTCCTTGACCGGAAAATCTATGACCCATGTACTTTACTTCCTCTAATCCTACTTTACTTTATTCAAATTAAATTTAACCCTGTGTTCCCTAGCACGTTCCAAAACTTCTAATAAAACTTCCTCATGTTCAATTTCATTCTTAGCGTGAATTAGTAAATCATCAATGAAAATTTCAACTCCATTGATTCCACTGAAAATCTGGGAAAAACATCTATGAAAAACTTCTGGGGCGGAGCTTATACCGTATGGCATTCTTAGGACGCAATACCTTTCAAATGGCGTGTTAAAAGTTGTGTACTTTGCACTTTGTTCATTCAAACGGATTTGCCAAAATGCTTGACTCGCATCCAAAATGCTAAATACTGCGATTTTGTTGTTCCCTCATCAGGTTTTTATTTAAATTTCGCGGATCTAAACAAATTCTTATTTGCCCATTGATTTTTTTACTAACACAACCGAATTGACCCACTCCGTTGGTTCCGTTATTTCTTTAATAACCCCCAGTTTTTTCATTTTTTCTAATTCCGCCTTAAAAATAGCTTGAAGGTGAATAGGTACTTTTCGTGCGGGTTCTATGGACTCTATTTCGTAGGTCAAATCTTTAATTTCACCCAGCCCTTCGAATAGATCCCGGTTTTCAAACATTAGTTTCGTTTTACACGATTCAACATTATCAATCCTTCTAAATAGATTTCAATTTTGAATTGCAGTTGGCCCTAATACCGCAGGCGCATTTTTTTCACATTCTACTACCTACTTGGAAAGTTAAATCTCTACTTTCCATTTTTCTGTGGTACATTTGATATCACATTTCTCTACAACTACAATATTAGATCCATTATAATTACTTAAGACCGGTCTAGGACAATTCGGCGCGGCCGACTTGGCGCGGCCAACTTGGCGCGGCCGACTTGGCGCGAGACATTTTGGCGCAAAGTCAACTTGGCGCAGGGACACTTTGGCGCAAGCCATCTTGGCGCGGGCCATCTTGGTGCGAGTTCATTCGCGCCAAGAAAAATAGATATAAATATACAAAAATTGCACCCGTTGTCAGCATAACCTAATTTTTATAGTCTCCAACGTGTGGAGGGGTAATGTCGACTTTTTAATGGACACACGGGCGCTTCGCGCCCTGCACTCCATTATAAACATACTCCTAAACATGGAACTTCTTGCTCCGTGGATCATTTAGTTATTGGAATTTGTGCGAATGAAACTGTGTATTTGGTTGCCTACACTTAGCATAAATAACAGGGTGCCAACCACAGTACCTACAATAAATATTTTTTATATTATATACCGATGTACTCGCGCCAAGATGGCTCGCACCAAGATGGTTTGCGCCAACACGTCTCTGCGCCAAGTTGGCTTTGCGCCAAAATGCCTCGTGCCAAGTCGGCCGCGCCAAATAGTCCCATTCCGACTTAAGCCTACGTTTGATTTTACCATAGGTGCTTTTGTTTGCCAACTTTTATACTTTTCAATCGGCAAAACATTACATTGTGGGCCTGAATCCATTTTCATTTTAACGTGTCTTGTTTTATCAACTAAAATATCCGCAAACTAATCGCGATCGACCCTATTTTGGAAATTAATTTTACCACAAAACATCTTACTGTCTCTATAATGCAATTCGTCTTCTTCAACACTCTTTACATTCACTTTATTCCGACATATTTTCGCATAATGACCTTTACAGTTACACGCACCACAATACCTGTTGAATGCTGGACAGCTTCGTGGTGGATGACTGGACCCATATCGCTGACATTCCTTGTTATGCCTACCTTGTTGTCTCGGCGAATTACTGCTGACATTTGGATTCGTCGATTAACGTTTTGTGTTGTTGCGGTTGCGTGGAACCCTTGACCCGCTGTCTGCCTGCTTCTTTCCACTTTGCCATTTAAGTGACGTACCATTCGTGTTCTTGGGCTGCGCCCCTTTGTTATACGATAACCCATGAACAGAATGATCCTCTTCCAGTGTTTTAAGCTGCAGTGTTGCTAATTCTGCCGCTTTACAGATTTTTACGCAGTTCTCCAACGTCAAGGCGTCTTCACGTAGGAGCCGGTCTTTCAAACTCTTGTTGTTGAGTCCACTGATAATTCTGTCTCGTATTAGGCTGTCTTTCAAATCTCCAAATCCACATGATGCACAAAGTTTTTTTAAGTATGTGAGGAAAGCATCAAAACTCTCACCGTCTATTTGGTTCGTAGAGAAAAATATGTGCCTTTCTACACTCTCATTAATTCTCGGAACACAATAGTTCTCGAAAGCGGTCACAACTGTGGCGTAGACTATACGTTCCTCGTCGGTAAGCGTAAATGTGTTATATTTCTCCACCGCTTCTTCACCGAGGACGTGGAGCAACAAAGCCACTTTAACCTCGTCTGGTTTCTTGTTTGCACCAGACGCCATCATATACAGCTCAAAAAGTTGTTTCCATTTCCGCCAGTTTTCAGAAATATTGCCCTCAAATACCCTGTTCACAGTGGACGAACGTAATTCTTATGCTTACGAACGTTTTATGTAATCCTTGTGTGCGTACACAAAGTTGAAATAAGTTCAACTTTGTGCACGAATTATGTCAAAATTATGTTAAAATCTAGGGATTTTTGAATACTGCTATTGAATTCCCTTTGACAGTTGGCACTTGGCACTTTCTAGGAGGCAAAGTCATTTAATAGATAAGGTTGCCACATTGGGATGCCATATTGATACGTCACAAGGGGCTCTCAAATGGCGCGAAAATTGCCCGTTTTAAATACTCGAGTAACGCACTAAAAACGGAAACTTTTAGTCAAGTGACCGCTTCTACTTCGCAAATTTCAATCCTGTGTAAAGAACAATTTAATAAACCTCAAGAAAAATGTTTTGCTGCCAGTAGAACTTGAAAATAACAAATACGACACTATTAACAGATTTTTTTTATGCAAAAAAATCTGAAAATCTGCATTTACTGGTTTACTTTTTCCTTTCTAGTAATAATCAAAACATTTCATTTTAGCTTAAACACAAATAAATTTAATTTAAGGCAAAATTGGGTTACACGAGTCGCAGTACTAACACCAAACGTCAGAATTAGCGGTACAGATCGTACAGATTAAAGGCATCAGCTGATCGGTCACACAAACTCAAAATTACAAGTTACTAAAAATTCCCAAGTAATACCAACCTCATTTTGACGTCACATGGGGCTGACACCTCTCCTCCCCCGTAAGCTATTTTGCCCACATACTCGTTTATGTGGTAACCTGTTCTCTATTAACTAACCTTGCTAGGAGGATAGAATTTTAGGAGAAGGGACTGTGTATGCGCTCTACGTAAAATGTTGACGCCAGTTACTTTCCGCATGTTTTGGCGGCCCGCTAGAGGCGCTGCGTGATCGGCACCCGACTTTCAAACAGCCTAAATAGGTAATTCAAAGAAAAAAGTAAATTAAATTCGACTAATATACATAATATCAACAGAAATCAATTGAAATTGAGAAAGAGTGCAACAGATCCATCTATATTATTTTTTTACTCATATAAAATGTAGATGAGTAATACTAGAGGTTTATTGATTACTACTTAACAAATATTTCTTTTAACTCTTAATGTATCAAAATTATCAATTATCAATTATTAATCAAAAGACTTACCTTGTTGTTGCATTTTTTGCTGGTGTGTACCTGTGTGAAGAAAAAAATATATCTTCTTTTGAAATGAAATAAATTTTTAGGAAATTCATTTATTCTTGCAATAGACATACAAATTACAAAACATGGTACAGTTTTGGACGTTGAATTTCGGGCAGACTCATTATTCAGCTGACACATACTCTAAAATAGCCTCTATTTATCATAACCAAATTTTAACTTTTGACTTGCAGTGTGACATGTGATACATTAAAATAATAAACTGAAGTGTTACAATTGTATAGTGATTTTTTCAAACGTCAATCATAATGACAGTAAGGTATAGACTACAGTGGATTTTTTTAAATATCAGAAAATTACTGCCGAAATTCAATGTCCAAAACTGTAAAAGGCAAGCAACTGATTACATTTTAATCAACTTGGCTTGTTACTTCCCGAGCGTAAGCAAAGGAAGTATTGTAATCGAGTCCGTCGGCCGACTCTCTACTTTTACGTTTTCTCGATCTTTCATGACCCCTAGAAGACGAAGAAATAGGTCTCCCATTTCCGTCTGTCTGTCCGTCTGTCTGTCCGTCTGTCCGTCTGTCCGTCTGTCCGTCCGTCTGTCCGTCCGTCTGTCCGTCTGTCCGTCTGTCCGTCCGTCTGTCCGTCTGTCCGTCTGCCGTCCCGGATTTTTATTAGACAGATAATCTCCGAAAGTACTCGACCGATTGTTGTGAAATTTTGTACTTATATTAAGAATATCATGTAGATGGTAAAACGCTAACCAAAATTTGTCTAATCATCCCCACCACTAATGCGATGACGTCACTTCAAAATTGTACATAGTAAATGGGTTTTCAATTGTATAAAATAACATAGTCCTACACATGTAGTTTACAACTCTGAATCGACTTTTCACCCGAAACGTCCAGATTTTTGGAAAAAAAATCAAAATTATAAAACAACATTTTGAAATTTAATTTTTAATCTGCTAACCAGAATGCTTTGAAATGTTGCAGATGTTTTAAGGCTATAAAGAGCATCATAAATCTTTAGTCAAAAAATATTTGCTTATCCCCTTCAAAAACTTGATGACGTCAGCTCGAAAGTTTGCCGAATAAATCCTATCCAAACTGTAAAAATATGATGAGTCTGTACTTGTAATTTATCACTCCATTCATATTTTTTGGATTTGCATATACATGGTGACTCAAAAAAATTAATGAATGCGTAAATATATTTTATTGATTTAATCAGGAACTACAAAACGGAATGCTCTGACATCTTGCAGATGTTTTAAGGTTATAAAGGGCATAATAAATGTTTAGTCAAAATATATTTGCTTATCCCCTCCAAAAACTTGATGACGTCAGCTCGAAAATTTGCCGAATAAATCATATCTAAAATGTACAAAATATGATCAGTCTGTACTTGTGATCCATCACTCCATTCATATTTTTTGGATTTGCATATACAGGGTGATTCAAGAAAATAAATGAAAGCGTAAATTTATTTTACTGATTTACTCAGGAACTACAAAACCGAATGCTTCGAAATCTTGAAGACATTTTAAAATTATCATAAGCATGGTAAATTTTTGATCAAAACGTATTTGGTCGTCCCCCCTAAAAAATTTATGATGTCACCACAAAATTTTGCTGAAAAAATCCTATCTAAAATGTACAAAATATGGTGAGTCTCTTCTTGTGATTTATCATTCCATTCAATTTTTTTCGATTTGCATATACAGGGTGACTCAAAAAAATTAATGAATGCGTAAATTTATTTTATTGATTTAATCAGGAACTACAAAACCAAATGCTTTGAAATCTTGCAGATGTTTTAAGGTTATAAAGAGCATAATAAATTTTTAGTCAAAATATATTTGGTTATCTTCTACAAAAAACTGATGAGGTCAGCTCAAAAGTTTTCCGAATAAATCGTATCTACAATGTACAAAATATGATGAGTCTGTACTTGTGATCTATCATTCCATTCATATTTTTGGATTTGCATATGCAGGGTGACTCAAAAAAATTAATGAAGGCGTGAATTTATTTTATCGATTTAATCAGGAATTACAAAACCGAATGCTTTGAAATCTTGGGAATATTTTAAAGTTATTATAAGCATGGTAAACTTTTGTTCAAAATGTATTTGTTCATCCCTCCTAAAAAAATTGATGACGTCACCCTTAAATTTTGCTGAATAAATCCTATCTAAAATGCAAAAAATATGATGAGTTTGTACTTGTGATTTATCATTCCATTCATATTTTTTAGATTTTCTTAAGAGGTGGTTCAAAAAAATTAATGAAGTCAATTTATTTTATTGATTAAATTAAAGGCAACACTTATTATTAGTATTACACCCCAACCAACCCAATTTGGTAGACACAAAATTTGTTAAAGGAAAAACTCGGTTGAAACATAAGGGTAGCACGCTTATTTACATCGACTTTAACATTACAGACCTGCATTTGTTTTATGCGTTCACTTGATTCCGCGAATGTGAAATAGACATGTTTATAATCAACCAATTGTGAATTTCACCGTCAAGAATTAAAATAAAACCCAATGTTTTATATAATAAGCGGAAGTCGAAGCAATAAAACCGACGGTCGTTTTGTTTACAGTTTCTCTGTTTGGCTCTCGCGTATGCTGTTACGCCTGTCATCTTAAATTAAGAATGTTTATACATACACGATTTTCAGTTGCCTCTGATACGTAGGTATACGTGAGTAAATTGTTTCGTAATTTTATTGATTATTACAAATCAATATTCAAACGACCCAATTCATTTTCCCGAAAATTTGAGAATATAATAATTTTATTCTTAGTATTACACTACATCTATCCCAACTGATATACGTGTCCTTGCAAAAATGTTGATGACGTCATCGCAATTTTTTTTTAAATTCCCACTACAAAAATGTAATGAGAAAAAAAACACAATAGGCATGCAGTCGTCAAGTTTCCGACAGCGAGGGAAGTACTGTCTAAACTCTTTAGACCAATTTTTTTTTTAATGTGGCGGCTTTATTTTCGGTTTTCTTATTTTCCATCAAATAGAACTGCTAGTTACAGATGATGACTTCCTCAAAAATACTATTTGATGTACTTGGAATTCCTTCAATCATTAGAGGATTTTTTTTGTTTACTAAAGTTCGTGTCGGTAGTTTCCGTTTGTTTTTTTTAATTTTTGTTAGGTAGCTGGGGGAAAAATTGTGGGTACCGAGTTATGTTTCAATTTTGGATTAACATACGGAATCACTACCTATTAAAACAAACTTAGTGATGAAACTGCTAGGTGCCACAAATAACAATAAAGGTGGATTTATACACATCAATTTAGCATTGAAGATTTAATTTAGTCTAAAATTTACTGTATCAGTACGACTTTAGATAAAAAAAAATAACTTAAAATTCACCAATAATACAAAACCCTCAATTTTCACGTGCGTTCTCTTCAAAAAAATATAAAAAATATTCGTTAAATTATATTTTAAATGTTATATTGGTTTGCATAAATTCACCCTAAGACATTGTTCATGAACTCACCGAGCCTGATTGCCATTCTCTCAAGATACAATCCGATGTGAAATGTTTCTCACATAAAACATCTCGAACTGACAATTGCCTATCAGCCCGGGGAATATTATGTGGTCATTTCTTTAATAATTCTGGATCTTTAGGGGCAAGAAACAAACTACATTTTTCGTTATTACTTTTGTAGCCACTTCTACAGTTTGGTGCGAAACATCTATTGTTTTTGGGGCTCATCTTCAAAATATAACCTATAAAAATCGGACTGTACTCATCATTTGCGTTGACTACTCACGTTACACTATATGCTGTTAGCTTTGTATATGATAACTATTGTTTATATGGTTAGATAGCAGCTCAACAATCGTTTTTTTCATAAAAATTAACACAAATACACGTACCAACTACGTTAAAGTCGGGTGCCGCTGTACCACTAGCGCCGCGGAAACTCAGCGGCACAATGTGAACTACGTAGTCCCTTCTCCTATTTATTTATCCTCCTAGGCACTTTACACCTTTGATTATATTATATATATTATAATCAAAGTTTCACACTGCGAGTCTGTTCTGTACTGCGAGTTGTCAAGTTCAAATATCGTGCGAAATTGTAGGTTAGATATTTTGATTGACTCAGTTTGAGGTTAGCCGTTTCTATGTTTAGCCGGGAGCACGGTTGTAGAATAGATAGGTTTGTACACTAATGGCTTGGGATGGCGACGCTTTTTTTCGATCCCTATATCCATGGAAAGGACACAGACAGCTAGCGCCTCTACCTTGTCGAGCGGAAATCGTTCTAGTTATTTTAGGGATTTTGGTTTACATTGCTTTATGAACAATACAAAATTTGTAAATGACATTTGATCGGAGTCGATAAATACGATTTCTTTTATTAATTACATCGGTTATAGACAGATGCCTATAGAGTTCTGTGTCCCTAAAACGTCAAAAACCAGGCGACGCGATCGGCAATTGGCGTCGCTGACCAGGGATATGCAAATGTATGCTAGTGTATCAACCTATCTATTCTACAACCGTGGCCGGGAGTTATTCCGTTCTGCGTTTGCGCAGTTTAACAATTCTTACAGAGTTCACTTTGTCCACTGTGAACGTAAATAAGCATAAGCCAGACACAAACCAAAAACGTAAATTATGTTATGCGCTAGTTCTTTTCTTCGTAAAAATATTCAAGGATGCAAGAGGGGTATATTGAGGACTATTTCTCGAAGAACATTTCATAATTTTGTATTTATTTTAGTTAAGAATGACCACGCAATAAAGACAATCTAAATTAGTTGTCAAATTAAATTTTAAAATAAAGCCTGTGAAACTTGTCATATTAACAATCTCCGATAGTAACGCAAATAAACAAACAAAAATTGCAATTTATTTTGTGAATAAAATGAGTGAACTTTCTTGTGAGCGTTTTGGAAAAAAATCCTTAAAGGAAATTGACTCAAAACTTGGAGATCTAACTCCAGCAATTAGGAAGAAGTCATACCTACATTAGTCCGTGGAACTTGTTTGATGAATTCTGCAAGTTAAGAGACTATATTTTAAATGAGAGTACGTCTGTAGCAAGTTTGGCAAGAATCTTAAGGGATTCAACATGACTAAAAAAGACGGGGAAGATTATAAAGAAGGAGTAGTTAAGATATGGCATTTCTTTTGATCTATTTAAGGATATTGAATTTACGTCAGCAAGGCATGCTCGAGAGAGTAAACGAAAGGAGCTATACAATGTTCAAGTGAAAAACGGAAGACTATTGCTGCAAGTTTCAACGTAGAAGAGCATAAAAAATAGTTGTCTTATGGGACGAAAACACGCCTGAAGGTTTACAACGCAAATTTTACCACATTGCCTCATACGAACTGGCTTGGCGAGGGGAAGAGGCTGTAAACTGCCTTACCACTTTTTTTGAAGAAGAAATAGATAATTTTGGACAACCAACAGGACGTATTATTTACAACGCAGTATTTAGTAAGACATCGCAAGGAGGAGCTAGCCCGCTGACAAAGAAAATATTTCTAGTGACCAACACAATAAATCCGAATCCGGATCGATGCCCAGTCCGGTAAGTTTACTTTTTGCAATAATTTTTAATTAAATGTATGCGTTCTATAGATTATTTCACAAACTGATAGAAAAACGAAACAAGAATGTCACTACAAATCGTCTTTTTCTAACTCCTAATCCTTCGTGGAAGAAAGAAAATTCTGTTGGATTCTTCAAGAACTCGCCGATAGGAAAAAACATTATATCCAAATGGACTGTTTCTGCGGCAAAGGAGATAGGAATGGATGTAAAACGCATAAAAGTGACAAATCATTCCAACCGTTCCAGTGCCGTATCAAATTTGGCAAAAAGTGGTATTGGCGAACACCAAATAACGAAAATTACAGGTCACACCAGTGTAATGTGAGCTCAATCAATTGATACTTAAAACTGGATGAAGAACATCAAACCGAATTGATTTCAAGAATGAGAAATGAAAATTTGCCAAGCGAAGCTACAAGTAATAAAATTGCAACTAATAATTATTATAACTGTGCATTTCATTATTCGAATAAATAAACTTTTAAAATCATTTAGTCAATACTTATTTTTGTAGAATGTCAAAAATATTCACTATAAGCACACGAGCATAATGCATCGAATACACGGTCATATTCTTCCGTTGCTATGAGATTTTGGTAAGATGCGTTAATATGATTGGTTGAAATTTTCTGAGAGAAATAGTCCTCCACACTTTTACTAGTCAATAAGTCAATACACTACAATATATAATTCACTTTATATGACAAGATTAAATGCGCAATTTATTTCTCGAAAATTATTATTACCTATTCAAAAGTGTTTTGAGTATAAATGCATTGTAACGCGTCACCGCTAAAGAGCGCCCGTGAACCCACTTCCCTCGTCCGAGTCCACGAGTTCGCCTCCCTGGAAAAACGTTCTCTTCTCTCTCGGGCCGCGAACGCGTACAGTTCCATCACTTGAACAGCATCTAATAAAATTTTATTGGTATTTCAAAGTTAACCATGAAGGTTGGACCCACAATACCATAAATCACAAATTCAATGCAAACCTGGATGTTTCTAGCCTACTATACACTGGCGGCACGCCCCTTTTATTGGCGTCATTATCCCCGTGCATTGTCCGACAATCCCTCAAAGTAGCAGTTGTAAAATTTTACTAGGCACTGATGAAGTGTAGAAACTTTACAGTCGTGTGTAGAATATTATAACAAGTTGTAATTATAGTTAATACAGTTTTCTTTGAAAATGAGTTTGTTTCCTTTTTCTCGTCAACAAGAATAAAATATTGCGTAATAGCATTATTTTTATCATTACGTCCTAAAGCATCAATAATAGTAATTCTTTTAGCTACTTCGAGCAATGAAGATCCTGCTCAATACGTTTACCTAGAAATGTACTTAGGTCAGTTACCCAACTTATCTACAACACTAATTGGAGTGTGAAATTATTGCGTGAGTGTGAATAAAAGTGAACTTTTAATATTTATTATAATTTTTATAATTTGCTTAATATGTTTACTATGTAACGGATGTTCAATTGAAAAATTATTCAGAGTCGACGTTGGAATTCTATTCGACACAAACGACATGTCTATTCGTTTATAACGGGCACCTATATCAGCCGACAATCAAATCAGGTGCCAGCCCTAAGTAGATTTCAATGACTCAAAACTCATTTCTCCTTCGTTTTAGTAAATCTGGACCTCTGATGGTTCTTTTGCGCCATTTACCAAACCAAAAAAAAAGATATTTCCTATAATGCCCAATGTAGCTTAGAATGATTGTCCCGGAAACAGAATAATTATTGCTAAGAAGGTACCGACGAAGCACACTCTTAGAAAATCCTTAATACAGATAAAATTATTCTGGACACGGACGATCTAACAGAAACTTTTGCAAAATTAGTACTAACTAAATTTACAACGCAATATTCTTAGAAAAAATAACGAATCTGAGTACAGGTACTAACTGGTGTAGTACCTACATACCGCTGACCTTTCTCGGACCCTGCGAAAGGTACGCTGTAGTTTACATGTAGGGATGGAAATGGTTCCTCCCTCCGCTGCGGTTTACATTCGCGGCTTAGTTGTAACATGTAACATATAATAGTTTATGTTTTTGCCAAATGGATATTATAAGGGTAGATATGCTGTTAATATCAAATGAAATTCCAACGCTTGCACTGAGTGATTTTTCAGTTGAACACCCATTGTATGTTATATTTTACTCTGCATTACTTATGGAAAATATTTTTACAGGTTTGGGCAACCACATCCGATTTATATCAATTTAGTGCGTGACCCTGTTGAACGTGTAATTTCCTGGTATTACTATGTTCGAGCTCCATGGTATTATGTGGAGCGAAAATTAGCTTTCCCAGATATTCCACTTCCGGATCCTAAGTGGCTTAAAAAGGTATGTTTAAGATTTAAATAGCTGAATGATTTCGAAAAATAGATGTTTTCTTTTTCTTTCTAAAATTCTTGTGGAACATAACACTTTAGTAACTAATTATAGTAAAATGAACACATACTAGAAGAACTTATTGATTTACGGATTCAAATCAACGAAATATAGTTAAATGGATGTAAAAAATTATATGTACAAATTACACAAGTATATTTACATATTGAGTTCGGTTCCGTTTTACCTCATAAAATTTTGTGAACTTCCTTCGCCAATGGGGCCAATTGTGTTTAGCCACAACACCCGCAACTGATAATAATTTATTACAGTACAAAGTTGAACTTGTCTCGTTATTCAATTTCACCAGTAGATATTGAATTGAATGAAGATGGCAATGACAGAGATGTATAATTAAATTTGTAAATAGAGTTGCCTACTTTCACGTTATTTTCAACAAGCAAATATTTTGATAAATATAAATTTTAAACAAAAATGACCAGTTCTTCCCCATAGAGCTCAATGTTGTCTTTGCACTGATATACAAGTTGAAGCGAAAGATTCTTTCTCCTCGTCTAAAAATTGAATTTCCTTCGAAGAATGAACGATTAATTAAACACTAAACAATCACTTATGTTAAAAAATATTGTGTCTTCCCCAGAGATTTAGATATTAGATCAATTGAAATGTTGATCTTTTTTTCAAAGTTAAAACTACGCCCGTGCAATGAACTTCTATTTAGCTCATTTTTCGATCTGCTACTGAGCATCCTTAAGAGATTTCACAAATTTCCACAATTTCCTTCTAAATAACAAAATTCGAAATAAACTTATTCGAATCTTAGATTTGGTATTTTCTGACATTTATTGCACTGTAAATGATTATCACCTCGTTTATTAATATACATGTAATGTAATAAGAAGCCCATAATAGTATATTACATACCGAGGCGGGAAGTGCTTCATTGTTGGACCGAGACGCGTAGCGTCAAGGTCAACAACAAGCGTGAGACGGAAATGAAACACGTCCACCGAGTGTATGTATGTATACTATTTTATTCACAATCATTATAAATAAAAATAAATGGAAATAAAAATTCACTTCACTCATTTTATAATTAGACAGCAGGCGTTCCATATCAAAATTGACATTATAATTTGTCAAGTTTTTTGTTAAATTATTTGAAGCAAATACGCTAAATAAAATGTCTTCAGACTTATTACGGGCACCTGTAGCTTTATTTAGGTTGTTTTCCAACCATATACGGGGGAGAAGTGGGTGTTTATCTAAGGAACAATTTATTTGAAAATCAAACAATACTACAGAAATCAAGCCTTCACTGGCGTGGAGGTTCGCAAAAAATTTGCCGACCTCCGACGAGGTTCGTAAACATGACAAACAATTTGCTCACTTTCAAACTTCAAAAAAGTTGGCAAATGACAATCATATTACATCCCGATTGTAAATAATAGTATATTATTAGCCAAGGTTGCAGAGCCAAGCATTCTAGACCGAGCGCAAATTAGAACCCGAGACGCGAGGTCTAGAAGTGGCTTTGCAACCGTGGTTAATATACTATTTTTTTCACTAGTACAAACCATAAGACAATAAACTGAAAAAATAAACGTTAAATTTTTTGACGCAACATGATTTTGTTTTGATTTCTAATCAAACTTAATCTAAATCTTCAACACAAAGAAAACCGTTTATACTTGTCGCTGAGTTAATCATTTTATCTTCTACCGTCTACCAACTACCAGGCGTATACTCAAGTAATGTTTGTAGCACATATTTGTTCATTTTTTAAGAAATAATCACATCAAACATTGCGTACATAACCTCAATTTTTCTTTTTGAACCGGTGGTCGCAAAAGTTGAATTTACTACCCCTAAATGAGTCGACATTTGCATGCGTCATGGCTGCTAGTGAAAAATAGTATATTGTTTTATAAGGAGCAAAAATGAGACTTTTCGTGGCGAATCTGTAGGTTTGACGGCCGAGCGCGCGAGGCCGGCAATTACAGATGAGCCACGAAAAGTCATTTTTCTCCGTATAAAACATGCTATTTTTTCTTCAAACGTGAAACTGGATCCAATTTATTGGACATGAAAATGTTGAAATCTAAGAAATTGTGACAAAAATCACTTAGAACTGATTCTTAAAGCACTAATACGATAACCAACTTGTATTCTAAGGTCTAAAACATTCAGACACTTGATCATAAATCATAATCACCAAACAGGTAGGTACCTACCCCTCACTTTTTCTGCCGCTGATGACCGGCAGAAAAAATGCGAAAACAGCCTAGGCAGAAAAATTGGAGTCACTATACTCTATCACTGTGTGATTTTTTTCTTTCAGTATCGATATAGTTTTTCACTTTGATGTGAAAATAGGTCAGTGGCAAATTTACTCACCGAGAGGCCTTTTCTTCTTGTTTAATATTCCAATTTCAGCTATTTAAAACAACCTTCACCTAAATATGCCACCTTTAAAATCTGTAGAGGACAAGTTCTAGCAATCAAAATACCTTTGATTCCATCACGTACTTCTACAAATACTATCATTTTACAATATTTTAAATGTTGTTACTTCGGTGAAATTTTACAAAGGGCACTTCACGATTTCGCACAAACTGTTTATGCAAAACTCTTGTACATTCATCACCTCCTGATCACGTTCCTCACCTTCAAAAGTTGTGGAAATGCTTCCTTGTGTCACAAAAAAATATTCAGTGTTCGCCCCTTTCGCCCTATGGTTTGCACCCTATTAGTTGCGCCACATGTAGGCAACCAACTACACACATAGTTGAATTCGCACGAATTCCAATGACAATGATCCACGGAGCAAGAAGTGCCACGTTTAGGGGTATGTTTGCAATGGGGCGCAGGGCGCGAAGCGCCCTGCCTTCACTAAATACCCCACGTTACATGTACGCGTGTTGTTGACTATAAAAAGTTAGGTTATGTTGGAAACGGCTTCCCATTGAAGAGTGTGGGAAATTTAACAATTTTTTGTGGCAAAAGTAAGCATTTCTACAACATTTGAAGGTGAGGAACGTGTTCAGGGGGTGCTGCAGAAGAGTTGTGTGCAAACAGTTTGTGCGAAATCGTGAAGTGCCCTTTGTAAAATTTTACCTTTTTATATTATTATGACTATTCTTGATTGTGCATGATGATTGGTTAATTTAGGTGACAGTTATAATTCAAATCTTCGACTCTGACCGACTGAATTGTGACAAATGACATATGACAGTTGTCTGTGATTGACATTGGCAGCACAAAACACTAGTAACAGTGAGAACATCAACATCAACACATAAGACGGCTAGGCTTAAATTTCATTGGTTGATTCAGCGGCGGCAAAAAATTTTTGCAGCCTAAGCAGAAATTTTTTTTCCTGTCAAGGCAGTGAAGGGAGACTTTGTATTTATCAATTGAGGTATGCAATGACCCGTATTTCTGACGTTTGAAGAAAAAAATATTTAACAAATTATCAGGAACTCGTTGAATGCATTCATTTCCGTAGCAACAAGGTAAAAAATTTGTTTACACATGAAGTCTTCTAAAAAGTAGTTATTCAAAGTGAAAAATGAGTGTTTCAAGTCATATAACTAGAAGGCAATAGAAGAAGCTGCCAATATTGTTTGCGCATCTCTGTTACCTGAAAAATCGTAATTACGTTATAATGAAACTTACAAAGCATTTTCAATTTGGTATACATTACGAAACATTCAAGATGTTAATGAAACCGTAATGCTTGGTTATTTTAAGGAAAGATCCAAAGCCCGTAAGTCTCCTAGCAGTTTATGGTGTGAATATTCAATGCTGAAAGTAATGTCGTGTCAGTTATTGTGTTGTTACCTCAATTATAAAAGAAAATGTTGGAGGCTCATGCAATTGATGAAAATATGACAGTTACTAATTTTGAAATAACTTCAAAGAATAATCCTGTAATAAATATTACTGAGTGTAGTGTTACAGTTAATAAGTTAATATTAATAAATAATTATAAAAGAAACTTCAACTATTGCTGTAAAATGACATTATTGACATTTCTTTGACATTCTACTACTTCCATTACTTTTTTGTCCTGGCAGCGTAAGTAACACTTACGCCCTTAGTAACCTACTTACAGAGCTAGCAACGAGGTTGCCCTATTTACTTCACTTACGTTTACGTCAGTGTCACTGGAGCAATAAGATTCATTTACGCTATCATCGGTAGCAGAAAAAAGTATTTGAACTCTATCCTCTGAAGTATTAATAAAATTTCCATCAACATTTGTTTTGGAGATACAATGCCAACTTGATTTTTTACAAATGGGATGAGGGGTCAAATTTAATATTAAAAGAAAAACTTTTTTTCTGCATTCATAAATGTAACACATGTCTTTATTTATTTGCAATAAAAGTCAGTACTTTTTACACCCTTAAGGGTTGAATCTCGGAAAAGCCTCAAATACGTGTTTCATTATTTGTTTTGAAGACAATTAATACCCAGTTTCACGTAAAAAGTTAAATTTACAATAGAAATATTTTTCCCACACAAATATAGCCACCACTTTTCACCCTCTTAGGGGTTGAATCGCGGAAAATCCTTAAACAGGTGTTTCGTTATTTGTGTTGAAGAGCATTAAGGTTCCTCGCAGTCATAAAAAGATGC
This sequence comes from Zophobas morio, assembly GCF_036711695.1. Taxonomy (NCBI): domain Eukaryota; kingdom Metazoa; phylum Arthropoda; class Insecta; order Coleoptera; family Tenebrionidae; genus Zophobas; species Zophobas morio. The sequence goes on from NW_026972163.1 coordinate 8,079,450, forward strand.
CAAAATAAGGCAAAACGCCGACCGATGTTGCGCCTTCAGTTTAATATCCCCAGTAACATTTTATATGTAATAAATATTGAAGTTCTGACATTTAAATAATATGGGTAACGACAGATTTTTTTTTAGAAAATCAATATTGGTTTTAAATATTGAATATATATTTATTTTCAATGTTTAATACTTATTTAGTTCAGAACATTTAATAAATGTTCTTCATATGAAAGGGGGCATGGATATAAAAAAAACTTGTATGGACTACAATATAAACATTATTATCAGTCTGAAACTAGCTTATAAATACTAGGAGTTAATAATAATAATAATAAATGCTTACCAATTCATCCAATTTCTGCGTATCTCCCGCAAATTTCTAACTTGTTTTCTTCTTTTTTTTTGGTTGCGCCTGGACATTCTTCATTTTGTCTCTACATTCATAATATGCTTATATTCAGAAATATTAAACCTTTTAAATATACTTACGTGTTGAAAAATTGCATTTTCTGCATTGCATGTAGAAGTGAGGTTATGTAGGTTTAGTACTGTTTTCTTGACAAGACGGTATTTACTACACTATTCTGAATTTATCGCACTACCGATAATCACAATTCACAATAGGACAAACACCATGAACTTACACAAAATACTTTTTGAACCACCAACAATAACAGAAAATATGTATATGTTGCACATTGCGTAAACGCGTTCCAGCAGAATAAGCGCATCTGTAGGTGAAACGCAAATTTAAGTAAGTTTTATAAAAATGATGAATAAAATTGTTATTTTTTGTTCGCAAAAATAAAAAAATATTATTTTTTAATGAGCAATTAATAGTGTGCAAAGCGAGATTCCGAATAGTGTCAATTTCACAATAGCTGGTATTTTTTCAAATTATTACTTCCCGAGCGTAAGCAAAGGAAGTATTGTAATCGAGTCCGTCGGCCGACTCTCTACTTTTACGTTTTCTCGATCTTTCATGACCCCTAGAAGACGAAGAAATAGGTCTCCCATTTCCGTCTGTCTGTCCGTCTGTCCGTCCGTCTGTCCGTCTGTCCGTCCGTCTGTCCGTCTGTCCGTCTGCCGTCCCGGATTTTTATTAGACAGATAATCTTCGAAAGTACTCGACCGATTGTTGTGAAATTTTGTACTTATATTAAGAATATCATGTAGATGGTAAAACGCTAACCAAAATTTGTCTAATCATCCCCACCACTAATGCGATGACGTCACTTCAAAATTGTACATAGTAAATGGGTTTTCAATTGTATAAAATAACATAGTCCCACACATGTAGTTTACAACTCCGAATCGACTTTTCACCCGAAACGTCCAGATTTTTGGAAAAAAAATCAAAATTATAAAACAACATTTTGAAATTTAATTTTTAATCTGCTAACCAGAATGCTTTGAAATGTTGCAGATATTTTAAGGCTATAAAGAGCATCATAAATCTTCAGTCAAAAAATATTTGCTTATCCCCTCCAAAAACTTGATGACGTCAGCTCAAAAGTTTGTGGAATAAATCATATCTAAAATGTACAAAATATGATGAGTCTGTACTTGTGATCTATCACTCCATTCATATTTTTTGGATTTGCATATACAGGGTGACTCAAAAAAATCAATGAATGCGTAAATTTATTTTACTAATTTACTCAGAAACTACAAAACCGAATGCTTTGAAATCTTGCAGATGTTTTAAGGTTATAAAGAGCATAATAAATGTTTAGTCAAAATATATTTGCTTATCCCCTCCAAAAAATTGATGACGTCAGCTCGAAAATTTGTCGAATAAATCCTATCTAAACTGTAAAAATATGATGAGTCTGTACTTGTAATTTATCACTCCATTCATATTTTTTGGATTTGCATATACAGGGTGACTCAAAAAAATTAATGAACGCGTAAATATATTTTATTGATTTAATCAGGAACTACAAAACCGAATGCTCTGAAATCTTGCAGATGTTTTAAGGTCATAAAGAGCATAATAAATGTTTAGTCAAAATATATTTGCTTATCCCCTCCAAAAACTTGATGACGTCAGCTCGAAAGTTTGCCGAATAAATCCTATCTAAACTGTAAAAATATGATGAGTCTGTACTTGTAATTTATCACTCCATTCATATTTTTTGGATTTGCATATACAGGGTGACTCAAAAAAATTAATGAACGCGTAAATATATTTTATTGATTTAATCAGGAACTACAAAACCGAATGCTCTGAAATCTTGCAGATGTTTTAAGGTCATAAAGAGCATAATAAATGTTTAGTCAAAATATATTTGCTTATCCCCTCCAAAAACTTGATGACGTCAGCTCGAAAGTTTGCCGAATAAATCCTATCTAAACTGTACAAAATATGATGAGTCTGTACTTGTGATTTATCACTCCATTGATTTTTTTTTGGATTTGCATATACAGGGTGACTCAAAAAAATTAATGAATGCGTAAATTTATTTTATTGATTTACTCAGGAACTACAAAACCGAATTCTTTGAAATCCACTGCGAAAAAAAAAACATAATAGGCATGCAGTCGTCACGTTTCCGACAGCGAGGGAAGTACTGTCTAAACTCTTTAGACCAATTTTTTAATATTGCTCCAATAAAAACCTTATGAAATAAATTACCTACAAGTTGTCCCAACATGGTACTTTTTTTTTCATTTTTGTTGTTCGGTATCTTGATAAAAAGACATTTCATAAATATGTAATATATGTTGAAATTCATATATAAATTTATGAATATAAAATGAATATTATATAAATATTTGTAATATCTAGTCAACATTTAATATTATATCAATCTTGTATAAATATTAGAAAAATATTGCTTGCTACTGGGGTAGTCGAAGAAGAGCAGGACGATACATGTACGTGTTTATGATATAAAAATGTTTAAGGAAGCGTTTTGCATTTTTAAAATACGTAGTAGTTTTTAAAATAAAAAATAAAGTGCGTGAAACAAAAGCTGATCTTCAGCGGAAACTATAACTCGTTATACTTTTAAAAAACATCGAGGTGATAGAGAATTTTTTTCTATTTTAGATGCCGTTTTTTGTTTTGTTCTAAAATTTTACTTCTTTTAGTTTATTGTAAAAAAACTGCAATGCATTTGGGGCAAATTTTGGTAAGTTAGAGAACCCAAAATATTAGCTCAGATCGTAAGCTGTAATTTATGGCCCACACAATAGAACACCTTTTAATGCCTTAAGCTTATTTTGCGTTATACATATGTGTTTGGTTAACAGAGTGCCGAGGTCTCTGCCTCTATGCACTGAACTTCTGCATTTAAGTATTAAACAATTAGCCAATAACACGTGACGTCACGCTGTGGCGGGAACTCAGCGTTTGACAAGCGCCGTGAAACTCCATAAGTGACAATGTTAACATTTTCGCATTTTATTTAAAAGTGTGGGTATTTATCTAGAAAATAAACACGTGAATAGCTTCTTTCATATCTTTTCTGTGTATCTGGGTGCTTTTTTTGGCGATTTGAGTTTAAAAAAATAATAATAAAAATAAAAATACCGAAGGCTGTTTTGGTCTGAATTCCTCGTCACCCAAAATACATCCGTGTGTTTTAAGCGGTAAATCGGAAATTAATATTTTCGGTCCTTTGCAGTCAGAAAATATTTGAGTTTCAAGAAAGTTAGACAACCCACTTTACACAGATCTGACAACTGTCGGTCAGGTAATTAGAAGGACCAGAGTAGGTAAAACTGTCAGACCCGAAAATGATTTATTGGTGTCATTGTATCCAGGGAACTAATTTAAATATGTTTCTGTGCAAAAAGTGCGGAAAATCGTTTCTTTATTTGGTGGTAACTAAATAATCGAAGTTCTCCAAAATCTCTGTTATAAATTTTGAAATAATAACATAAGTAATTTATTTCTAAATAAATTAAATTTTGGTAAGGATTTTTTTACTTTATTCTAATTCCGTAAAAAAAATCTAAAATATTAAGTTTTTTTAATAATAAGTTTTATTTCCAACAGAAAGCATGTTTGTATCAATATCAGACAATAAAAGAGTACAAATAAGATTATACTATAAAAAATTAATATATAAAACCTAAGAGAGCGGAGTGTACAAATATAAAATCGGCAATTATTAGAAGTAATACATACACCCTGCCTAAGTAAATAATTGAAAGTCTAGATACAAATTTCAATACAAAAAAGTCGAGAAAAATCATAGAAAACAATAAAACATTATAGTAAACAATAAATAAAATGAAATACAAATAAAAGTTTACAAAAAATGGAAGATAAAATGATTCACGAGCGATTTACCACATCAATATCAAGTAGTGTGTATCCTAAATATAGAAAGGTAAAAGAAAATAGTTTATTATAAATCTTGGACCTTTACATCACGGAGAGGCAAATTTTGTTTTAAACGAGAATCTACTAATTCTGGCAAAATTGCACCAAAATAAAACTTGCGCAGTTGAGGAGCCATATTAGTTTCCCAAAAAAGATTATCTTTTTTTATTTGTATACAGCAATGATCTTTTTTGGTGTATACAAAAAAATTACAAATATCTCGCTGAGTTATTCGCAGCTGACCCTGTATCTGATACATATAGGGATGTTTTAATTTCAATTCTATAATGCCTTTTTTGTTTATGAATAAATACAGAATTACTTTTTTTTCTATTCCTTCTCGAACAGTCATCTCGCGTGCTGCGTATGGGCATTTTACTTCAAGTAGTTCTGTATCTCCTATCAAGCCGTCTGGTGACGCAGCGAGGTATGGATATTCATTGTCGACAAAAAGACCGCATTCATCAACTTTTTTTCCAAAGTTGGTTTCAAAACTTTGAACAGCGGTTCGTTCATATGTTCTTCCATATTCCAATGATTTGGTGGTCAAGCCAGACGAATATAGGATTGCTTTTACTGCATTGGCTGTGGATGTCAATTTCCTCATTCGGCACACTTTGCCAAAATTACTAGCGGTAAGTCGCACAGACTTTTCTTTGTGCCAAATAGGACTGAGAGCTTGTTTTCGTGTTTTTCTTTCAATTTCTTCAACATTACAATTTTGAAATTGGTTTTTTATAAAATCTCTTTTGAGTTTTTCGAGATCTTCTACATTTTGATCATCGACAAAATCAACATCGTCGCCCCCGTAATCTTTGTCGCAATCCATTACTGTTTTTTTATATTTTGCTTTATTTGTTTGTTTTTTTTTTAGAACGATTAGCATAAATTTGTTGGGTATATTCAGCTTTGATATTATTTTCTCTTTGCAAAGAAAGTACAAATGGCTCCTTATTAAAATTTAGAGCAGCGGCATAGCATCTTGCTTCATAGCCACCAGAAAGAGAAAAATTTATTCTCTTTCCTCCAATAATTTTATTTACCTGACTATTGTAATTTTCGGCATAATTATTGTCGACATCACACAGCAAACTTATTGCATGATTTGCCACTCGATTTATTGCTGTAGTAAATAATTCAAACCCTGAACTTTCGGCAAATATATTGTAAAGATTCTTCTCTCCTGGCTTTCGACCTTTACAAAAATATTTTCCATTGACTTCACATTCTTCATGGTTGCCCATCACATGCTTCGGTCCACCCAGAATATCTTGTCTCAGGAGCTCTATTTTTTGTTCCTCTGGCAACTCCTGTGATTTTCGATACTTGATAGCGCCTGTTATAGCGGTACGGAAGCGAACAATATTATCTAACAAAAACGTCTTTACTGTTTTTAATTTTAATTGGTTGGCAATTTCTCGCAATTTGTTGCAATAATTGCGAAGGATGTGGTTTCTGCATTCTATTTTCTGAATGTAAAAGTCAGGTCCGTAGGGTCTTGCACATCTAATTTTTCGGTACGCGCTACTGTCACCATCGCCAATAACTTTTGCATATTTTAAATTATGTACTTCAACCGAAGATTTGAAGCCTTCCAGAATTATTTCTGATTCCATGGAGGTTGATGTTCCCGTCCAATTTTTGAAGCACACATGACTTGAGACTTCACCTCCACGCGAACAGGAAAAACAATATTTGTTTTTCACCCCCAAATGCAAAATTTTATTTGTGCGTGCACCAATTATGCACGCCACGCCCGATGCAGCATTATAATTTGATTTGTAGGACCGTTTACTCCATGCACCATCGACGATTACTGTTATTATTGGTTTGTCGTCTGTATCTATATCTTTTGCTTCTCTCGCTAAAGCAGCTTCCTCTTTTCCCGCTTCCAGAAAACTTTTTTTTGCCTGCATTACAATTTGTTTTTGAATTTCCCTTTCATTAAAAACATATGTATGAGAAGAAATTGCTGGTACATTCATTGCCGATAATAATTCCGAAAATTGTGTGTAACCTATTCCCGCTGCATAAGCTCCACAAATCGCCGATTATTGTCATTTAACTAACTAATTATAGCATTTGCTTGCTTGTGTTCATAGGGCAAATTATTTTAAAATAAATTCTACTTACTGTCGTTTTTTCCAACGTTGCTTTGCCAAAGCCGTCTTACTTTTTCTTCGAACACCACAAGTTTTGTGCACTTTGCTATGAATTCCCATTTTTTTAACAGAAGTAAAACAATCAAACTATTTCAAATATCAGTAAAATCTAAACACTCTCTCCAGAACGACTCTGATAAACTAATGCAAATTTTGTTCATTTACAATTTTACTAGTACGGTCAGGGCACTTAGATCAGGTAAAATTTTCCTTTTTAGAGAGAACCCAAAATTCGTCCATTGTCTCCGGGTATTTGCACCCTCATAAATCATATTGCACTACTGCCGTGAGTAAAATTTTTGCAATGTTGGTTGCCTACTTTTGTAATTAAAAAAATGTTAATTAGCCAAATACACTGACGTCATCCGAGGTCATCAAGATGGCAGCGTTTGACAACTAGCCGGTTTTCTCATAACAGTCAATGCTAATATTTTCATAATTCATTTAAATTTGAGAGTGTGTCAACTGTGTTTTTATAGTTTGGTAAGTTTGTTACAGTTTCTAGACTGTGTAGATATCTGTAAAACGCACCATAACGTTTGAATATGCTTAAAAAATAATGTTTTCCAATGTGATGTACAGGTTAACTTCGCTGCATCGTATATTATTTGTTTTGCAAATTAATTCTTTGTTAATGTACATCAATGTTTTTTAAATACACTAGCATCTTAATATTATAATATTTTGTATTTTAGGAGAAAATGCCTAAATTTTGTGCTGTTGTGGGTTGCGCGAATCGAAGCACCAGAAATGCGGACAAATTTTATTTTCCTTTCGCAGCAATTAGCAACAATAAAGGTAAATATATACAGGATGGGGAAAAAGGCGGAAGCGTTGGTTAAAAGCCTCGAAACGAGTGGATTTAACGAAGCCAAAGTAAAGTATTCCTATGTTTGTTCGGATCATTTTATTTTAGGTACAGTACCTACCTATTAGATTTACAGTTTCTAACAAATTACTGCATTGGTGCTCTTTTAGGTAAACCTGCAGATTTGTCGGATGTGGACCATCACAAAATTTAGGATATCAAAATAAATCCACTCATAATACTTGTAATGTTGAAAGACACAGTTGTTTAAAAAAGAGAAAACTGAATAAATGTCTCTAGACTTTTGAAGGCACGAGTTTTATTGTGGGTTATTTTACTTACTCTAAAAATAAAAAAGTTTAGAATGGTATTCATTGTTATGGTAGGGACATCGTCTAAACACAAACTAAAATCACTTGCACTCATTGTATAAGAATCTACGCCGTTTAAATTGTTTAACTTTTGTACATATCTGTTTTTGTCTTCGACGGAAAGACATCGTGCATAATCACTTAAATTATCCATACTTTAAAAACAAATCACACACCTTCACTTAAACCCGTCACAGTAACCTCAAACGAAAATATTAATTTACAATTTCCCGCTTAAAACACACGGATGTATTTTGGATGACGAGGAATTCAGACCAAAACAGTGTTGTGTATTTTTATTTTTATTATGCATTTCTAAACTCAAATCGCCAAAAAAAGCACCCTGATACACAGAAAAGATATGAAAGAAGCTATTCACGTGTTTATTTTCTAAATAAATACCCACACTTTTAAATAAAATGCGAAAATGTTAACATTGTCGCTTATGGACTTTCACGGCGCTTGTCAAACGCTGAGTTCCCGCCACAACATGACGTCACGTGTTATTGGCTAATTACCGGTTCTTCATTGACAAAAATATAAAATTAATTTAACACCTGTGTAGATTTTACTCATATAACCAAGTGTGTGAAAGCTGAATTCTGAAATATTACTATTTTTACTGACAGTCCGAAAAATCGATTTTACATTTTTTCCAATTTAAAGAAAAATCATGTTTGTTGGCAAAAAAATAATTTAACTCCTGCTTAGAGCTTTACAAGTTGCGTTAAATGTGTTAATTTCGCTTTTTCATCTTTAAAAATAAAGCCGTAATGTCACATGAAAATTTATATAGAAACATAGAATACGCACATCCACTGCAGAGGAGCCTTAATGTGACGGGTTTAAGTGAAGGTGTGTGATTTGTTTTTAAAGTATGGATAATTTAAGTGATTATGCACGATGTCTTTCTGTCAAAGAGAAAAACAGATATGTACAAAAGTTAAACAATTTAAACGGCGTAGATCCTTATACAATGCGTGCAAGTGATTTTAATTTGTGTTTAGACGATTTCCCTACCATAACAATGAATACCATTCTAAACTTTTTTATTTTTGGAATAAGTAAAATAACCCACAATGAAATTCGTGCATTCAAAACTCTACAGGCATTTATTCAGTTTTCTCTTTTTTAAACGACTGTGTCTTTCAACATTACAAGTATTATGAGTGGATTTATTTTGATATCCTAAATTTTGTGATGGAACATAATCAGGATGGTTCACATCCGACAAATCTGCGGGTTTACCTAAAAGAGCACCAATGTAGTAATTTATTAGAAACTGTAAATCTAATAGGTAGTTACTGTACCTAAAATAAAATGATCCGAACAAACATAGGAATACTTTACTTTGGCTTCGTTAAATCCACCCGTTTCAAGGCTTTTAACCAAAGCTTCCGCCTTTTTTCCCCATCCTGTATATATTTACCTTTTTTTGTTGCTAATTGCTGGGAAAGGAAAATAAAATTTGTCCGCATTTCTGGTGCTTCGATTCGCGCAACCCACAACAGCATAAAATTTAGGCATTTTCTCCTAAAATACAAAATATTATAATATTAAGATGCTAGTGTATTTAAAAAACATTGATGTACATTAACAAATATTTAATTTGCAAAACAAATAATATAAGATGCAGCGAAGTTAACCTGTACATCACATTGGAAAACATTATTTTTTAAGCATATTCAAACATTATGGTGCGTTTTACAGATATCTACACAGTCTAGAAACTGTAACAAACTTACCAAACTATAAAAACACAGTTGACACACTTTCAAATTTAAATGAATTCCGAAAATATTAGCATTGACTCTTATGAGAAAACCGACGAGTTGTCAAACGCTGCCACCTTGATGACCTCGGATGACGTCAGTGTATTTGGCTAATTACACAGGACAATATAAATGTAAATAAATACTGTAATAATAATAATAATATTAAACTTTATTCATTTCCAGAAAAACATATACACATGTATAAGAAAAGATCGTTAACATTACAAATAAACAATTAATAAATATACATACAACATATAAGTTTGTGAGATAGACATCACGGAGGAACTCATCTAATGTATAATAGCTTTTTTTTAATAGACATTTTTTGACATTTAACTTGAATACACGTAAATTGGTGTTAATTCTTATGTCCACTGGCAGCGCATTAAAGAACTTACATCCGTTATAGAAGCCAGCTTTCTGATACATTGATGTTGTGTGTTTGTGTGGTAACAAAGTCACATTCTCATGTCTAGTGTGATATTGATAATTAGCTCTATTGATGGTAAAGTTTGAAAGATTTTTATCTACCATAGAAACAAGTTCGTAAATGTAAATACTGGGTACCGTCAGTATTTCCAGTTCGCAAAAAGCTTTTCTACAGGAGTCGGACAATTTCAACTTTGCCATCTGTTTTTATGTGGAAATTTCTAGAACAAATGTACATGTGTTCTCGCCCAGTACAACTATGTGCAGAATTTATAATAATTATCGGAATAAATTTGACATTTTCAATTGTAGTTCACGCCAGACCAAAAATGCACATCTATAACTATCTATTAATTTTTAAGTATTTAATTATGTATTTTTAACGATATAATTTAGCCCTAATATACCACCCTAATAATTGGTTTATCTGTAAGGGTGGTCAATAATAATAATATTCATCCTACACATGTAGTTTACGACTTCGTGTTGACTTTTTACTCGAAACGTTCAGATTTAGGAAAATAAATCAAAATTTTAAAAAATGATGATAAGCATAATAAATTTGTATTCAAATTATATTTGCTCAACCCCTCCCAAAAGTTTATGACGTCAGCCCGAAATTTTACCGAATAAATTCTACCCAAAATGTGCAAAATATATATGAGTTTTTTAATAATAATAATAATAATAATAATAGTTTATTGATCCCAACAGGTCACCCCAATTACAGGAATCATACGACTAAATAAAAATAAATTCATTGTTAACAAAAATCATAACTTAATTATATATAAAAAAAAACTATTAAGACAAATCCCTAATACAACAGCATATGTAACTAGAAGAATCAAAGTGAATGTCACATTTATCAGCTATCTTATTGTACAAAGAACACATTAATGAAATTGGTGATCTAAATAAAATATTTGTGCGCGAATAAGTTGTATAAAATAAGAGGTGTTTGCGAATACTAGGACGCGGTACCAGAAAATTTATCTTATTTAACAGTGCAGCACAGTCAACCTTATTGTTAAGAAGATTATACAAAAAACGTATGATTAGAATGTTGCGACGCACACTAAGAGCTGTAAAGTTAAATCTTCCTACTAGAGTGTCGTGATTAAATCCACGAGAAGGATATGCACCATCTTCCATGAAGGCTAAAAATTTCAAAAATTTTCTCTGAACAGCCTCCAGATTGACTCTGTGAACTTCGTAAATTGACGACCAAATAATAACGCCATATTCCAGTCGAGATCTGATTAAGGAATAGAATAAAATTTTTAGAGTGTTCTGATTGGAGAACTCACGACCATTTCGAAAAATAAATCCATACATTTTGAAAGTTTTTGCTATTATGTCGGTAATATGTTGCACAAATGTAAATTTAGAGTCGAAAATTATTCCCAAATCTTTGAAGCTTTCTAATCTTTCAATGACGACACCGTCAATGTTATAATCGTATTGAATAATCAATTGCTTTCTAGAATATGACACAATTTTACATTTTGAAATAATCAGCATGAGTCGGTTTTGTTTACACCAAGTATACAAAAGATGTAAGCAAAATTGCAAGAAGGCACAGTCCTCTTATCGATTCTATTTCAGTATATAATTTGAAATCATCTGCAAACATTAGCTTTTTACATCCTACTACATCCGCTAGATCATTGATGAACAGGAGAAAAAGTAGAGGGCCTAAATTAGAACCCTGAGGTACACCTGAAGATGGAAAAAACGATTTGGAAATAAAATTTCTATATTTAACTACGTGTTCTCTTTCGTGTAAATATGACTGAAACAGTTTGATTAAGGAATTAGAGAAACCCAAACGATTTAATTTTTCAACTAGTATAAGATGATCGATTTGGTCGAATGCCTTAGTGAAGTCGGCGTATATTACATCACACTGTCCTCTGTTATCAAGGATTTCATATACATATTGCGAGAACGAAATCAGATTCGTAATGGTGGCCTTTTTTTGTTGAAAACCGTGTTGATAAGGAGATATCATATGCTTGGTTGAGTCACAGTACAGAATCATTTCCAGAACTTTTGAAAAATTGCACAACAGGGAGATACCTCTATAATTGGTGACATCATTCTGTCTTCCTTATTTCAAAATGGGACAAACGTACGCTCGTTTCCATAAAGATGGAAATACCGAATTTTTTAATATTAAACTGAACAATATACAAAGTGGTTGTGCAAACGCATGTGCACAATCTTTAATTAGGAAAGAAGGAACACCATCGATGCCCATAGTGACGGAATCTTTGCATCGCTTTAAACATTTTAAGACGTCATCCACTGTAATATGCGACGTTTCAATCTCCGTACTGAACATGGGCTTTAGTGATAATTGAGAAAAGTCTGCTGGACTAGGCTGGATAAACACGCTGTTAAAATATTCAGCAAATGCATTTACAATATCCGTTGGGGTTGAAAGTTGTTAGTTATTATACTCCATATGAGCTGGAATCCTCGAGTACCCTTTTTCGCTTGAATGAAACTCCAGAACTTTTTTGGATCACTAGATATTGAAGCCTCGATTGTAGCCAGGTATTTTTTATACGCTTCCTTGATTAGACGTTTACATTGAGAGCGACGATGTTTGAATAAATCACAATAATAATGAGTTTTGTGTTTTTTATACAACGAATAAACCGATGCCTTATTATGAATACTTTGAATTATTTCAGTCGTGAACCATGGAGGGTAATACTGACGATGACTAGATGAAGACGAAAATTTTGGTACAGCCAGATCAAATAGTTTATAAAGTTGGGCATAAAATTGCGAACAAGCATCTTCGACGTTGTCGATGTGTTCCAAGAAAGTCCAGTCAGCAGCTAACAGTAGATCATATAACATAGGATAGTTGGCTTTTTTGAAATTGTAACTTTCATTTAAGTTGTTAATTTGAAAAGCATACGACGAAGTGAAAGACAAAATGAAATTAATAGTGATGGCAGGATGATGAGAGTCTTCCTCTACTAACGGACAATCTGCTCTATCAACGGTACAATTAAAGTTAGAGTAAATAAGATCAAGAATGCGGTGATTAGCGTTAAGAATATTATTTTGTTGTTGGGAATTATAAAATTGACTAAAGTTATTTAAGATTATGGAAAATTTATCATCGGCAACCGATAAGAAATTAGGAACATTGAAGTCACCAATAACAAAAATCTGATCATTGTTGTGCAGTATTTCTAGTAAACTGAACGCATCCAATAAAGTTTCATAATCAAGATACGAGGTTTGGGGAGGTATATATAATACAAAAATAAATAATTTACGATTGTTGCTACCAACAACTTTGACACCAACTATGTCAATTGAAGGAACAACATTACTAATGCTAGATAAATCTAGATCTATGCAGTTGAACGAGTTTTTCACCGCCAAAATTACTCCACCACCTCTCGTTAACCCCGTATGTTCAGCGCATCGATCCTTACGAAAAACAATAAAGTTATCTGGAAAAAGTTCACTGTTATAAATATCACTAGTTAACCAAGATTCAGTTATGGCGACAAACTCGAATTCAGATTCAGAAATACTATAAATAATAAATTATAAAAATTAACTGTCTTAGAACGCAGCCCGCGCACATTCTGATAAAACAAATTGAACGAGAAATAATTGGGTGACGCTGTTAGTTTAAAGTAACGATTTTGGGGATACCATTTACATGCCTAATTATTAAGTTAGTTTCACCATTAGCTGCTCGCCGATTTAGTTCACTCTTGACCTGTTTATAGAATTCCATCTGCCGTGGTGTTCTGTCAAAAGATATCGAAATATTTTTTAACTGATTCAAGTTCTTTAATTTTTTCGTATTTCTGATGAATTGTAATACCTCTCGTTCATCATTTAAAGTATTACCTATTCTGTGAATTTTTAAATTATCGTTGGTGTAATCCGGAATAATCTGGTTCAAAACATTATTAACTGATGAACGATCTTGCTCGGTCGCTTGATTAACATTCAACTCATTAGGTTGTTCATCTACACCGAACATAATTAAGTTCTGTTTACGATTTTGTCTCTCTGCGACTTCATTTACAATTTCTTCAAAATTATGCGCAGGCGGTGATGTACTAGTGTTAATGGATGACTTTAAGTCCTTTAGTTGAGCTTCAAAATCAGATCTAAGTTTTTCAATATTTACTAAGAAGTCTTGTTGAAGAGAAGTTATGAGAGATTTGAGGTCTTTGAATTGTGACATATTATTGTTACAGTTAGTACACACGACTTTAATAGTTTTAGATCTGGCCCTGGTCCATACAGCATCGCTTTCCGAAAGACCAACGCATTTAAGGTGTAGTGGTCCTTGACAGGCATCGCAAGGAATAGTTGTAGCATTTGCCACACTATTACCACACTATTACCACAATTTAAACATACAGGCATAATGCTAGTGGGAAAAAAACAGGGACACACGTTTCACACACCTGCGGCCTATCAGGGTGACTGACTTTAATAACAACTTGAGGTGGCCACGGAAGGGTTAGCAAATCAGAAAGACAAAGGAATCAAAATACTAAATAGTTCGCCTAAGTGTAGAAACACTATCAAGGTTGTAGACAGGTAAACAAAAAAGGTATAGTAATCAACAGAGCCGATACCTGTGACCTCTCCCAGAATTAAATAGCTTCCCAAGCGCTCTACGTGACAGGATCCGGATTTAGAGTTCGATGAATAATAAACCCATTGAACACTTTTCAAAAAAACACCACACTTTTATATTAAGATGGTATACGACCCTAAAAATTACAAGATTTGTCGGAGCTCGATGTAGCGCGTGGAATAACTAGTTTTCTTGTTCCTTGTGATTTATCAGTGCATTCGTATTTTTTAGATTTGCTTAAACAGGTGGCTCAAAAAAATTAATGAATGAGTGAATTTTTTTGATTAAATCAGGAACGCCTCACTCCATTTTTCCAGAAAATTTTGGGAACACAATTCTATTATTTTTAGTATTATACTGCATCGATCCAAGTTGATATACGCACCTTTGCAAAAATGTTGATGACGTTATCACAAACTTGTGTAAAGTAAAAACGCTACTGCATGGAAAATGCTGGATATGTTTCATTGTACTTTAGATACGAGCGAAGTTCTGTTGAAACAACTTTGAAGCAATTTTTTTCTACCCATTATTCGGTAATCTATATTAATAAAAATGAATCGCCGAAATGTATGTACGCCCATAACTTGAGAACGGCCGCACCGAATCGGACGATTCTTTTTTTTGCGTGTTCCTTATCGTCAGGAGAAGGTTTATATGTAAGAATATTCATGAAAAATGAGACCGGTTAAAGATAAAAAAATTTTAAAAATTTTGCACGGGAATCGCCATTTCGAATCAATTTAAATAGTTGGCCATTCCTGACGGATCTGTCGCCTGACTGACGTGTCACACAAAACTATTTCTTCCGTGCGATTGTGAAAAGTATTATTGCATTTCAAGTCGTTGTTTGTTTTTTCGTAACAAAAAACGTCGTTTATTTCAAGAAAAGTGTTGGTTAAAGTGAATTCAGTTACGCATTGCGAAAGTTTCTTATTAATTTTGATCTGCCATTCTATTTACCTATGTTCACTTTGTTGGTTTCGACAAAACCTCAAACTTTACCGTTATTCGAGGATTTGATTTGAAGTTTTCAGTATTTTAAAATTCTCAAGACAAAATTTACAGATTTGATTGAAAATGTGAAAATAATTCTGTGTCGTTTATTGAAGTTCATTACAATGCCGAGAAGACGACAAGCTGACATAGGTCCACGAAGTCAATCAAATGTGCGACGAACTACCTCAGGTGCAAATCGCAATGATTTATTTCATGGGTAATTCGGATACGGAAGTTGATCAGCGTTGCGCTCATAATCAACATAATCAAACATTGAAGCGAGACATTGGGTGGTATGAATAAAAGTGAGTAGATACTCATATTCGAAGTACAAAGTACCTACTTCATTATTACTCCTATATACCTGAGCATCTACTCTATGTACTGAGTACCTACTTGGAAACATTGTATCTCCCCGGACATTGAACATCTACGCGTTTTGTGAGCATTTAATCTTAAAATGAGCATCGCCGTGGCAAATAACTGAGCTGTCTGTAAAGCAGCTTAGAAAATGAGTAAGATCGTTGTAAGAGTGAATTTTGACTAAACATGGCAAGTTTCATGAACGTGGAGCGTCGTCAAAAGGTGCACTCAGTTTGAAAAACACATTAGGAGCGGGAATATCGAAAACTTTTCAGGTAATTAACTTTTATTTATTGTACAGTGCGTTCTTTCTACAACTGGCCATAGAGATTCACATCTCAAGGTATCTACCCCATACTAACTTATATTTTGGTGACTCGATTTTTGTTTTAATGGTTGAAGACTGGCACTGTTTTCCTTTTTGTTGTATCGAGATGCTACTTGAGCATCAACTGTTACCTACTGAAGTATTAGCATCATCTAGAAAAACTAGAAATATTTTGATTTGATATTCGAGTAGATACTTCGTATTTCGAGTATGAGCATCCACTGAGTTTTATTTATATCAACCATTGTCAAAAAATTGATCGAACGTTGTTTCGACAGAACTTCCTTCCCACCAAAAGTATAATGAAACATATTCAGCATTTTCGAGTTGAGTCTTTTCTTCACACAATTTTGTGATGACCTAATCAACATTTACGATCAACACGTATACCATCTTGGATTGGTGCAGTGTAATACTAAAAATAACTGTACTGTATTCCCAAAATTATCTGCGAAAATCGAGTGAGGCATTCGATCAAGTTTTTGGGGGGAATAAATAAATATTCTTAACAATTTACCATGCTTACAATAACTTTAAAACGTCTGCAAGATCTCAAAGTATTCATTTCTGCAACTCTTGAGTTATTCTCTAAAATAAATTGACTGATCCATACATTTTTTTGAGTCACTGTAAAAGCAAATCTAAAAAATATTAATGCAATGATAAATTACGAAAATATACTGATGATATTTTGCACATTTTGGATAGGATTTATTCGGCAAAATCTTGGGATGACGTCATCAAATTTTTGGGCTTGATAAACAGATATATTTTGATTAAAAATCTACCATGTCAAACAGTAACTTCCAAACGTCTGCAATATTTCAAAATTCAGTTTTGCAATTCTTGATTCAATCAATAAAATAAATTGACTCAATGATTTTTGAGACACTCCCTATAAGCAAAACTAAAAAATTGGTCTAAAGAGTTTAGACAGTACTTCCCTCGCTGTCGGAAACGTGACGACTGCATGTCTATTGTTTTTTTTCGCAGTAGATTTCTTTTTTTTTTTGAGTCACCCGGTATATGCAAATTCTAAAAATATGAATGGAATGATAAATTACAAGTACAGACTCATCATATTTTGTATATCCTAGATAGGATTTATTCGGCAAACTTTTGAGCTGACGTCATCAGTTTTTTGTAGAAGATAACCAAATATATTTTGACTAAAAATAGTAATAAACCCATTCATTAATTTTTTTGGGTCACCCTGTATATGCAAATCCAAAAACTATGAATGGAATGATAAATCACAAGAAAAGACTCATCATATTTTGTACATTTTAGATAGGATTTATTTAGCAAAATTTTGTGGTGACGTCATAAATTTTTTAGGGGGGATGAGCAAATACATTTTGATCAAAAACTTACCATGCTTATGATAACTTTAAAACACCTTCAAGATTTCAAAGCATTCGGTTTTGTAGTTCCTGAGTAAATCAATAAAATAAATTTACGCATTCATTAATTTTTTTGAGACACCCTGTATATGCAAATCCAAAAAATATGAATGGAGTGATAAATTACAAGTACAGACTCATCATATTTTGTACAGTTTAGATAGTATTTATTCGGCAAACTTTCGAGCTGACGTCATCAATTTTTTGGAGGGGATAAGCAAAAATATTTTGACTAAACATTTATTATGCTCTTTATAACCTTAAAACATCTGCAAGATTTCAAAGCATTCGGTTTTGTAGTTCCTGATTAACTCAATAAAATAAATTCACGCATTTATTAATTTTTTTGAGTCACCCTGTATATGGAAATCGAAAAAATTTGATTGGAATGATAAATGACAAGAAGAGACTCACCATATTTTGTACATTTTAGATAGGATTTATTCGGCAAAATTTTGTGGTGACGTCATAAATTTTTTAGGGGGGATGAGCAAATACATTTTGATCAAAAACTTACCATGCTTATGATAACTTTAAAACAACTTCAAGATTTCAAAGCATTCGGTTTTGTAGTTCCTGAGTAAATCAGTAAAATAAATTTACGCATTCATTAATTTTTTTGAGTCATCCTGTATATGCAAATCCAAAAAATATGAATGGAGTGATATAGCACAAGCACAGACTCATCATATTTTGTACATTTTACATAGGATTTATTTGGCAAACTTTTGAGCTGACGTCATCAAGTTTTTGGAGGGGATATCCAAATATATTTTGAGTAAAGATTTATGATGCTCTTTAGTCTTAAAACATCTGCAACATTTCAAAACATTGGGATTAGCAGATTCAAAATTAAATTGCAAAATGTTGTTTTATAATTTTGATTTTTTTTCCAAAAATCTGGACATTTCGGGTAAAAACCCAATTCGGAGTCGTAAAATACATGTTTAGGACTATATTATTTTATACAATTTAAAACCCATTTACTATGTACAATTTTGAAGTGACGTCATCACATTAGTGGTGGGGATGATTAGACAAATTTTGGTTAGCGTTTTACCATCTACATGATACTCCTAATATAACTGCAAAATTTCACAACAATCGGTCCAGTACTTTCGGAGATTTTCTGTCTAGTAAAAATCCGGGACGGCAGACAGACGGACAGACGGACAGACAGACGGAAATGGGAGACCTATTTCTTCGTCTTCTAGGAGTCATGAAAGATCGAGAAAACGTAAAAGTAGAGAGTCGGCCGACGGACTCGATTACAATACTTCCTTTGCTTATGCTCGGGAAGTAAAAATATGAATGGAATGCTAATTCACAAGTATAGTCTCATCCTATTTTGGACATTTTAGACAGGATTTATTTGGCAAAATTTTGGGCTGACTTCATCAATTTTTTGGAGGGGATAAGTAAATATATTTTGAATAAAAATTTATTATGCTTATCATATGTTTAAAACATCTGCAAGTTTTCAAAGTATTCGGTTTTGCAGATTCAAAATTAAATTGTAGGTGAAACGAAGTTCACCGGGTCAGCTAGTCTATATTAATAAAAATGAATCGCCGAAATGTATGTACGCTCATAACTTGAGAACGGCCGCACCGAATTGGACGATTCTTTTTTTTACGTGTTCCTTATCGTCAGGAGAAGGTTTATATGTAAGAATATTTATAAAAAATGAGACGGTTAAAAGATAAAAAAATTTTTAAAAATTTTGCACGGGAATCGCCACTTGGAATGAATTTTAATTCTGACGGACCTATCGCCTGACTGACGTGTCACACAAAACTATTTCTTCCTTGCGATTGTGAAAAGTATTATTGCATTTCAAGTCTTTCTTTGTTTTTTCGTAACAAAAAACGTCGTTTATTTCAAGAAAAGTGTTCGTTAAAGTGAATTCAGTTACGCATTGCGAAAGTTTCTTATTAATTTTGATCTGCCATTCTATTTACCTATGTTCACTTTGTTGGTTTCGACCAAACCTCAAAATTTACCGTTATTCGAGGATTTGATTTGAAGTTTTCAGTATTTTAAAATTCTCAAGACAAAATTTACAGATCTTATTGACTGCGAAAATAATTCTGTGTCGTTTTATGAAGTTCATTACAACGCCGAGAAGACGACAAGCTGACATAGGTCCACGAAGTCAATGAAATGTGCGACGAACTACCTCAGGTACAAATCGCAATGATTTATTTCATGGGTAATTCGGATACGGAAGTTGATCAGCGTTGTGCTCATAATCAAAATAATCAAACATTGAAGCGAGACATTGGGTGGTATGAATAAAAGTGAGTAGATACTCATATTCGAAGTACGAAGTACCTACTTCATTATTACTCTTATATACTTGAGCATCTACTCTATGTACTGAGTACCTACTTGGAAACATTGTATCTCCCCGGACACAAATTGAACATCTACCGTGTTTTGTGAGCATTTAATCTAAAAATGAGCATCGGCGTGGCAAATGACTGAACTGTCTGTAAAGCAGCTTAGAAAACGAGTAGGATCGTTGTAAAAGTGAATTTTGACTAAACATGGATACTTTCATGAACGTGGAACGTCGTCAAAAGGTGCATTCAGTTTGAAAAACACATTAGGAGAGGCAATATCGAAAACTTTTCAGGTAATTAACTGTTATTTATGCATAAATTGTGCAGTACGTTTTTTCTAACACTGGCCATAGAGATTCCCATCTCAAGGTGTCTACTCCATACTAACTTATATTTTTGTGACTCGATTTTTGCCTTGATGGTTGAACACTGTCACTGTTTTCCTTTTTTGTTGTATCGAGATGCTACTTGAGCATCAACTGGTACCTATTGAAGTATTAGCATCATCTAGAAAAACCAGAAACATTTGGATTTGATATTCGAGTAGATGCTTCGTATTGCGAGTAGGAGCATCTACTCAGTTTTATTTATACCAACCATTGTCAAACAACTGATTGAACGTTTTTTCGATAGAATTTCCTTCGCACCAAAAGTATAATGTAACATATTCAGCATTTTCGAGTTGCGTCTTTTCTTCACACAATTTTGTGATGACCAAATCAACATTTACAATCAACACGTATGTCACCTTGGATTGGTGCAGTGTAACTAATACTAAAAATAACTGCATTGTATCTCCAAAATTATCTGCGAAAATCGAGTGAGCCGTCCCATCAATTTTTAATGATTAACAATTTACCATGCTTACAATAACTTTAAAACGTCTGCAAGATCTCAAAGTATTCATTTCTGCAACTCTTGAGTTATTGAATAAAATAAATTGACTGATCCATATATTTTTTTAAGTAACTGTAAAAGCAAATCTAAAAAATTGGTCTAAAGAGTTTAGACAGTACTTCCCTCGCTGTCGGAAACGTGACGACTGCATGTCTATTATGTTTTTTTTTCGCAGTGGATTTCAAAGCATTCGGTTTTGTAGTTCCTGAGTAAACCAATAAAATAAATTTCCGCATTCATTATTTTGTTGAGTCACTCGGTATTAGCAAATTCAAAAAATGTGAATGGAATGATAAATTACAAGTACAGACTCATCATATTTTGTATATTCTAGATAGGATTTATTCGGCAAACTTTTGAGCTGACGTCATCAGTTTTTTGGAGAAGATAACCACATATATTTTGACTAAAAATTTATTATGCTCTTTATAACCTTAAAACATTTGCAAGATTTCAAAACATTCGGTTCTGTAGTTCCTGATTAAATCAATAAAATATATTTACGCATTCATTATTTTTTTTGGGTCACCCTGTATATGCAAATCCAAAAAATATGAATGGAATGATAGATCACAAGAAGAAACTCACCATATTTTGTACATTTTAGGTAGAATTTATTCAACAAAATTTTGTGGTGACGTCATAAATTTTTTTAGGGGGGATGACCAAATACATTTTGATAAAAAATTTACCATGCTTATGATAATCTTAAAACATTTTTAAGATTTCAAATCATTCAGTTTTGTAATTCCTGAGTAAATCAGTAAAATACATTTACGTATTCATTAATTTTTTTGAGTCAGCCTGTATATGCAAATCCAAAAAATATTAATGGAGTGATATATCACAAGTACATACTCATCATATTTTGCATATTTTAGATAGGATTTATTCGGCAAACTTTTGAACTGACGTCATCAAGTTTTTAGAGGGGATAACCAAATATATTTTGACTAAAGATTTATTATGCTCTTTATAGCCTTAAAACATCTGCAACATTTCAAAACATTCAGGTTAGCAGATTCAAAATTAAATTTCAAAATGTTGTTTTATTTTGATTTTTTTTCCAAAAATCTGGACGTTTCGGGTAAAAACTCAATTCGGAGTCGTAAAAGACAATGTTATTTTATACAATTTAAAACCGATTTACTATGTACAATTTTGAAGTGACGTCATCGCATTAGTGGTGGGGATGATTAAACAAATTTTGGTTAGCGTTTTACCATCTACATGATATTCCTAATATAAGTACAAAATTTCACAACAATCGGTCGAGTACTTTCGGAGATTATCTGTCTAATAAAAATCCGGGATGGCAGACAGACGGACAGACAGACGGAAATGGGAGACCTATTTCTTCGTCTTCTAGGGATCATGAAACATCGAGAAAAGGTAAAAGTAGAGAGTCGGCCGACGGACTCGATTACAATACTTCCTTTGCTTACGTTCGGGGAGTAAAAATATGAATGCAATGATAAATGACGAATATATACTGATGATATTTTGCACATTTTAGATAGGATTTATTCGGCAAAATTTTGAGATGACGTCATCAAGTTTTTGGGATTGATAAACAGATATATTTTGATTAAAAAGCTACCATGCTTAGAGTAACTTCAAAACGTCTGCAATATTTCAAAATATTCAGTTTTGCAATTCGTGATTCAGTCAATAAAATAAATTGACCCAGTGATTAATTGTTTTGGGACACCCCGTTTAAGCAAAACTAAAAAATATTAATGCAGTGATAAATCACACGTAAAAACTCATCATATTTTGCACATTTCAGATAGGATTTATTCAGCAAAATTTTCAGGTGACGTCAACAATTTTTTAGGGGGAATGATCAAATACATTTTAATCAAAAAATTACTAGGCTTATGATAACATTGAAGCATCTCCAAGATTTCAGAGCATTCGGTTTTGCAGTTCCTGATTAAATCAATAAAATTAATTCACCCATTTATTAATTTTTTCACCCTATATAAGCAAATCTAAAAAATATGAATGGAATAATAAATCACAAGTATAGACTCATCCTATTTTGGACATTTTAGATAGGATTCATTTGGCAAATTTTGGGCTGACGTCATCAATTTTTTGGAGGGGATAAGTAAATATATTTTGAATAAAAATTTATTATGCTTATCATATGTTTAAAACATCTACAAGTTTTTTGAATCTGCAAAAGCATTCGGTTTTGCAGATTCAAAATTAAATTGTAGGTGAAACGAAGTTCACCGGGTTAGCTAGTACTAAAAAAAAATTAAGTTTGAGTATGTTTACTTGAACGAATGCTCTAATCATTACCGTCTGGATAAGTCCCGTAGTTCCTTGCCGTTTAATATCGTTAGTTCAAGTGTGACCACAGGGGCGCTACATACCGGGGGATCTGGCTTACTGTGATCTAGCTAGAGACGACACGGTTCATTCATATTTTAATGTTTTTTAATTATCGAGAACTGTCATGTGTCAATCCGATTATGTTAAGAAGTACAAACACTTTACTATTATTTCAGAACTTGCATGTGTGCTTTTATCAACATTTGTGTTCAATTCTCACAAACTTGGAAAATTAATTTTTTATGCTGCGACCAGTCGGGCAGTCGGCTTGTGACCCCTTTATCTTCATCATCCAAGGGAAAAGGAATGGCGTTGCATTTTGCGGTTGAGTTGTTAAAAATGCTGTTTATTGTCGTACGAATTTAACTGTAATGTTATTTGAAAGCATTATTATTGATTTATTGGAAAAGTCTTCCCAAAATTGCCAGCGTGTAATCAGATCAACAACAAACGCAACACAAGGGCTGCAGCAGTGATTTAAATTTATTAAAGATCAAGCGGTGTCGGATATGATAGAAATGAAAGCAGTACTTATTATGTTTTTGGTTGTTGTCCATTTGATGTTCTGATAACCCATGTAAGACTATTAAATCGATAAAAATCTAATTTGTGAACAACTATGTGTCAGGTATGACAAATGTCAGCGTGACAGTTTTCCCGTGTAGCTAACGGTCTCTACTACTAGCATGGCCGACTAGTATAAAGATTATGGCCTGTCCAAGAGGTACCATACGTGTTGCCATCTATTAATAATTACACTTAATAATTTAGCAAAATTTTTATTTTATTTGACATTATGAGACTTTAAAACGTGTAATGGTCGTTTGTTTCGGTATGAATGCCTTTGTGCCTTTCAAAAAGTGTTAATAATTCTTTTGTCGTTTTTGAATGATTAATAGATGGCAGCACGTATGGTACCTTTGGACAGGCCATAATCTTTATACTAGTCGGCCATGCTACTACAAGATTTCATTGTTGAATTGACCTTACGGAGAGTAAATAGCAGCCGGCACTAGACGATCTATATAAGGGTAAACATATTCTTTAAATTTACGGTAACACCGGAAATAACATTAACTTTGTATTTTCAGTTGGAACACTCATATTTTTTAATAAATGAATTGTTTGCATTTTTTCGACAAACAAATTAGTATTCTAAAATTAAAAATAAAAAAGTTATTCAGTAGAATGGACGAAAAATTAATATTTTTGTATGAAAATCTATCAGCCTGAAAAATTAACAACCATCTTTTTATTCGCACAGTTTCATTAAATTGATATATACATTTTTTGATTGACAAAAACCACCATTAAATTAAATACAGACCACATCAAAACGGAAATTTAATTTTTGAATATTCCTAATTTTCTTAACGGCCAAAATAGTACAACAGCCTAAGAACTAAATTTAAGTAAGCAACAATGAGAGTACAGATATTTTTCACAACAAATTTTCAAAAATGTGTCCATTTTGTTCGATACACATTTTGGCAAGTCTGTGATTACCTTGTGTGCCATGCGCTATAAACTGTGGGTTTAATGTTGTGCAAATCTTTCTGACGCGTGTTTCCAAGAGATTTTTGTCTTTCCATTCATCGAAGTAAACAGTACACAAAAAAAATATCAGTGAGGTTCAAATCGGCGATCTTGAAGGCCGTCTTATTCCGCACCTAAGGGTCCTGAAATGTATATTTTTGTTAAAAAATATCCACGTTTCTCACGTTGTTAGGTGGTGCCACATTCTGTACGGTAAGTTATCTAAATGATCTTCTTCCATCTGCCACGTAATACGTAAATATTGCTCACCTTTCAGGTTGATATAAAAAAAAGTATGGTCCAATTATGGTATTATTTACCTTCCCAACGCATATATAAAATTTTCAAGCTATTTGGTTTCAATAAATGCAAATTTTCAGTAGACCAACAGTGAGTATTGTGTCTATTGAAATAGTATTTAACATTACTAGTACGGTAAAAGGGTTTTTACTGGCGAACAGAAGGATATGACTGGCGAGCCGCAGGCGCAGAGCCTGGGGCTCGCCAGTCATATCCTTCTGTTCGCCAGTAAAAACCCGTTACCTTGGGTGTATTGTTCAATATTTTATTTGTTTCTCACTTGTAAATAACTATTATAAACTATTAAAAACCTTAGAAGGTCCTATATTTGAAGAAACATCGTATGAGCTTTAGAGCCTTGGAAACGCACGTCAGCATGGCACTTATTGTGTTGTCTAGTTCTGTCATTTAGATTTTTCGATTTATCGTTTTAGATGCATTGAAATGAGTGTGGCGCAAGCTATATTACTGAGGAAGCAGCAATTGTGACTGAAAATTTGCCTGAATCAACTTTGGATGTCATTTAAACTTATAATAGTTTAAAATATATGGCTGTATGAGCACAAGCAGGTGTATAAAAATTTTTATGGTATACTGAATCGTAAACGTCTGTTTATTTATCTCTGTCTCTACGCGTAAAGAATCTCTTTACAGGCTAGATCGGTAAAAAATTTTACGGGCTGTCACTTTTTTAACGATTTAATATGTATTTAAAATCTACATAGAAGAAAATTATACAAAACACAGAAAAAAAATTAACAATCATGTTCGTAAGGATTCAAAGATTCTTGAGCATCAGGAGTAAAAAATGATCTGGAAGCATGGTGCCTTGGTTTCTTGCAATTTGACTAGGACGTATTTTTCATGGTCGGTAATGTCATCTACAGTTAATTTGAGTAATTCACCTCGGCGACAAGCACCATACAAGGAAAAGATAAGCACAACCTTGCACAGTAAGAAATCATTCGAAGCATCCAATATAAATTTGCAACAGACAAAACATTGATTTTTTCGATGCATAACGTAAATTTTGGTTTTTCATAAATGCCATCATCTTTTCAAATCTGTGAAACCAATGATAATTATGTACCTATATTATTATTATAATATTATATGCTTGCAACAAAACGAAGCATGACAAACCTAGATATGTCAACATTTTCATTAACGATAAAAGCCTTCTTCAACATAAAAAATTTAGTCCATAAACTTGATACTTTTGACAAACTGGAATCGTAGGTACGCCAGTATAACAGTTTCATTTAAGTCGGTACTGATGGCCGTTTTCTGTCTCCATTCATTGAATGCTTTTAGTTCATTTCCATATCGACTTCGTGACTTCTCTGGGAATAATTAACTCTTCGCTTCTTGTCCTGCTTGTTTTATTTCTTTTGGAAGATCCATTTTCCGATAATACATAAAAGACAACCCACAGCACCAAAACGTTTCTTTGTTTACACAAATTTTTCCGTTGTCATGCTAACATTTGTCAGACGTTTTCAACTGCTATTGCGATTGAACATATTACGCTGCATTGCTCCAAAAAATGCTAGAATTTTTATGAAATTCAGTATACCATAAATAAAATTTAGTATACCATAAAACATTGTACAAAGCTCGCCCGTTGTCGAACTTTTCGTGCTCGCACAGCTAAGAAGCTCGCTATCGCTCGCTCGTTAGATACTGTACTCACAGGTAAAGTTCTATATAACGGGCTTACATCGTAAATAACTACTGGCTAGCCAGTTAAGTGACATTTTCATGTTGAATACAGTGACTTGATAAATTGATGTTTACAAGTGAGGAACAAATAAATGCCTTTACTGGTGAACAAAGCGTTGTAGCTCCAAATAATGTTTTAAAAATATAATTGTACTCTTTCACTTCTTGTTAGTAGCCACGCTGCAAATTCTTATCTTCTGGCAAAATCACTTGGTGTGTTCTGTATTTAAACGGACGCCTACCATTTTTCTTCAAGTGCACCGCGAAATACCAAAATTTGATTCAAGTTATTGGATAGGAATGTCTCTATTTTCAACAACAGTTAAGAAAACATTGAGCACCGTGTCATCATGTTCGGTGATATTTGCGAATATCCTCTTTTCCATCTTAAACTGACCTTTACTTTTTAAATTATCAATAATTTGCTTCAAATATCTCCTATACAATTGTTTCTTGTTCGGATATAATTTGCTGAACATTTGGCGAATAAGACTGAAGCTTTTGTTGCATTTCCCATGCACCAGGATCATATGAAAATAGTCCTCGTTACTGAAATTTTCCAGAATTTCTACTACTTATATTATTGCAACAATGATAATGATAAAGCTCCAAAAATACGAACAATCTTTTTGTTACATATGTCCAACTCACAGATCAAATACTTATTTTTTTCACTAGCAGCCATGACGCATGCAAATGTCGATTCATTTAGAGGTAGCAAATTCAACTTTTGCGACCACGGGTTCAAAAAGAAGATTGAGGTCGCAATACTTGATGTGATTATTTTTTAAAAAATGAATGCTACTAACATTACTTGAGTATACGAATGGTAGTTGATAGACGGTAGAAGATAAAATGATTAATTCAGTGACAAGTGTAAACGGTTTTCTTTGTGTTGAAGATTTAGATTAAGTTTGATTAAAAATCAAAACAAAATCATGTTGCGTCAAAAAATTGAATGTTTATTTTTTCAATTTATTGTCTTATGGTTTCTACTAGTGAAAAAAATAGTATATTAACCACGGTTGCAAAGCCACTTCTAGACCTCGCGCTTCAGAGCCCTCGACGCTGCGCGTCTCGGGTTCTAATTTGCGCTCGGTTTTGCAACCTTGGCTAATAATATAGTATTTTTAACAACTGGCTTTGAATTAAATGGAAAGTTCTTGACTTATTTTAATAAATAACTTTTTAATTATTATTGATTTTAGAATATTGGTTGTATTTGTTTGCAGTAAAAAAAGCAAGCTTTCCATTTAGAAAAAATATACCGAGTGTTCCATTTAAAAAATAAAGTTGGTGTCATTTCCGGTTCTATAGGAAGTGGTAATACGCTGGTGTGTTTGCCATTAGATACATATTTTAAGTTGATACAAATCTGCTCAAGAAATTATAGGTTGGTCTCTAAAAATAAAAAAGTTACAGGAGTTGTATGAAACAAAAAAAAAAAACACCTTTATACATGTCTCTAATTGTATAATTGCAGGATTTTGAATACTGTGTATTAAGTGGTGATCGAGAATGCACATACTTGACTGGAGAAGTACATGAAGGTATTGGAGACCATAGACGCCAATCAATGTTCTTTTGTGGCCATCGATCCGAGTGCTTACCATTTAACACTAAAGGAGCATTGGAAAAAGCGAAAAGAGTCGTTGAACAACATTATGCTGTGGTGGGAGTGCTTGAAGATTTAAATAAAACTTTAATCGTTTTAGAAAACTACATACCAAAATTTTTTACAGGAGCATCTTCTATTTACTGGAGTAAGTCCCATATCATTCAGTTTTAAACTGTAGTAGGCTATCGTTATTGGCATCACAAATTCGGTTATATGCAGAAACCTTATACACAGTGTTCTTTAACACTGGTCATTGGGATTTAAGTGCAAATCTTTGAGAAGTGTTAACAAGTTTTCTATCAGCAATTTGATAGAATATTTGACTAATATTTTATAAGGCAGTTTCAGTCACATTTTATGGTACAGAACAAAATAATAATAATTATAGTATACTTGCCCAACAGAATCATGTTCCAATGATATGACAATAGAGTGAATTTATAATATATGTAAACTTGAACTTACAGAGCATTCTGACTAAACTTAAAACTAATGGCAAGTCCGTAAAACTAGATATTAATTGACCCTTTTCCTGTAAGATCGTAAAACTTCTATAGTGACTTTCCGTGCGCACGCATCTTCAAAACCACGTTGGAAATAGTATCCGTCACTCCGGCAGCAGAGCAAAGGCCTGTGACAACAAACCGCGTTGACAGAATGCAACCGGCTACACATGCGTAATATGTCGCTCATTGGTTAATTTTAACTTTGCGCTCCAAAAATCTGACTTCGCCTGCGCGATGTTGTCTCACTCTGTATCATTGGAATTTATATAATGTCTACTCACTTTGCTTACAGGAAAAGGGTCAATTATAAAGCGACATATAGCAATGGAAAAAAAATAAAAATTATGCAATATTATACAGAGCATACTAAAATCAAAAATTAAATCTTTTACAAATTATTTTTTCATTTTATAGTTTGGAACTGAATAAATCATACTCACCATATTCTTTTAATCTATTCTAGTAAGTATGTGATAATTAGTTATAGCGAAGCTTTCCTGCTAATATTTGTACGCGGCATAGTTGTATAAAATGTCGGTCAAGCAAAGTTGTGCGTGGACCGATTACTCCACCCCCCACACAAGATACACATAAATAAAAATACGTAAAAACCAAATATAGCAACACATACATTACACAAAATAATAAAACATAGGGAATCATGGGTACCCAGTCGCTTTGAATTGTCTTTCTTTCAATAAACGTTCGTAAGTTCCGGCGTTTCTTTTTTAACCTTAGGACAGAACAGAGTACACACAAAAAAAACATGGTTTTAATTTCATCGACAATATTTACGGTCAACCACAAATCCCGGATCACTAATACAAACTTTCAAAAACTTGAAAGTTTCCGATCGACAACCCCGTATTTTGCGCACCACTCGCTTGTCTTTTAACGGTTGAATTTTTGAAAATTACTTGGAATTTTCCAGCATGAGAATTTACAACAAATATAAATAATAAATCAAGGAAAAGTCATCCAAATACCTTAGATATTATAATGTTAGTCAAATTAATAATATGCCCAATTAACCGATATTCCTAAAAAGTCCTGTGACAACATTTAATGAACTAAAAATGCGAAAACGAGATTTATGACAATGGACATCTGAGGGATTTTTCCGTGGATTTTGGCAAATGCTTCGAGAGCGTCTTCGTGGTTAAATGATCCCTCGAGATGGTCGGCTCCGGGTACATAAACATCGAAAATGAGGATTAAAAATCGAACACCCGGTGGTGTTTAAGAAAAACAGACATTTAAAGTACCCAATCTCATGCACAAAAGAAGAAAATGCATTTAACACATACCTGTAGAATCTGACCTCACGCTTATCAACACCTGTCGCAGCGTCCTTCAATACTCACACCTGAAGACCACTACGGGGAACTACCGGATCGGTGGAAAGCTCGGAACGCAGGTGAAAACAATGCTTTTCGCCGAAAAAAGAAAGAGAAAGCACACTCAGCAGTGCACAGACTTTCGGGATATAAAGAAAAATTACCACCTTTGTCAACGTCTCTGCAACAAGTATCCGGTCACTCGCGCTTCGTCATTCTTGCCCCTCCAACCCATAGATGTTAAATTAAGTTACCTAGATACCCGACTACCTAACCCTGCGCTGCAGAGAGAAGTGAAGCTTCAAGGTCGAGTGGCCGCCATTTGTCAGAAAGGCAAAACATTGCTGTCAATGTATGATCGCTTGGTAATATATTAGGAAAATAGTGCTAAATACAGGGTGTTATTGAAATACTGGAAACAAAAAATCTGGTGAATGTAGGGAACCTAAGAAGTCAAATGAACGTTTGTTGTTTAGTAAAATTTTGAAAGGAAAATTTAACCCCTATCCAAACATTCATTCCTCCACTGATAAATAATGGTTTCACGAAAAAATGTGAAACCTAGTAACTGAAAACTGTCGAGGTGTAACTACTGTTGCTATTAATTTATTGCTAGCAACAAATAAACAATGACAATAATTAATGAACTGACAATTAAAACTTCAAAATCATAATTTAATCGACCATAAAATGAAACAAAACGTAACGTATGCAACTAGAGCAAGTTTTCAAAATGTCCACCACCATTTCGTATACACGCTTCCGCACGTCTAATCAATGATTGTTGCCTTGTTCATGTAGAGTTCTCCACACCACAAAAGGTGAAACTCCCACTCGGTAAGACAATCGTCTAATGCTTATACCTGGATCGTTTTCAACGACATTCAAAATTTCTTCTTCGGCATCAAGTGTCCGTTCTGTCCTTTCACGACCACGATCACTAAAACGGGTTGAAATTTCCCATTTTCTCGTAGACGCTCAACAACGTTAGCAAATGTTTTATGATTTGGCAATCTTCGTTCGGGAAATGCTTCTTGGTATAAACGTCGAGCTTCCAAGGAGTTTCTTAAGGCTTGTCCATACATCAGAACCATGTCAGTCATTTCAGAATTAGAAAAATTCATTTTGTTCTTCCAAAAAATTGCAAAAACGTCAAAAAATGATGGGCTAATGAATGTATTGTCATGTTAACAAGCAACAATTTTACCTACTTTAAATTACTATAGTGATCAAATTTACCTTTAACATTTTTGGAATCAGTAGCGCACACGCAAATTTTAACAGATTTTCAATCAATTTTATCTCGAAAACTAAAGGATTTTTATTAGATCAATATTTGATGCATTAATTCTCTACATCATGACCAATTACCTTAAAAAAAGTTTCCATCTATTTCAAAAATACCCTGTATATGTATGTACGTTGCGAACTGTTTCATGTGTATTGGGGGTGAATGTGTATGATTACGTGAATTAAAGTATAGTTCCAAAAAGTGTTGGTTTATTAAGAGCGAAATATGCCGGCATCGTGTTCCGTATTTGGGTGTACAAATCGGTTTAAACCAGGAGGAAACGTCCAGTTTTTTGGGTAATTTGCGGTCGATTGCTAAATCGGTTTGTCTTTTTATTATGTGATTTTGTCTTTAGATTTCCCCTGAAAAATGAAAAGCTCTTGGAACAGTGGGTTAGAGTAATGAAAAGAAAAAAATTTACACCAACAAAAGCCAGTAAATTGTGTAGTGACCCTTTCACTGAAAGTGATTATTTGGTGCGTCCTGGCACGTATTTACTGCTTAGGTATTTTTTTAATTTTAATGACTTCTGATTTATGTAAGAATTGGAAAACTATTTTAATTATTTTTCCTCAATAACGTAACATTTGTAGTATATTTTAAGTTATATGTACTTTTGTTGTATGTCAGGATTGGCAAGCTAACAATAAAATGTGCATCTGATTTCCTTAGAACAAATAAATCATATTTTACCCTTACTTTCACCATTACCGTAATACGATTCTACAGTATTTTGCCTCTTTGACAAATGGCCGCCATAGGCTTCACTTTACGCGCCGCAGTTGCGCATCTAGTAGAGTATAAGGTTAAAATCTATGCTCCAACCCCTGCTCAAGCGCCATCTCCTCTTCTCGCGCGGCGCGCTTTTTAATTTG
Source organism: Zophobas morio (assembly GCF_036711695.1). NCBI lineage: Eukaryota > Metazoa > Arthropoda > Insecta > Coleoptera > Tenebrionidae > Zophobas > Zophobas morio. The sequence goes on from NW_026972163.1 coordinate 8,111,824, forward strand.
AACCGGGGTACGACCGTGATAATGGATTTGTAAATCCTTTACACTTCCTGAGAATAAAGCCCAACATGATATTGACTTTCTGTAACATATTAGCCACATGCTCGTTAAAATTAAAGTTATCGTTATAGTGTACACCAAGATCTTTAATAGATGTAGTTCGCTGAAGAAGGTAATTTCCAAGATGATAATAATCGATCTGGGGAAAATTATGTAATAATGTGAAGGTGAGAACTTTACATTTATTTCTATTCAACTCCAAATTATTCGAACAACACCACTTTCGAAGCTTAGTTAGATCACTTTGTAGTTTAACAGTGCTATCTATCATCTTTAAGATCCGCGAAAATATAAAATTGGGAATATTGAATAACTTCCACCATATCACTTGCACTAATTGTAAAGAATAAAAGTCTAAGTGTAGATCCTTATGGAAACCTTTTATTAACGAATCAGAGAAGCCAAAAAGTGACATCTTAAAGAGTAAAATATGCTGGTCAATTTTATCAGGCCTCTGCAATCAAGTGTGCCTGTTATAATCTGTGATACACAAGATAAATTAGTAAGAGCTAATCTACCTGAAATAAATCCATGCTGATATATGCTTCTTTGATATTGAAATAAATTTGACGGTACAAAACGCTTTCAATTGTATATAAACCGATACAGGTCGGTAATTTTGGACACCAGAGAAATCACCGTATTTATGGACTGGTTATGCTTTAGCAACTTTCCACATATTAGGAAAACAGACATATTTAATACAAAGATTAAATAAATAACATTATGCCTCTAGAAAAACAGCCAAACAACCTGTAACAATAGAGGAGGGGATCTGATCTATCCCAAAAAAGCGACTGTTTTCAAGTTATTTGACAGTTCTTAACACATCGTTCTCGGCGACTTGAGCATGTATGGATAAATTGTTGTATTTCCTACATAAATAACTATCACCAACTGATTGACTGACTTGCAACGAACTGAACGATGAATGAAAAGGAGATGCAAATATGTTAACAATGTCTAATGGAATATTTATCATAGGAATAATCATCTAAATGCACCATATTGGGAATCGAAGTTCGACCAATTTTCTCTTTTTATTAATAATATTATTATTTAATATTATTATTATTTAAAGCGATCGGGCAGAGACCAAGGCCTGTTATACTCGCGCTACTCAGTATGGAATAACAAATCCGTTTATGCAAAAATTACTAATTTAAATCGATGTCCGCGCGTCCTTTGGTTCGAATTAATAGTAAATAATTAGGTGACCCCTTATGCGTCTCTGTGCTAAACTGGGTAAGTTCAGTTGTAAGAGTCTTTCGCTATAGCGGGGACGTATTCTACCTAATGGTATTCTGGTTGCTTTGCGCTGAATTGGTCCTAACAGCAAAATGTTTCGCTGCAGGACAAGAGTCCAAACACTATTCGCAAATTCCAGAATAGGCCTAACGAAAGCTTTATACAATTTAACAAACACCGTGAGACGTGTTTTGCAAAAAACCTTACTTAAAAGATAAAGCGCGGAACTAGCTCTCTTAGCAACATATGTGATGTGATGTGACCAGGAAAGTTTAGAACTAATGAAAACACCCAAATCTCGACAACAGACCGCTTTGACAAGTTGCGTGCCACCGATGCTGTACGAAAACTGTGGATTGTATTTTCCAATGCATAAAACTCTACATTTTTGGGTGTTGTGAGCGAAAGCTGGTTAGAAAATTTTCTGTGAGTCTTGCAGTTAACCTCAGAATCCGATCTCTTAAAAACTCGCCACAGTGCCCGTTTTTTTTTAATTAACTTTAAAATTTTATTTTTAATCCAAGGATTTTTAGAAGACCTCTTGCTAGTAAAGGTGGCTGTCTTAATTCGACGGTGTTGAACAAGATTTTTTAAAAAGTTTCCAATTGTCGGCAACTGATGTATGGGACAACATAGAAACTATAGCCATCTCCTTTAAGTTTTGATTTATTGCTTTATAATCTGTTGCTGTCCTCTTAAATGAGACAGTCCTCTTTTGAGGCATAAAGCAAATTTGAAGATCCACTGTTAGGGTTAGATGATCTGGCTTACCAATGGGGTCGAGGTATTCTAAGTTGACAAGAGAGCTACTGTCGGAGGAGATTATTAAGTCTAGAGTAAGGGCTCCTGGTTAGATCTATATCTTGTTGGTTGCGAAACCATTTGATTTAAGTGACTGCTTACTAGCAATTCAACCAAAAGTTGACGGGCCACTACAAGTTCTGTTAGGGTCTAAAGACCATGATATGTCTGGCATATTTAAGTCACCAAAGATAAAGGTATTGTTGTGTTTACCTGCGGTGCTGGACATAAAGTTTACCGATATTTTATTCTTGGCAATCGAGGACGACGGAGGTCGATAACACAACCCACGACAAATGAAACAGTCTTATTAGAAATTGTTAGAAATAGCCCCTCAACACTACAATTGTCAAATGGTACAGGAGTAATACGAAAGTTAGAAAGGATTAGGTCTGAAAGGTGTATGAAAAAACCACCACCTTTGGAACCAAGACGATCTTTCCGAAATATAGTGTAACCATTCAGCGAAACCAAGCCATCCACGATTGCAGGATTCAGCCAGGTCTCGGTTAACAGAACAATGGACGGTTTGTCGTGCTCAATCGAGGAACAAAAGTCGTTATACTTAGCCGAGAGTGACGCAATATTTGAGTAGACTATTGAACATACAAAATAGTTAGAATAAAGTAGTTACAATAAAGTGTGAATGAGAATATTAAAAAAGAAAAAAATGTTTAAATAGTTATTTACACAATTAGTTATGAAAAGTGGGATATTGTTTGACGAGTCCTAACAGTTTGCCAAAACGACCGAAGGGAGTTTTGCAAGTTAGGCGAGTCAAACAATGCCCATTTCATAACCTTTTATGTACAAAATTGTATCTGATTTTGTTGAATTTTACCATTTGAATGCATTTTTAATTTTGTTATCACAAACCTTTATAAATATGGCAATTGGGTAAGTACGCAGCCGTCTGAAAAACAAGTGAATCATTGTTTTCAACCAAAAGTCAAAAGTGACAATTGGCTTTGTAAATTGAGCGATTCTAACTGTGAACTGCTTTAGGACGTTGAAGAAAGTGCTAATGTTGCATTAAATTCGTTAATATTAGTAAATTAAAACGCAGATATGACGGAAAATACAAAAATTTGAAGAGTGGTGCCAAGAATTGCCACAATTAATGAAAAGGTAATGTTGGCCTATTTTGAAAGCACCAAAAGAGTCAGGCCAAATTGTTTCTAAGAATTGTACTTGCACTAATCTTGTGTTTAATTTAAATAATAAACCATAACGACGTATTGCTTTTGACTTTTTAACTTCCCCGGAGAACCTCCGGGAAGTTATTTCATATCCATTAAACGAGTTATGAAATGAATTCTCATTACGTAACTGAGTTATGAAATGAGGTGACAGTCATGAAAAAATTGACTTTTGACAACTGTCAACAATTTTGAAATAACCTAGCTTTCATAACGAAATTGGATAAAATATTTTTCCTACTCCCCTCATCGTAATCATACCATTAATACATGGTTTTCATGGACGTAAGTTCGTTTTACGAAATGATTACGGTTGTTAATGACGACGGGACGTAAGTGATTTACTTACGTCCCTTAGGAAAAAAAGTGCATCAGGACACGCGCTCTGTTAATTTATATTTATGGTAATGTTACAGTTTGTACAATTACTAACATTGTTAACAAAATTGGGATATTTATTTAGTACATTTTTTGATAATTCAATGTTATTATCACCTTCTTTATCCGCAACAATTAGTTCCGTAGTTTCATTTGACACTATCATCGCCGAAGATACTTCAATGTTGTTATCACCATTTTTATCAGCAAAATGTAGTTCCGTGGTTTCATTTGACACTATCATCGCCGAGGAGGCTTCAGTAGAATTTGTACCCTGATTATCATATAAAACTTTATTAGCAATCGCTTTTTTATTAGCAATAGACTCAGCAACGTAGGTTTCCGCAATACTACCGGACTTCCAACCCCCATGTCTCTTTAGTGTGAGAACTTCTGCTCCCGTATTTGCTAACAAAGTTGTCGAGGTTCTTCTGAACGAATGACCTGTATAGGTTTTAGGGTTGTCTAAATTCAAATATGTTGCTATCTTACAGGGGATTTCAGCGATTTTATTTTTGCCGACGGGTTGATTAACACATCTCCCTCCCCGATAACGCATGAAAAAACGTACATTTACAATTTTGGATCTAATATTGATATATTTTTTGACAATTTGCAAATAGCAAACTTTATTTTCTCTACAGGCCGTAATTGTAAAGGTACGTGGCATTCCATTTTTCGAATTTGGTATTTTAACAAAAATTATTTCGTCTGTTTCCTCCACATCCGTCAATTTCATTTCGCACAACTCCTGGCCACGACATGCCCCAGCAATTCCCATAATCATGACTACCTAAAATGTTTGATTTAGGCGAGATTACAATTAAAAGTTTAGCATACCTTCATAAGTAAGTACATATCATCCGGAGCGCCTTCAAGAAATAAATTTATCTCTTCTCTTGTGAACACAGAGACCTTTTTCGGCCTATATCCATCATTTTTTCTTTTCAAAAACGCAGGTAATTTGGGATACTTGGATATGTCGACATTTTCATTTATGAATAATGTACTCTTAAGCATCGAGTACTCACACCACAAACTGGATGGAGCCTTGAATTTTTTAGATTTCTCCAGAAAATACGCCAATAGCAAGAACTCCGAAACGATGGTGGTGCCTTTATCTGTACACCATTCTTTGAACAATTTGTATGTTAACTCGTACCGTTTCATCGACTTCTCTGGAAACAAATCCGAACAAGCCTCTTTCGCTTCGTCTTCTACGTTGAAAGCACTCATTTTTAAACCACCATGACCACAATTAACACAATTTAATTGAAATTGACAAATTTCCTTTTATTTGTGTTTATAAACAACTGCATGTAGGTGCTGCCTAGTAACGTTTCAGATGTATGCTGAGGCTGGCTAATAACGTTTCAGTTGTATTTGTACTATCACAATAAATTAATTAATTACTTTTCTTCATGAAAATTTTATCGTCTGGGGAGTAGGAAAAATGTTATAAACAATTCGGGAGGTAGAATATTAACCAGCCTCGAACTCCATTGCTTGCCCTCGGGGTATCCCCTCGGGCGCAATCACGTTCTCGTCTGGATTCTTCAATAGCGAATTTTGTGCGTCATTAATATGTTTACCGATTTCTGTCTATTAAATGCGTATTTACATTTCTAAAGGTTGGTTGGTAGTAAAGTCATAACTGTATCCTGCATGTAAAATCGGTAGAGCAATAATATTACCTTACTGAAATGTCAATTGTCAACATTTGTCAAGGAATTGAAAAGCAATGAATGTGAAAGACCACAATGTAAGTAACTTTACCGGTTTCATTTGAACTGTTTAATCCTTGACTGGCTCCATTTTTAACATTTTCGGGCAATACGTCGCCTAATTCCATCATTTTTCTAATTCTGTTAAAAACAATTTTTTGAGTAAACAGCGAAATGTAACTATGACACCGAAATATATCATGCAAACGTGATCAACCAAATTTATTTATTTTTTAATTAATGTTTGGATTATTAGATTAAAATGGGCAGAAACCGATAAAATCTTGAACGCACCGCGAATGTAAACAAAATATCGAATCACAAAATATCGAATATACAAAATATCGAAAAACATATCATCGAAACTACAAAATATCGAAATATATCGAAAATTTCTTATGATGACGCTTGCACTGTTATTGCCGACATTGCTTGCATTCAAACTATATTGAGCGTCCAGCAGATTAATGAAATCTACGTTATAATAAGTACTCCATTATTAATTGCAATAATAAAAAATCGTAGAGACTCAGTGTCCGCGAAAATAAAAGTGTCATCATTTTTCGACTCATTCAGATTGAAAATATGGATTTTCGTTACGTTGAAAGTCAGAAAAATAAGAAGAAACTGTACTGTGGCGGTTTTTTCTGCACAAAAGAAAAATCAACAGAGAACGCGCTATACTGGAAATGCGATCAATGGGTCAATGTCAGGCACGTGCCACCATCAACAATCTAGGAATTTTCACCTTAAAGAGGGAACATGCTCACGATGGAGACGTTTTAAAGCTAGAAGTGGTATAGGCTGTTAGCAAAATAAAGCAAAAAGCTGAACTGGAAAAGATGCTCCAAGAGCGATAATATCCGAAGTTATGTCATCCATGAGTACTGCTGCTATTACGCATTTTCCATCGGTTAGTAGTCAAAGTCGTAATGTAAGGCATTGTCGTGAAAATCAAAATCCTGTACCAACAGTTCCATTGATATTGAGTGGTTTGACAATTTCAGACAAGTATAAAAATACGGCAAAAGGGGATCAGTTCCTTATATATGATTCACAGGATGAAGACAGAGTTATTATTTTTGGAACACCTAAAAATTTAGAATTACTTCGTTGCTGCCCTACATGGTTGTTGGATGGTACATTTCAAACTGTTCCTAGTCTCTTCTATCAGTTATATACAATCCATGGCGAAATAGAAGATGCATATTTCCCTCTGGTATTTGGGCTTCTGCCACAAAAAACTGAAGGTATATACGTGAAAATGTTTGAAAAAATCAGAGAATTTTTAAATGTTCCAAAAGTACAGAGAATAATAGCTGACTTTGAATTGGCTGCTATCAATCACTTTTATTTCCATCTGCATTAAGTCACGGATGTTATTTTCACTACCGTCAATATATACGAAGACATCTATAAACTAATGGAAAGCAATATTTATGACTCAGACAAGGATTTTCATTTGTTTGTTAAAAAACTAATTTCTATTGCATTTGTTCCCGTCGAGCATGTTATTAGAGCATTCGATGTGTTGCAAGCGATATACTAGAAGATGCCCAGTCGTGCCCAGTCTGTCATATTATATTTTAAAAATACTTGGATTGGTCGAAAAATGCCCAAAAGAGAGCCAAAATTTAGACACAGTCTTTGGGATTTTTTCGATGCAATCGTACAAAATTTTCCACTACTAACAATGCAGTAGAAGCGTGGCACAGGAGTTTAAATAATCAGTTTTATGCCAAAAAACCATCAGTTTGGGCGTTTTTTGATGGACTTAAAAGAGATCAGTCAATGACTGAATTGAAAATAACTCAACAAGGTGCCCGATTGAAAGAACCTCCAAGAAAAAAGTACAAAGACAAAAATAAAAAATTACAGGTGGTAGTCAACCATTTTAGTGAAAGCTATCAAAATACAAACGATTTCTATATTAATTATTATTTAACAAATGTAGCATGTAACTTGTAATAAAACCTTAGATCATATAATAAATAGATACCAATACTCAAACCGAAAGCTGTGACTAGACATGAAGCTATCTGTTGTCGTTTTCTACGTCAAGGGAAGTAGTATAATGCTATCCTTGTGTGATCACCACATCTTCATCTTTGTTATATGCATTTCATCTGTATATGTCTATTTCACTTCCATCCTTGTACCGCACCAGCGCAACAAATCGCTTTTAACCTCTCTTTCGTGTTCATGTACCAAAAACAATTTTAGAATTTAGCACAAAAATCCTATTTTAACTGATGTAATCATAAAGGATCACAATTGCTGCCCAATAATTTACTGTTCCTTTCGTTATCTACTGTGAATTATTTATAAAATCAAGCTGTCAACATCTTTCGTACGAAGTTAGTTCAGACATACATACTTCCTAAAATTTAGGAGCGCAAAATTCAAATAGTGATCAGGCAAGGATAGCTTTATTGTAATCCCTCCATGTACAAGAGAGATGTGTGAAAGGAGGACGTCGTCACAGGCTCTCCTAGGGAAAGAACACGGCGTGGTGGTATCTATTTATTATATGATCTAAGAATAAAACTTTATTTTTAAAAATTAATCGTTTTGCAAAATGGATATTACTCATTCTCTTAATATTTTCTATATTTACAATTTCCATATTTTGCGGTTCGATATTTTCTTTTCGATATTTTGTTTTTCTATATTTTGTATATTCGATATTTTGCTGATCGATATTTTGTCGTTTCGATATTTTGTATATTCGATATTTAGTTTTTTGATATATTACCATGGCCGACTAGTATAAAGATTATGGCCTGTCCAAGAGGTACCATACGTGTTGCCATCTATCAATAATTACACTTAATAATTTAGCAAAATTTTAATTTGATTTGACATTATGAGACTTCAAAACGTGTAATGGTCGTTTGTTTCGGTATGAATGCCTTTGTGCCTTTCAAAAAGGGTTAATAATTCTTTTGTCGTTTTTGAATTATTAATAGATGACAGCACGTATGGTACCCTTGGACAGGCCATAATCTTTAAACTAGTCGGCCATGATATTACATGCGATATTTTCTTTTCGATATTTTGTTTTTCGATAAAGTTTCCACCACCCATATAGAACAACAGGATGTAGTGCGGATTGTAGTAACATGAGTGGAGCTTAAAGGTGAGAAGAAAATCGACGAAAAAATGCCAAAGGGATCCGTATGGAAATGCAGGTTAGCAGTTAAAGACAAAAAAAAGGCAGATTGAGGGTGGGGATTATAATAGGGGTCAAAGGGGAGCTGAAAGAGGTAGAGGAAAGTAAAAATGAGATGAAAGAAGAGGATCTCATGGAGAGAAAAACAATAATCAATGCTGAAAAATGGAGAATTCTAACGGCGTATAGTAAAGGAATGGAACAGATGAGGAAAAAAAGTAGATAGGTATGCGCTGGAGACAACGCATCGTTATTAATAGTGGGGGATTTTAATACAATAATAGCGACAAAGGGCACAAAATGAGAAAATTGTTTGGAAACGACAAAAAAACAGACAAAGTAGAGAAGAAAGAATTCAGGTCATTATGGGAGATTTACGTGAATAGGGACAAGAGGGAGGACAGTGACAGATTATAAGTTAACTAACCAGAAAGCATGAGGGGCATTTACCAACTTTAGCATCAGCGAACATGCCACTGGAAGTATAGCTGAGGGGAGGAACAGAGGAAGGAAAAACAAACTTAAGGGTAATAGAAAAAAGGAGAATTGGAAGAGCAAAAGGAGTTGAACATTTTAGGAAAAAGATGGAAAAATGGGGTCTACAGCAGAAGGTATAGATGATAAAATGGAGCAATTGAGACAGCACACAGAAGAGTGAGGATGAATGGAAAGGAGAGTGAAAGTTATAGAACGAATAACGGTCAACGTCACGGGTGCCCTTGTACCGCTAACCTGTTCTCTGCATATGTAAGCAACATTGTAGAAATTTTCCAGGGGGTACAAGTAGGCGGAGTGGTGATAGGAAAAGAGAAGTTGGGGTCCTTTGCATATGGGGATGATTTGGTCATTCTGTCAAGGGATGAAAGGGGGATGAAAGAGATGATTAACCAGCTAGAGAGACAACTACAAGTGAATGTAGCGAAAAGTAAGATAATGATATTGAAAAAAGCAAAGCGAAAACGTAAAGAAGCAGAACGGTTGTGAGAAGAGAAAGAAACTGAAGCACCTTGGAGTTCGGTTCAATCAGAGGTTTTTGTTGAAAAAGACTTACTAAGAAGAGCTAATAAGGTATTAGGGATAATCTGGGTAATAGGGGATAGAAAGTTTAGGTATGACTGTAGAAGGAAAATGATGGTGTTTCATGCATATGGGGAGATTGAAAGACAAGAGGGATGAGAATGCACATAGAGTTCAGGTACAATGGTCAATACCTGGGAATAATAAGCGAGGACTGATCGAAGAACCTGGACAGAGAGAACGGGAAGGAGAAAAGCTGATTACCAGATTCAGGTGTGGAAATGAGGAGGGTGAAAATAGTTTTTAAATGGACGAAGAGGGTGTAAGAAAAACCAAAATTTGTTATATCTTTCGTCCAGAGTTTGTCAAGTACATACAAGATAACTTTGCGGCCGAATTTTCGATCGCCCGATTCCTATTAAATTTGATGTATGTTATTATGTCATAGCCTATTTGCCAAGCCATGCAGTGAATTTAGCAAAGTTATTTTTGTTGTAATTCATTAATTATTATTTTGTTTTTCACAAAAAACGAACTGAAATTGATTTACGAAATACTAGTCTAATATTCTGATAAATTTCACTTGAAACTTCCTGCTACAAAACTTGTTAATAAAAACCAAAATTTTTAGCACGTAAATCCTTATGGCGTTATTAGCGTTCAGAAAGTTAAATTTCTGTATATACATCAAACAAATTTGATTTAAAATATAAGCACAGCACGGAATATAAAATATATTTAAATTGAGTAGGTATTGATTTGCAAACTTAACTATTGTATTGCATGTGAAGTGTCACATTTAAATATATTTTATATTCCGTGCAGTGTTTTAAATTTTAAATCAAATTTGTTTGATCAGTTCAAGAAAGATATAAATTTAGTAGTTTCTACCTAATATATAAGATGTTTTAGATCTCACGGTATCGAAATTTGTTTAAATACATTTGATGATTTAATATTTAAATATTAATTCATTTGTATATATTTTTTAGATGAGATAAGCAGATTCAATCATATTAATAAGAATGGATTTAAGCCATCTGTCAGTGAAGATGTGAAAAAGAAAGTGAGATCCAACTTTACAAGAGAAATTGAATTTTATCAGTTTTGTAAGCAAAGACTTCATAAGCAGTATTTAGCATTAAAGACATCTAACGAGATAAGGATTTAAGCTAAAATGCATATATAAAATAATTACACATAATATCAAATTTTTGTTAGCCGATGTAATTTTAGCAAAATAAATCCTCCAAATTTCTTACAGGGTGTTATTCACACGAAACAGTTTCAGACTGTCAACATTTTGTTCTTATGTTCAACATACGACATAATTCATTTACAGCATAACTGTTATTTTTAATTGCTAATGAGCTGTTCAACTGATATGTAAACCAGTTTGTGTAAGCGTTAAATTTACATGGTTTACCGTTATAGTTTTCGATCTCAGTAATTATGCATAACTCATGTCAGAATGACTGGCCGATGTTGACAGTTGAGAGGTTCGCATGTGAATATTAAAACAATAATTTTAGGTTAGGCAGTTTGTGGCTTAATTCCTTTTTGAAGTGATTGTATTACATACAGCTGGTTTCACAAAAAACGGGAAAAGATGAGCAAATCAGGTTCGCATAGATCATTGAAAAGCAATGGGAATATGACGTTCATGTCACTGTCATTTTTTCCGATTTTAATGAAACCAGCTGTACATTCCTTTTATTCATGAAACTGACTAGGTATCTTGAAGACTAGAGAGATGTGTGTGTGTGTGATTGTGTTCCTAGTTGTCTGGGTTTTTGCCGATAAATATTTGGTAAGACGCACAAATTTTACTCATGCAGCTATGTCGAGCCAGGGATAAACCGTCGGAAAAATCTTGTTCACTGAATACCCTTTTAAGGCTTCCACACACACAGAGGGAAGACTGTGCTGTTAAAAGAGTGCACGCTTGTCTTAAGTTAAACCCGTACTCTCGAACTGCACACACACACTCCTGCTTCCTCGTCAGTTCTGTGGCATCCCTATGTTAACGAAAAAACATATTTATTTTATGACAGTGGCGTGCATTTGGATTATAAAAAAAACAATTTTAAAATAAGGAGTGTGACGATAAAAATGTCAAATATTCAAAATAGTAATTAGTGATACCAATTCAATCACATTGTTGATATTTCTTTTGAAAATAATGTGTAAATTAGAGCATAGGAAGAAAATAATTAAGCAATGGATAAAAAACCCTGGATATCCAAGACATTTTATAGCCAGAAATTTGAAAATAGCCCGAAGTACCGTCGACAGAGTTTTGAATAAGTACCTTGAGACCAAGTCTATCGATCGTAAGCCCGGTTTTGATCGAAAATATGGTGCTCATAATCCTCAGCTTAACAAAATAATTGCAAGAAACGCAGCATGTCTGTTAGGGATGTGGCAAAAAAATGCCGTACTAACGAAGGTATGGTGCAAAGAGCTACACAGCGTGCAAATATGAAAACTCATAAAAACCAAAAATACCAAAAGGGTCGGAAAAACAGCGTAAAGTAATTAAAACTAGAGCCCGTAAGCTGTACTCCTTAATTTGTTCAAAAAATTGTTGTCTCGTTTTGGATGACGAAACGTATGTCAAAACGGACTTTTCGACATTGCCCGACCCTAGTTATTATACATCATTTGAAGGAGAAATTCTTCCAGAATCTGAGTCTTCCATTGCTATAGAGAAATTTGGCACTAAATATTTGGTATGGCAGGCCATTTGTCAGTGCGGTTTGAGGTCTTCATCGTTTGTTATCAAAGGAAGTATTTCGGCAGATGTATATATATTAAAGAATGTTTAAAAAAAAGATTGATACCTTTCATTCAAAAACACAATGGTGCAACGTTGTGGCCATATTTGGCCACTTCTGATTATGCCAGGGCGACGATTGCTTAGAACAACATGGTATTGATTATGTCCCAAAAAACATAAACCCTCCAAATGTACCACAGTGCCGAGCCATCGAAAGATATTGGTCTATAGTTAAAAAGAAACTAAAAACAACTCAAAAAACAGCGAAAGATGAAAAAGATTTTGCCCTAAAGTGGACCGGATCAACCAAGAAGATTAAAAATCACACTGTCAGAAACATTATGAAAGACATTAAAAAGAAGATTAGAAAAGAATGGGACGGAGCCTAACTGATATCATTGTTTAATATAGAACTTAACTTCAAGAAACAGTCTTTTAAATAAAACCAAAATTAGTATTATACCTTTTAAAAAAAAGCCGTTGCGTAATTTTGAATTTTACCGATTTTTATCGCCACACTCCTTAAGTCAGACATCCTTTAAAAATACGGCGCTACTGAATTAAAACTCAAGCATGCAGCGACTTGTCTCCACACACACTGAGTTTTCCTCGCGCAGTTATAACTGTGCACGCCAAAAATCAAGACAATTTTGATCCCAGCAGACTTGACTGCACATGCCACATTCTTCCCCACGCACTAGGAGTTTTAACTGTACCCCGTGGCACGTAGGAGCGCGGGGGAATGATGGTCACCGGGTAATTGTGGTCACTGCAAATGTTATGTCTTGAGTTAAAAATCACAATACGTGTAGGTGCTGTCCTTTAGGATGTTCTATACCAACTTAGTTTTTGAAGTTACAGCAGTTTCATACTGTGCGTCAACCGCTCGTTTCATGTTTAATGTTTTGTTGTGTATGGTTATAATTTTTTCCCTGGCATTTATAGAAAGGTAAGGACTTTGGAAATTCTTGTTATGGCCTGTCTTTTTCTGTAAATATAGTACAACTTGTAAAGAACACTGTCGTATTGTTAAATTGTGTTCTAATTTATTACGAACGGGGTTAAGCTAAAATTTTATGCAAACCGTCGCTAGTGGGGTTATTTCGGTCATACCGATGGGGGTAATTATGGTCAATGACCACCATTACCCTACATAAGATTGTAATGGGTATAAGTACAAATAATGATAGATTTTTATCCTTCAGATGCCGCGTACTTATAAACGGAAAACAAATAAAGCGTCATGGAGTTCTGGATTCTGGATTCTTAATTTATGGGGTCTGGCCGTAGCCAGCCGGCACTTAGGCCTCGTCTTTGGGCTCATTGTACCTTCCCCAAGTCCATATCAGGGTGTTTTCCGCTCCTCTACTCGTCAAGCTTGAATGTGCTTGAGTAATGCAGAGAGTGGAAACTCCCTGATTTTTGCCACACTAGGCCAGATGTCCCCTAGTATGGATTTCCTGTAGGAGGCTAGGGCTGGATACTCACGAATAATCGTCACCTGAGAACTGGTTTGCCGCATATCCAGATCGCGTCCGAGGAATTTTCGCCTCTACTGTTTGGTGCAGATTTGCCCCATGTCGCACTTGGGCGAAGCGAAACATAGTTTAGATTCAGTGCTGATTTGCCCCATGTCCAAGCAGAAATCGATACAGTACCGTTATCCGTTTTTACGTACTTCCTTGCTGTTTTGCTTTTCAGCGTTAGGTTTGGGGTTGGGAAAGAAATCGTATTCAACTTCACGCGCAGAACAATAAGAATAATGTGAAATAAATAAAAAAGAGACTTAACAATTTTGATGAATCCGAAATTAAAAAAAAGCAACTGTAATTTGTGCAACTTTTTTTCTGTTGTTATAGATGTTTTCGATTTTTTTTTTAAGAAAGATTGAGTTTCAAATTATTAGATTCGAAATTTTACAAATTTAAATATCAAATAGATTTGTTGTTCGATAAACAAATAATTTAATTTTTTACTAAACAGTAACATTTTTCTTTAATTTTTTCGCGGGAATGATTGAACTTATTTTCTCTAAAGTTTTAGTGAATAAGATTTATAACGCTGCATACCAGTAAAAGAGTTCACAATTTTTTGTAGTATTCTTATTTGTAGAAACGACATTGCTACATCAATAATTACAAATAATAGATACATTTTTAATTTTTTAAATTAAAATGTTGTAAAAGTAATATGAAAATTAAAATTTCGAAGCAAAATCTGTTTAGGTGAATTTTGCTTCGAAATTTATTACTGGAACGTTTACAAAAATCAGCTTTTGACATAAAATGCTTGCAAATTTGAAACAGAATTGGAATGTTTCTTGACAATCATGCCTAATACATTTTTGACTTGTATCTTTTAAAAAGAATTATTTCCGAATTTATAGCTATTTACAATTTACGACTTACTTCAAGAATAAATTCTGTATTAGAATTTTACCTATAACTAAATAGATGTATGTTGTTAACTTATATAAGGTACTTTACATCGAAACTTGTTTTTTAATATGACATTGGCTTTCTTTGTCATTCTATTTGTCTAACAATTGTTGTTGTGCAATTATACGCGTGTAAATAAAAATAACTTTACAATAACTTATTTATGGGTAAATTTTTTTACCAATCAATTTAAGTGGATGGTTATATGTAATGGTAATAATAGCTGCATAAAATTCACTCACTGTTTAGGTATACCAGATATCAAAAGCTATTAAATCCAAATGTTATTGTTTATTTTTTTTATGTCTCGAGCGTAAGCTAAGGAAGTATTGTAATCAAGTTCATCGGGCGACTGGCTACTTTTATGGCTTCTTAACGTTTCATGACTCCTATAATACGAAAACATAGGTCTCTCGTTTCCGGTTGATAAAACGCTGACCAACATTTGTAGTCAACCTCCCCATCATATAACGTCATCTCCAACTTTTACAGCAATAAATGTTATATTAATTTTAAAAAATAACATACTTTTTCATTTGTTGTTTATTGAGTTTTTACCCTAAGCATCCAGATTGAATTGAATTACCATAACCCTAATTTCTTGAGATTTTGGAAACAGGATATACTACATAAAGAAAGTTAAAAGAATTTGAAGTAATGTAATGATACTCTTTTTACATCAACATACTATTATTTATCAATTAATTGGGCATCGTCCAAAATACTGTTCATAAATTATAAGTGCAGGAAGTTTATGCAAAAGCATGCAAATACATTTTTTGCGTATAATAATATGTATTGCTTTATTATTAAATATCTACTCATTTACAAGAATTATTAAAATTAGTAAAAAAAAGTATTCAAGTCTCTGTCTAGTTTAATACCTTATCTTATTAAAATAATAAGTTTACTCAATTATGTAGTTAGCAAACAATGACGTTTAATTTATGATTTTAATTTATTTGATTTATTAGTAGGGTCATTGATTAAATACATATAGATAGACCCATGCTATTGTTTGGAGCGAACAGGCCAAAGGCCGGCGAACAAGAGATGGCGCACCGACATTCGGCCGTCAAACGCCGGCGAATAGCTTGGACACCAATCACGCGCATATGCAACCCAAATCACAGCAACAATACATTTAATAAATCTACCACTCGATAGAGGGCGACGAAAAAAATGTGTAAAAATCTCATAGTAAGCATTTAGATAATTTACAACGTTGCCAGATGAGCCTGACAGAACTTTGCCGTTATTTCTATAGTCTTTGCCATTTCTATTGAAACACCACTTGTTGAAAGTAAATTTGGCAACGTTCATATTCAGACAATTTTCTAACTAAAAGCCGTTGTCAATCAACCGAAAGCTGTTACCAATTGCTAAATTTTAAGCAAAATCAACAGATGTTGTTTCAATAGAAATGGCAAAGACAATAGTCGATTAAGTTTTATTTCGTTTAAAAGTTTCTGGTAAATAAATGGAATTATTATAATGAATAAACAATACAAACAAATTATTACTAGTTATTTTAAATACTTGTTAGTGTTGATGAAAACATAAATGGTAATTAAAGTTATTCTAAATACGGTCCGGTAGCTCAAATTTTACAGTACGAGTGGGATGTTTCAGGACGAGTAGGTAGCCGAGTCTTTAATTTCGAAACGAGTACTGCGAAAAGAGTTACCGGACGTATGTTGTTATGTATTTTATTTCATACTATCAACATATTTTTTTATTCGATAAAATAATTATTATTTTGAGAAAAAATCCAAATGCAGTCACTTTTTCTGACATCGTTAGCAACCGCTGTTTAGTAAATGTTTTAATTTGTTTATTCGTGCAAATCAGCATCATATGTTTAAACACATAGTATAACACTTTACAGGATTTGTTGTTTTGTATAATCCGTCTCG
This sequence comes from Zophobas morio, assembly GCF_036711695.1. Classification (NCBI taxonomy): domain Eukaryota; kingdom Metazoa; phylum Arthropoda; class Insecta; order Coleoptera; family Tenebrionidae; genus Zophobas; species Zophobas morio. Next base: position 8,128,553 of record NW_026972163.1, read on the forward strand.
AAGGACCAATGTTTGTGCAACTCGGCTCGTCCTACCAGTGTTTTTTGTAATCTGGTTGATACGACAATGTGATACCGAATTGTACTTTGATATTGCTCGAAGGACCCTTGTTTTGTTGTGTGCGAAATCATAGACAGCGTTCGGTTTCGATGTTTAATACAGGACGGTTACAGAAGTACTAAATTTAAATTTACATTTGTATTTACAATAACAGGTAAAGCCAAAGAGACCCAAAAGGGTCAGTGGCCGCTTCCGGAAATGAAACACTTGTGCTTTTGGCTCAATTTTATCGGACTTGTCCGTTTTTTTGATTTTACCGGACTCGTTCGAATCCAGTAAAACGTCAAACTTGACATAGTATGAAGTAAAATAAATACATTTTATGATGTAAATACAATTAAGTATATCGATAACTCGCCAGTGAAAATTTATTGAAATATAATTTGTGTTAAAAAAAGATTTTTTGTGGTTTTATGGTTTATTAAATGTAATTAAAATAAATAATATCAAGAACTTGTATTATATATTAAAAACATTCATTGTAAATAAGAAAATTATGTAAATAAACCATAAAACCATACAAAATTTTCCTGGGACCTCTACTCAAAATCCCAATTTACCAATAGGAATTAAGGCACAAAGATGCTTCACTGAATTTATTACCGATTTTTCAAGAAAAGTATGCTTATAAGCCTATAAGCGTCTAATGGATTAAAACAACAAATAATAATCATAATTTATTTGTTTTATTTGTTCATTATAATAATCCCATTTATTTACCAGAAACTTCTAAATGAAATAATATCTGGTTGACGAGAAATATCCGCAAATTTGTGTTAGGCTCATCTGGCAACGTTTTTGGTAGGTAGGTATCAATGGAATAATGCGATTAAGTATACTGACCGTTTTAAGGAGTGCTCGTCGAATAGTGCGTAAACTAAAAGATTTGGTAAATTTTCTTGGAAGAGTTTGTATTCTTCAATGAAAATTTATGGTTTTTAACTTTTCTGCCGTTTGAAAGTCCCGCCATGTGAAAATAGATTATTTGATAACTTGTTTCGTAATAATTGTAAATACGAACAAAAGCATATTTGCATATTCTAAACAACTGGCCATATCGATTCCAAACTTGTACAGATATGTTTTTTAATGTTTCTGTTTTCAATGAAATAAATTTTATTTGCAAAATACTAAATCTCTAAACATAGTTACATAGTTATTACATATTACATATGCGAGTTATCGATATACTTAATTGTATTTACATCATAAAATGTGAAAGAATATGTTACCCGTTTTTTAAGATATATACAGGCTGACTGCGAAATACATGCAAAAAAAAAATGGGGAACAGCTCACAATATGATTATGTCACTGGCAAAAATTCACGGTCCTAAGTGGTAGCAGTGTCTAGAAAAAAATATTTGAAATTAAATGTAAATTGTTATACGCGCCGCTGGTAATGTTTCGTGACCTACATAATTACTGCAATGAATGGGTAGGGGACTCGGAGTAAGAACCAAAAAAGTAACTTTATCAGGCACTTTTTTAATCGCAACGTGAAAAACACGAAATAGGCCAGTCATTATCGAGCGGTCGTTATAATCGGTGCTGTGAATCGGTGTATGGTCCAGTTTTCCAATGCAGAGCGTGTCGATATGGTGGTACAGCATCTCCGAGATCATGGTACCTTCAACCTCAAACTCACGATCTTGGTCGTGATGGGGCAGAAAGGAGAATTTGGATTTTCGCAGCTTGTAGTGCATCCTACATTAAAAGAACACGGTCGCATCCATACCATGTTGACAAAATGCACGGTTTGGAGCCCGCTGATTGTCCACGTTGTGTAACTCACTTTTTGTCCGATGGAACTCCACATAGTCGTCAACAAGTACGATTTCAAGAGACGGTTTTCGAGAAACGTGTATTGGTTGGATGAAACAATTCGTTTGTGGAAATCAATAGTGTCCAGAAATTATCGAAGAGCTTCAACAAGTGAAAGTGGCAGCCGCTACTCCGGTGTTTTTTTACCTATCAACAAACCTCTTGCGATGCTCTGACGCCTGCATTGCTAATCAAGGACAACATTTTCAACATTTCTTGTAAAAAGGTAGTAGCATTCTAAGTTGCTCTTATTTCCGTTCCAATAAACAATGTAAAATCGTTGTGCCGAAGATCAAACATCCGTCAGAATCAAAATTACCAAAAAACTTTCACACTGACCTTTAACGATGAATGAGTAAATGAATGAACGAATGATAAGCCGCAAAAAGTCGGTTTTACTTTTAATTGAAACTGAAAGTGTTTAGGTCGTTTTTATTTGAACGTTTTTCCAACTCTGTTTACAAGGTAGCTCAGTGCCTTCGTATCGAGGGTGGTTCATGGGGGTTTTGCCCCATTCGATTTTTAATTTGTTTTTTCGATATTTCGGCTCTACTAGGGTGGGGGATGCCGTGGTTAAAATATTTGCATATATTTCGCAGTCACCCTGTATGAATTCATATGTTTTGTCATTAGTATATATCTGCCCGTCTCTAGTCTAACAAATTTTCTAAAAAAATATAGTAAGTTTTGAGAAAAAGCATTTAAAAGCATTTTTCTTTGTATTATTAGCAGAGCTGTTCAGTACTTCAAGTAAAAGTACTTTAAGTACTTCAAGTACTTTACTTGAAGTACTTTTATATTTAGGTACTTGGTACTTGGTACTTGGAGTATTTCTAAAATGTACTTGAGTTTAGTACTTGATTTTGCCAAGTACTTTACTCCAAGTACTTCACTCAGTATTTTAAATACTCTTGAATTACTTGAAGTATGAAAGTGGAAATTTCAAATACTTTAGTCTCTATTGTACAAAGTTTTCACATCTCAAAATAGGGTCTGTTAAATACTTGAAGTTATTAATTTAATTATTTGATTAGATGTATTTTTATAGTAAAATCGTGTTTCTTTCCTGTGAGGTTATATTTTGATCTGTGATTGTGGATATCTTATCCACAATATGACGTACATTTCATAGGTACTTGCATAATGCTGATAGATAGGTAGGTAAGAAAATTAATGTCATAAATATGTCATTTGAGAGTGGATGACGACAGCAGAAGAGTCGGAGATCTGTGTAAAATTTTCAGCGATGTAAAGTTGTGAATATATGAATTTTGTCTTTTTTGTATTTTGGTCTGGAACTTAACTTTGCGGGTAGTTTTTCAGTACCTTCCCGGTACCCCAAAGGGAATCGGGTTTGTTGACGTACCTGCTAAATTGCAAGGTCGGATTTGAAAATATTTGAGAAATGATTCAGTACTCGTTCAAAAAGATATTTATTCTTTCATTAGTTTCTTAACCCCGCCGTGTATTTGTCAGTAAGAAGCCTGGTCAGGGCGGAGAACTCGGCAGGGGATTATCCCTTTTATTATAATAGCAATAGCTGATGGCAGGTACAGACTTTCATATTCGCCTCTTCTTCGTAGAATTTAATCACAATTTTATGTTAAATATTTTTTGCACTCATGACCTTTTTTGATAGCTTTCGCGCATTGCGTCTTGTGAACTTGACTGAAAAATGTACGACTGGGTAAATCGAAGCGAAGGTGATCAAACAAACCAGCATGCCAAGGAGTCTGTCTGTACCAGATTTCATTACAGGTATGAATTATTGATTAAATAACGTACAGTCATAAATATTTTTAAGGTTAAAGACAGAGAAATCAATGTCCCAAAATGTGAGTGTATTGCAGATATATCAGAATATGACAAACATAAATGCGACAGTTATTGTCATAAATAAAGAAACTTTGGCGTGAAGGCAAGCGACCGTTGTGCTTGTTTGAAACCAATCTCTTCAAAAAAGGGACAGCCCAGATACACTAAGGCCAAACGTTTTGAGAAAATGTTCCCATAACGAAGAAATTGAAAACATATATATAATAGTGCGACAAATCAACGAGATCGCCCTATAGTTTGGCAGTAATGTTGAAGGCAAGTGGGAGAGAATTTCACTTTTGAGTTTTGTTAAATATTTCGTTTTTGTTTTTGGTTCAGGTTATCAGAAAACGTGAATTTTAAAAATATAATCCGTCAGCACGAAACGCCCACAAGAGGAATTGGCTGATCTCCCTTTAAAATTAAAAGAAGATTGTTGTAGAATCACCTACTTACAAAAAATATGTGCATATTTTGCAGTGATCACATAGCAAAATGTCAAGCAACATTTATCAAGAGAAGAATCATTAGATCAATCATCATCTAACAGCATAAGTATACTACACTTTGTACACATGATCTTGTGAAGCCTGGGATGGAAAAGTGGAAAAATGCTGTTATATTTTCACCAGTTGTCTTAAGTTCATGGGGTGTGATGATATTGTAAATAAGACAAAGTTTAGATGAATTCAACCAAAACAGTAAGTTTATTATATTAAAACATATTAGTTAGTAGATGAAGGAAGAGGGTTTGAATAATTGTTAAATACTCCGATGTTGAAATTGATTGTACAGTTGCTGCAATTTTTAATGGATATTGGTGTAGATGTTTCTTCGGCGTTGATTATTTCATGCTCTATTGCACTTGTGGCCGTAAATCCCAAGGAAGTTACAGGAGTAGATGACGTTGAAGGTAAGCAGTCTTGTTCAGGTATAACTTTTCTCGATAAATCAATTTTGTTTTGTAGCGAGTCCTGAATGTAAGTTTCTGCAACAACAGAGGATTTCCACCCCCCTAGCTGTTTTATTGCAATCAAACCTTGCCCATGATTAGCCATTGCTGTTGCAGCACTTCTACAGAAGCAGTGGCCCGTGAAGTGTTCTGGATGTGGCAGGTGAAGATATTCAGCTATTCTGGATGGTATTTTACCAATAGTATTGATTCCAACAGGCGATTTTGTGCAGTTACCGTTGTGATAAGTGAGGAAAAAACGCGAATCGTTTGTTTTCCTAAGACTGTTGTACTTTTTTACGATATCAATCCACTGTGGGTGAGATACAACGAAGGTTCTAGGAGTGTTTGTTTTTGTCTCTGGCACAGTAACAACAATAATGTCTGTTTTAAATTCTAGATCAGACGGTTTCATGTTGCAGAGCTCCCCCCTTCTGCACATGCCAGAAATGCCTAAAACTAATGCTGCCTGAAATAAAATATTGATTGTTGTTATAGTAATTTGTTTATTAGTATGTGTCAATCTTACCTTCATCATTAAAAATGTTGAATCGGGCGCTTCTGCAATAAATTTCGCTATATGCACATCTTCTAAAACCGCCGATTTTTTAGCTTGATGCTGCTGAGTTTCTCTTTATATGTAAAAAATCAATTTTGAAAATTTTGAAATGTCAATGTTTTGTTCCAAATTATGCATGACTTCAGCATAGAATACACTGACCACAAAGATTTCTTGTGAACTATTTCCTTGAAGTACGCCAACAAAACATTTTCACTACATTTTGCGACCTTGTTTTTATGGCACCAATCTAAAAATTTTTGGTAGGTGCATTCATACCGTCCTTTGCTTTTTATTGGCAGTAAATTTTGGGCTGCAGCACTTGCGGCAGCACGTAATTCAGGGGGCGTGCAAACAAATTCGTCAGAATCTGACATTTTGTAATTTTTGGTGCTAGATTATTTTAAATTTTAAAGTAGGCTGGTAGTGTCAACGTAGTGACGTGTTTACAGGGCTGCCAACTTGATTGTTTATAAATAATTTTCATAACTCATGTTTTAATTTTAAAAATTTATTCGTTGCGAAAAATATTGTACACAACACGTTTGTGAAAGCTGCTTCCCGCATTCACGCAAATGCGGCACTCCCTGCGGTCGTGCCGCAAACAAGCGTTCATGCGGGAAGCAGGCTTTCCCGAACTAGTTGTGTAAATAACTATTGCAGTTTAATTTTCTTTATCATGTTAGACACTCGTTTTTTACCAAATTTTCTTTTTTTGTTTATACATGGTTCAGCCATATAAACTTAGTTTATTACTAACTACTTATATTTTCTCACATTACAGTTTCAAATAATCTGTTAAATTGTATGAATTATTTGAACACCAACAATTTAAAAAGACGTAATGCAGAAAAACAATGATTTTAAAAGTCACACTAATTAGTGTCATTTATCTTTCCTATGCGGATTTTATTTATTGCCGTACAACAACTTTACGTATTACATTGCATCGCTTATTACATAAACCCAATATTGTTCAAAATGAAATATTTATGCTTTGTGAAACTGGGCTCGTAGTACCAATGTTTTTTGTAATCCAGTTGATACGACCATGATTGTATGGTTTTGATGAGTACCGAATTGTACTTTGATATTGCTCGAAGAACCTTTGTTTTGTTGTGTGCGACATACTAGACAGCGTTTAGTTTCGATGTTTAAATACAGGACAGTTACAGAAGTACTGAATTTACATTTGTATTTACAATATCAGATAAAGATACCCAAAAGGGTCAGTGGCCGCTTCCGTAAATGGAACAAAATACATATTCACATTATAAAAAAATACAAAGTTAATGAAATTCGCGATTAGTTAGTATAATTGCCTAGATAAATACACCCCTACGAAATATTTTAACAATAATAAATTTAGTACATATTTACCTGAATTTTCGCAAAAGCCGTTGTTAGGCATTCCCTGAAGTCATTGTAGTTATCAGTTACTAATGCCATCTTCTTTGGGTTTTCAGGTAAAAATAAAAAATAAGCTAATCGAAAATGTAAAGGAAAATTCTGAAAGTATTGTGGCATTAGAGGAACAAAATTTTGTATAAATGGACGGAACAGCATTACGAACCTATTATTTGTGATTTGTCAGTGTAAAGTTACATACTTAGTTAGACAAACATTGTAGTGATTAATGTTTACTATTTAGTCACTGTAGTATTTAGGTATTTAGTCACTGTAGTATTTAGGTTAATTTAATAATTTTTAGAATAGTAAATACGTAAGTGGTAGACAGATATATTCAGGAATATGGGGCATTCATTGCAAGAAAATTCTCAGCATTTTTGGTAACCGCAAAAGTAAAAAACGACTAATTACTTTGATCACCTTTATATATGAGTTATAGTTTTCGCTGAAAATGGACTCTCGTTTTAGGCATTTTATTTTTTATTTAAAAAATTCATACGTTTTTTTTTGAAAATGCAACATAGTGTCTTAAACATTTTTATGTCACGAGCATGTATATGTATCGCACAGCTCTTAAAATTTTTTTCTGAAAAATTTCAGTTTCACAAATCCGGCCCTGTGCACTTTCACAATGGGTAATGATTAAGGATGCTGTAAACTACCCACAAACTTAAACACGGAACCGGTTCATAAAATTTATATATTTTTAACACAACTTTATTAAAAAATCAGAACGTTTTGGTGGTGAACCAAAATTCAAAATATTAAAAAAAGGCAACAGAAGCCTGAGAAAATACCATACAGCGCCGATGTTTTTGTTATAAATTAATAGTAAAGATACATAGACAACACTGTCATGCATTTTATTTTAAATTTTAAATTATAAATAGACGTTAATTTTGTCGAAGGCATTGTGTCAACAGAAAGATGTAAAAGTATTTCAAAAGAATATTGTTTATAAATAACATAGTATTATTAATAAGTGAGCTACCATTCTGGCGCATTTAAGTTGATGCTTATGCAATTTTTTGTGTGGCGAAATATCTAATACTATTAAACGAGCAAAGTTTGTATATATATATTTATATATATATATATAATGGGTTTCTCGAAAACGGCTCTAACGATTTCGATGAAATTTACAGGTTAGGGGTTTTTTGGGTCAAAAAATCGATTGATCATAGTTTTAACTTCTGAAAATTACAGCTTCATGCATTTTCAGCAATTTTCAGGCAGTGAATTATATTTGTTGCTAGGCAACTTCAGATGACACTACACGAACACGAGATTGTTTTATAAGAGAAGTTTGGGTGACAGTCTGACAGTACGTTTGACGTACCTTTTTATCTTCAATTGTACGTACCGAAACATACTCCACTGTATAGAGGACGTTAAAATTCACCTTCTGAGGTGAGAAAATTTACCGAAAACTAAAGAGTGAGCGTATAAAAGGCACACGAAAGTGCGTTGAATTGAGATTATTTTGTCAAGCATTCATTTCAGAGGTTTCGCGGTCGGAGTCAATGTGTGATCGTTTTCCGGGATGGGACCGTGTTATTTGAGTTTTTGGGCTCAACGTTTCGCACACTTTCGTAAGTGGCATCTTCGGGAGCAGGGTTGAGATTGAGAAATTAGGAATAACGCAAAAGAGCACGGTAACTCAGTATGATAACCACACCAGAGGCGAAACTCTTCTGGCAGTAAGAATGTAGTTGTGACCTTTTTCTAGAGTCGAGAGAGAGAACTAGGAAAAAAAAAGAACGACAGAGAGAAAACTTGGGTAACAAATGCGATTGTAATAAATGTCAAACAATAATTCCAGTTTTCTGTTCTTTAATCTCTACATGTCACTTATCACTGTTTAAAACAAAGACTGCTTATGGAATTTCTTTTTTAATGTGTATTTTTAATTAGCGCGTCTACTTCAAAATGCATACTATACGCATATTTATCTGTCCTAATCTGATCTAATACTACCAAACGAGCCGAGTGAAGCTCGGTCAACCAGATATTGTATTATTGTATACTTAAATTCTGAGTATTAAAAAAATTCAGTTCTAAAATATATTAAGCTTTTTTAAAAAAACAGGAAAAGTTATCTAGTTCTACAGTATTTCAAATAATTAGAAAGTACTTGAAGCATTTTCAATACTTCAAGTATTTGTAAGTACTTGAAGTATACCTCCAGTACTTCAAGTACTCGTAAGTACTTGAAGTAATGTACTTGGCTTGTACTTCAAGTACATCTGAAAAGTACTTGATACTTGAAATCCTCTTGCAGAAAGTAAGTACTTGGTACTTTACTTGAACACTATTTCAAGTAGTACAAGTACTTTTTTTGAGTGCTTTGAACAGCTCTGATTATTAGTAACAAAAGCGAGCACACGAAAGCGTAAAAAAAAATTCCAATGTGTTATTTACATTTATTTTACTTCATACTGTGTCAAATTTGACCTTTTACTGGATTTGAAGGAGTCCGGTAAGTATGAAATAAAATCCATAACGACATACGTCCGGTAACTCTTTTCGCAGTACTCGTTTCGAAATTAAAGACTCGGCCCCCTACGGTCTCCTCGTCCTGAAACATCTCACTCGTACTGTAAAATTTGAATTACCGGACCGTATTTATAATAATGTTAGCACTAACAAATATTTAAAATAACAAGTAATAATTTGTTTGTATTATTTATTTTTATTCATTATAATAATCCCATTTATTTATCAGAAACTTTTAAACGAAATAAAATCTACTTGCCTAGAAATAACGGCAAAGTTGTGTTAGGCTCATCTGGCAACGTTTTAAACTGACCCTTTTCCTGTAAGATCGTAAAACTTCCGTAGTGACTTTCCGTGCGCACGCATCTTCAAAACCACGTTGGAAATAGTACCCAGCACTCCGGCAGCAGAGCAAACGCCTGTGACAACAAACCGCTTTGACAGAATGCAACCGGCTACACATGCGTAATCTGTCGCTCATTGGTTAATTTTAACTTGGCGCTCCAAAAATCTGACTTCGCCTGCGCGATGTTGTCTCACTCTGTATCATTGGAATTTATATAATGTCTACTCACTTTGCTTACAGGAAAAGGGTCAATTATCTAAATGCTTACTATGAGATTTTTACACATTTGTTTCGTCGCCCTCTATCGAGTGGTAGATTTATTAAATATATTGTTGCTGCGATTTGGGTTGCCTATGCGCGTGATTGGCGTCCAAGCTTTTCGCCGGCGTTTGACGGCCGAATGTTGGTGCGCCATCTCTTGTTCGCCGGCCTTTGGCCTGTTCGCTCCAAACAATAGCATGGGTCTATCTATATGTATTTAATCAATGGTAGGGTTCACGGCATTAACTTTTCACATTGCATGTTTAATTCGGAGTTATAATTTGAGAATATAATTTATCCGTTTATTTATTTTTGTAGTTTAGTAGTACTTGGCAAATTCAGAAAACTGTATGTTATTTAAAAATACGTGACAAATCACGAGGCCAGGCAATCTAGAGATCTGACTGCTGGTTTGCGCGGGAAATACTGCATACTTTTTAGATAAAAGGAGTCTATGATAAGCGCACGTAGGAGATGATAGTCAGAGAGCTAATATAAAGAGCTAATGTATTGGAAAGAAATAGGACAAGTTTACGTGCGCACACCACAGCCTCCCTTTCTTCTCTGAACAGTTTGGGATCATACCATCTTCTATCTTCTATATTAATAAAAATGAATCGCCGAAATGTATGTACGCCCATAACTTCAGAACGGCCGCACCGAATTGGACGATTCTTTTTTTTACGTGTTCCTTATCGTCAGGAGAAGGTTCATATGTAAGAATATTTATAAAAAATGAGACGGCTAAAAGATAAAAAAAATTTTAAAAATTTTGCACGGGAATCGCCACTTGCAATGAATTTGAATAGTTGGCCATTCCTGACGGACCTGTCGCCTGACTGACGTGTCACACAAAACTATTTCTTCCGTGCGATTGTGAAAAGTATTATTGCATTTCAAGTCGTTGTTTATTTTTTCGTAACAAAAAACGTCGTTTATTTCAAGAAAAGTGTTCGTTAAAGTGAATTCAGTTACGCATTGCGAAAGTTTCTTATTAATTTTGATCTGCCATTCTATTTACCTATGTTCGCTTTGTTGGTTTCGACAAAACCTCAAACTTTACCGTTATTCGAGGATTTGATTTGAAGTTTTCAGTATTTTAAAATTCTCAAGACAAAATTTACAGATTTGATTGACTGCGAAAATAATTCTGTGTCGTTTTATGAAGTTCATTACAACGCCGACAAGACGACAAGCTGACATAGGTCCACGAAGTCAATCAAATATGCGACGAACTACCTCAGGTACAAATCGCAATGATTTATTTCATGGGTAATTCGGATACGGAAGTTGATCAGCGTCGTGCTCATAATCAACATAATAGTCAAACATTGAAGCGAGACATTGGGTGGTATGAATAAAACTGAGTAGATACTCATATTCGAAGTACGAAGTACCTAGAAAGAGTAATAATCTTATATACCTGAGCATCTACTCTATGTACTGAGTACCCACTTGGAAACATTGTATCTCCCCGGACACAAATTGAACATCTACCTACGCGTTTTGTGAGCATTTAATCTAAAAATGAGCATCGGCGTGGCAAATGACTGAACTGTCTGTAAAGCAGCTTAGGAAACGAGTAGGATCGTTGTAAAAGTGAATTTTGACTAAACATGGATACTTTCATGAACGTGGAGCGTCGTCAAAAGGTGCATTCAGTTTGAAAAACACATTAGCAGCGGGAATATCGAAAACTTTTCAGGTAATTAACTTTTATTTATGCATAAATTGTGCAGTACGTTTTTTCTAACACTGGCCATAGAGATTCCCATCTCAAGGTGTCTACCCCATACTAACTTATATTTTGGTGACTCGATTTTTGCCTTGATGGTTGAACACTGTCACTGTTTTCCTTTTTTATTGTATCGAGATGCTACTTGAGCATCAACTGGTACCTATTGAAGTATTAGCATCATCTAGAAAAACTAGAAACATTTGGATTTGATATTCGAGTAGATGCTTCGTATTTCGAGTATGAGCATCTACTCAGTTTTATTTATACCAAGCATTGTCAAACAACTGATCGAACGTTTTTTCGATAGCACTTCCTTCGCACCAAAAGTATAATGTAACATATTCAGCATTTTCGAGTTGCGTCTTTTCTTCACACAATTTTGTGATGACCAAATCAACATTTACAATCAACACGTATATCACCTTGGATTGGTGCAGTGTAACTAAAACTAAAAATAACTGTATTGTATCTCCAAAATTATCTGCGAAAATCGAGTGAGCCGTCCCATCAATTTTTAATGAATAACAATTTACCATGCTTACAATAACTTTAAAACGTCTGCAAGATCTCAAAGTATTCATTTCTGCAACTCTTGAGTTATTCAATAAAATAAATTGTCTGATCCAGACACTTTTTTAAGTCACTGTAAAAGCAAATCTAAAAAATTGGTCTAAAGAGTTTAGACAGTACTTCCCTCGCTGTCGGAAACGTGACGACTGCATGTCTATTCTGTTTTTTTTTTGCACTGGATTCCAAAGCATTCGGTTTTGTAGTTCCTGAGTAAACCAATAAAATAAATTTACGCATTCATTATTTTTTTGAGTCACTCGGTATATGCAAATTCAAAAAATGTGAATGGAATGATAAATTACAAGTACAGACTCATCATATTTTGTATAATCTAGATAGGATTTATTCGGCAAACTTTTGAGCTGACGTCATCAGTTTTTTGGAGAAGACAACCACATATATTTTGACTAAAAATTTATTATGCTCTTTATAACTTTAAAACATTTGCAAGATTTCAAAACATTCGGTTTTGTAGTTCCTGATTAGATCAATAAAATATATTTACGCATTCATTAATTTTTTTGGGTTACCCTGTATATGTAAATCCAAAAAATATGAATGGAATGATAAATCACAAGAAGAGACTCATCATATTTTGTACATTTTAGATAGGATTTATTCAGCGAAATTTTGTGGTGACGTCATAAATTTTTTAGGGGGAATGAGCAAATACATTTTGATCTAAAACTTGCCATGCTTATGACAACTTTAAAGAATCATCAAGATTTCAAAGCATTCGGTTTTGTAGTTCCTGAGTAAATCAATAAAATAAATTTACGCATTCATTAATTTTTTGAGTCACCCTGTATATACAAATCCAAAAAATATGAATGGAGTTATAAATAACAAGTACATACTCATCATATTTTGCACATTTTAGATAGGATTTATTCGGCAAACTTTTGAACTGACGTCATCAAGTTTTTGGAGGGGATAACCAAATATATTTTGACTAAAGATTTATGATGCTCTTTATAGCCTTAAAACATCTGCAACATTTCAAAACATTTAGGTTAGCAGATTCAAAATTAAATTTCAAAATGTTGTTTTATAATTTTGATTTTTTTTCCAAAAATCTGGACGTTTCGGGTAAAAACTCAATTCGGAGTCGTAAAGCACTATGTTATTTTATACAATTTAAAAGCGATTTACTATGTACAATTTTGAAGTGACGTCATCGCATTAGTGGTGGGGATGATTAGACAAATTTTGGTTAGCGTTTTACCATCTACATGATATTCCTAATATAAGTACAAAATTTCACAACAATCGGTCCAGTACTTTCGGAGATTATCTGTCTAACAAAAATCCGGGATGGCAGACAGACGGACAGACGGACAGACAGACGGATATGGGAGACCTATTTCTTCGTCTTCTAGGGATCATGAAAGATCGAGAAAAGGTAAAAGTAGAGAGTCGGCCGACTGACTCGATTACAATACTTCCTTTGCTTCCGCTCGGGAAGTAAAAATATGAATGCAATGATAAATTACGAATATATACTGAAGATTTTTTGCACATTTTAGACAGGATTTATTCGGCAAAATATTGAGATGACGTCATCAAATTTTTGGGCTTGATAAACAGATATATTTTGATTAAAAGCTACCATGCTTACAGTAACTTCAAAACGTCTGCAATATTTCAAAATATTCAGTTTTGCAATTCTTGATTCAGTCAATAAAATAAATTGACCCAGTGATTAATTGTTTTGGAACACCCGTTTAAGCAAAACTAAAAAAATATTAATGCAGTGATAAATCACAAGTAAAAACTCATCATATTTTGCACATTTCAGATAGGATTTATTCAGCAAAATTTTCAGGTGACGTCATCAATTTTTTAGGGATTATGAACAAATACATTTTAATAAAAAAATTACCATGCTTATGATAACATTAAAGCATCTCGAAGATTTCAGAACATTCGGTTTTGCAGTTCCTGATTAAATCAATAAAATTAATTCACCCATTCATTAATTTTTTTGAGTCACCCTATATAAACAAATCTAAAAAATATGAATGGAATAATAAATCACAAGTATAGACTCATCCTATTTAGGACATTTTAGATAGGATTCATTTGGCAAATTTTGGGCTGACGTCATCAATTTTTTGGAGAGGATAAGTAAATATATTTTGAATAAAACTTTATTATGCTTATCATATGTTTAAAACGTCTGCAAGTTTTCAAAGCATTCGGTTTTGCAGATTCAAAATTAAATTGTAGGTGAAACGAAGTTCACCGGGTCAGCTAGTAGTATCATAAATAATAATTGACAAAGAATTCGCAAAGGAATCCAACGGAAATATTTATACAATTGTTTACAACAACCAGTACAAATAATTCTTTCATTTTCAACTGAAAAGCGTATAACTATATTAAGTACTAGATATTATGGAGTTAGGGGTAATCAAATAGATTTGGGTTGCAGTCAACATAATTGTCACTGATACATAAGACATGGAAACGAATAATTTATTTCCAAATCCAAATATACTGCATTTACAGTTTTAGACAGTATCGCTGCTAATTTTCTCTGGTTGCCCGACAATAGCTACTTGTAGTCAATATCCACGTAATGTAATAAAATACTGGAATCTAATTGTTTGAGACTACAACCTATTTTACCCGAGTGTTCTTTATCAGTTTGAATATTTTATATAAAAAAATTACATATTAAGCTGCAATTTTAGTAGGACTGCAGCGAGTCAACGAGCCGCCATTACTCCGCCAATGCAAAGAAAATATCATTTTATTATCCTTTTCAAAAATAATTCCTTTCTGTAAAACACATTTAAATTTGCCACTCCGTATTTCGTTCACAATTCACCATTTAACAATGGAAATTAACAATGCAATATTATTCTATTATTATTATTCTACAATTTTTAGGTAAAATGAATGATTGCAATGAGTTTTATCAAATGTAGATTTTATATAAAAATTAACAAAAAGAAGTCTCTTTATTTAAAAAATATTTAGAAAAAATCGAATCAAAACATCAATAACTTAACATTTATTGTTCGTTATACTTAGTTAACTACTTCACCACGCGATTTCTAATATCGTTTGAATTTTTCATTTATTTCACATTATTAGTCCTTGCCGTCTTACTTGTTCTGCGCGTGAAGTTGATTAAGAAATCTTAATCTTAATTATCTCTTAAAAATGTGTCTATTATTATCTGTAATTATTGATGTGGAAATATCATTTCCACAAATAAGAATACAGGTATGCAGCATTATGCATTTTGTTCACTAAAATTTTAGAGAAAATAAGTTCAATCATTTCCTAGAAATCATTAAATAAAAATGTTACTGTTAAGTAAAAAATTAAATTATTTGTTTAACGAGCAACAAATCTATTTGAAATTTAAATTTGTAAAATTTCGAATCTAATAATTTGAAACTCCATCTTTCTTAAAAAAAAAAAAATCGAAAGTAACAAAAAAAAAAGAGTTTCACAAATTACAGTTGCTTTTTTTTTTAATTTCAGATTCATCAAAATTGTTAAGTCTCTTTTTTATTTATTTCACATTATGAGTCATTCCCATATTGTTCTGGGTGTTAAGTTGAATACGATTTCTTTCCAAACCCCAAACTTAACGCTGAAAGGCAAAACAGCAAGGAAGTACGTTAAAACGGATAACGGTACTGTATCGATTTCTGCTTGGACATGGGGCAAATCAGCACTGAATCTAAACTATGTTTCGCTTCGTCCAAGTGCGACATGCGGCAAATCTGCACCAAACAATAGAGGCGAAAATCCCTCGGACGCGATCTGGATATGCGGCAAACCAGTTCTCAGGTGACGTAATGTGCTCAGCTGTGTCCTCTTCTTCATTGCATCCACGACAGTTTGGGCCTGCTACCACTCCTATCGTATGTGGCGGAATCGGACTATTTGGCGCGACCGGCTTGGCGCGGCCAACTTGACGTAGCCGACTTGGCGCAAAGCCAACTTGGCGCAGGGACACTGGCGCAAGCCATCTTGGCGCGAGCCATCTTGGTGCGAGTACGTCGGTATATAAATATTTATTGTTCGTACTATGGTTGGCACCCTGTTATTTCTGCTAAGTGTAGGCAACCAAATACACAGTTTCATTGGCACAAATTACAATAACTAAATGATCCACGGAGCAAGAAGTTCCACGTTTAGGAGTATGTTTATAATGGGGTGCAGGGTGCGAAGCGCCTGTGTGTCCATTAAAAAGTCGACATTACCCCTCCACGCGTTGGAGACAAGGAGGTTTAAATGTATAGAGTGAGTACTGGGCTCGTTGTTTTGTGTCGCACATATACAAACCCTCTCTGCTATTCGTGTGGTGTTCGTACACATTCGTGAATTGACGCATAAGCAATTGAACGAGTCAGTGGCGGAACTAGATTTTACTGCTGTCTATTAGTTTTAACACATTTGTCATTGTTTTAGATTTTAGTGGATGTTTGCAAAGACCAGATACGTGAACGTGTGGCAAGTGCATTAACCACACATTTTGTTTAGAAACCAATATTTTTTGTTTTTCTTGAAATTGTATGAAATTGAAACTCGTCAGCCACTGTACTGCAGTACAGTAAACCTCTCGCGCCTCACTCCTCTCACTCGGGAGATGTTGGTCACACTTTGATATACAGGATGTCCCAGAATTCGCGCCATTCCCGTGAATGACATGTCCCTTATCCCAAACTGTGCCGTAATTCGCAAAAAGAATTGTCCAGACTTTAACCGTGTGAGAACTGGAAGGCGATTAAGTTGACCAATAGAGAGGCTGCTTTTATATCCGAACGTTTCTATGTTCAAAGTTACCTATGCCAAGAACAAAAAATCCGGTAATACTAAAGTTGAATGAATTTTTTCCGAATCACCCTCCGTCAATAAAAAGGAAACAGAAGTGTGGTTATAAATTTAATCATTTTGACAATTGTTTGTCATAAACTGTCACGAAGTTCATCACTGACCTGAACAGACGCTTCTGCCCCCAAAGATGACTGATTAATGTACACAGAGACGTCAAGGTTTACTTTAAGGCAAGTATCATGGGACAGAAGTTATTTCTGCTGCCATTCTAGTTAAATTGTGTTTAACTGGGCTGTACATGTCATAAAAGAAGGTGTTTCATTTCATCGTAGGCAAATAATACATTTATTACTATTCGACATAGTGTAGATACCGAAGAGCAGGTATTAGAAGTCATTTTCTTAGAGCCCCGTGAATAATGTGTTGTTCTTTTTAACGAAAAGTAGTGCATTTTCAGAATTCACTATGCATCATATCCCTGATATTAAGTTTATCGTTATTTTTAAAAAAGAGTACCACATGTTCATTCAAAGAACGTTATTAAGTGTACTAAAACATAAGTATCGCTTTTAATTAATCGGTGCTTATGATTTTCAATAAACAGTATTAATTTTTACCGAACAGCTTTGTTGCTGATACCTAATCTAAGCAACGAAAAAAGAGACGAGACTCCACTTCTCTGGTGTATTGAAATCATAGGTATCTGCTGTGGTGTCAATCATGTGGGGGAGATACTGAAAACGGAGACTTATTCAAGAATAATATTGATGTTGCACACGATGATCTAAAACAGTTTCTTTAAAGTTGTGAGTACTTTCTAGAGATTGAAAAGATACGAATAAAAAATGTGACAAAAATCGTTTAGTTGCATTTTTTTTTAAGAACAATACAAACTATAAACAAATCAGTACTAAGTTATTGATGTCTTATTCATACTAGTATAAAGAATATTTGGAAATAATGTTAATTTATGGAGAATGTAAACGCTCTGCAGCCACTGCTGTGCGCGAATATACAGGTATTTTCCCCAATCATCGGCTCCTTGACCAGCATGTGTGTTCCGGCTCGAAGACCAATGTTCCGGCTCGAAGACCAATGTTTCGGCTCGAAGACCAATGTTCCGGCTTGAATGCCAATGTTTCGTACAATCCGAATCGTAGTACCAACGTTTTTGTAATCCGGTTGATACGACCATGTATGGTCTTCCGAATTGCACTTTGATATTGCTCGAAGGACCTTTGTTTGCTATAGTTGAAATAATGGACAGTGTTCGGTTTTGATGTTTAATGTAGGACGGTTACAGAAGTACTGAAATTACAGAGCTATTTACAAAAACAGGTAAAGATACCCAAAAGGGTCAGTGGCCGCTTCCGGAAATGTAACAATGTGTTTCGTCGTTTGTTGCATCCAGCAAAAGAAGATGGATCTTTTTAGCCTATTCGGAAAGGCCTTCCTGGGGCTACACGGATTATACGCGTAGACGGTGAAGAACAAGTGGCACAAATGAATGGATGCTCAAGATCGATCATGCATCGTATCCTTACAGACAAAAATCTGCATCCTTACTATT
Source organism: Zophobas morio (assembly GCF_036711695.1). Lineage (NCBI taxonomy): Eukaryota > Metazoa > Arthropoda > Insecta > Coleoptera > Tenebrionidae > Zophobas > Zophobas morio. The sequence continues at coordinate 8,146,954 of NW_026972163.1, forward strand.
GACGAAAGTGCAGCATCTGCGACGAGCCGACTGCGCGACGAGTGCATGTTGCTCAATGGTTACTGCGACAAAATGAACTAAATCCTGATTTTTCACGGCACATTCTTTTCGCCGACGAATGTTCATTTTCCCGAAAAGGAATATTTAATGCGCACCATTGGCACTTCTGGGCAAACGAAAATCCACATTTCGCTAACGTGAGAGCATATCAAGAGCAATATTATTAATCTATGGGCTGGAATCGGGTAGTCGGTTGGTCCCAGATGCTGCACTCTCGTGTAATGGTAAGGATACAGTCTTCTCTCTTGAAGGATACGATGAGTGGTCGATCTTGAGCATCCACTCATTTGCGCTACGCAGCGGACACTTCTCCTAGGGTCCGCTTCCATCAATATTATTCTTGAATAAGTCTCCGTTTTCAGTATCTCCCCCATATGATTGACACCACAGCAGATACCTATGATTTCAATACACCAGAGAAGTGGAGTCTCGTCTCTTTTTTCGTTGCTTAGATTAGGTATCAGCAACAAAGCTGTTCGGTAAAAATTGATACTGTTTATTGAAAATCATAAGCACCGATTAATCAAAAGCGATATTTATGTTTTAGTACACTTAATAACGTTCTTTGAATGAACATGTGGTACTCTTTTTTAGAAATAACGATAAACTTAATATCAGGCATATGATGCATTCTGAAAATGTACTAATTTTCGTTAAAAAGAACAACACATTATTCACGGGGCTCTAAGAAAATCACTTCTAATACCTGATCTTCGGTATCTACACTATGTAGAATAGTAATAAATGTATTATTTGCCTACGATGAAATGAAACACCTTCTTTTATGACATGTACAGCCCAGTTAAACACAATTTAACTAAAATGGCAGCAGAAATAACTTCTGTCCCATGATACTTGCCTTAAAGTAAACCTGGACGTCTTTGTGTACATTAATCAGTCATCTTTGGGGGCAGAAGCGTCTGTTCAGGTCAGTGATGAACTTCGTGACAGTTTATGACAAACAATTGTCAAAATGATTAAATTTATAACCACACTTCTGTTTCCTTTTGTTGACGGAGGGGGATTCGGAAAAAATTCATTCAACTTTAGCATTACCGGGTTTTTTGTTCTTGGCATAGGTAACTTTGAACATAGAAACGTTCGGATATAAAAGCAGCCTCTCTATTGATCAACTTAATCGCCTTCCAGTTCTCACACGGTTAAAGCCTGGACAATTCTTTTTGCGAATTACGGCACAGTTCGGGACAGGGAGCATGTCATTCACGGGAATGGCGCGAATTCTGGGACACCCTGTATGGAAGGTACACGGCATACTCTCTCTATACATTTAAACCTCCTTGGTTGGAGACTATAAAAATTAGGTTATGCTTACAACGGGTGCAATTTTTGTATATTTATATCTATTTTTCTTTGGTGCGAGTTCATTCGCGCCAAGATGGGTTGCGCCAAAGTGTCCCCGCGCCAAGTCGGCCGCGCCGAATTGTCCTAGACCGCATATGTAGATGTTTGTTAAACTGGTAATGTCCCGTAAGGAATCCTACCAGTTTACACAATTTGTCCCTTGAAAGTGAGATATAAAATTTCGTCAACTTACGGTCTGGTGTCGCCATACAAACTCCACTTTGCCGACAGCAGCTCAACGTCGTCCATATTTGCTCATGGCGTCTATGGGTATATTGCTTTACGAGTTCGTTCGAGAGGGCGACCGAAGGCGTGATTGCCGATTCGGGTCCCCAGAAGGGCATGCGCCCGGCTCGCTTCGCTATATCATCTGCCCTCTCGTTTCCTTTGTTACCACTAGAGAGCGGATTTTATGAAATTTGCATACCCGTTATTTTTTGCATATAAGTCTTGATGTTTAATATGTGAACGAATCATGCTACTTAAAAATGAATATAGCTATAAAAAAATTGGATATTTGCATATATTTGCCTTCTGCTGCATATTTCTCGTAACGGGTGCATATTATGCATTTTTTACCATTTTTGTGCTCATTTGAAAAAAAAAATGATTGTTGTTCTATCGGGATTTATCTAGAAAGACGAAATTTCATGAATCATACTGCAAATATTGTCCTGATCAATGTCTTGAGCTTCAAATAACTAGGAAAGATTTGGGATTTATGTTAGTTTGGGGAAATCACTGGGTGTTAAACCATTCTTTCAGGTAAATTTGGGCCCTAATTACTATTGGAAATACCGTTCATTCCCAATATTTTTGTTCGTTACTGTGATGACCGAATTTAAATCAAAATTTTCGCGCTGAAATTAATTAACAGCGGCGCGAAATCACACTTGAATAATTTGAATTTGAAAGGAAAAAAATTCCATCAAAAATCGTTAAACATAGGCAACAAAATATGCATGTAGTGCTCCAGGCCCTAAGGTAGTTCTGCATGTTTTAGTCAGAGGGCGGCTTGGTAGATAGAGGGCAGCATAAATTAGTTGGTTTGGTAGTTAATAAAAGGGAGGAAGCCTTTGTTTAGCGACAATCAATCGTAACCGACGTCACTCAGTTTTCCCCAACCCGCGCGTGTTGACAGGTGCATGTTTGGCGCCACAATTTGAATTTGTGTATTTAGGAACTTTAGCAATAAGTAACTGGTGTAAGGGATGCCGTGTCATCGGCACCAATGAAATTACTTCCCTCTCTGATGTACCTATGGCCCGTGGAAAAAAGAAGATGTAACGGGTGAACTGCTAGAATTCTGTTTTTACTAATATACTGTTCTTTTACAATTCACTGCCTCTGATTCTGATCAGGTTATGGGCCCAGTGCTGGAAATTTAAAAGAAGAAAACGTTTTTCTTTCTCACGAAGAAAAATGGCTGAAGATAAAAACAGAGTTCCGCTATTCGATGGTACGAATGGAAGTGTTGCTAGATGAGATGGATTTACTTGAGTTGGTAACAGACTTGTATACCACAAAAGTACAGTTTCTGGCAACGGATACAGCGGATGAGAAGAAACAGAAGGAAGCGTGCCTGACGAAGCTACACAAAGACGACAAGAGGTGCAAGTCCCAAATTATTCAAAGAATTGCTGACAGCCATTTGGAATACGTAAAAGATGCTGCAACAGCCCACGAGATGTGGTCCACACTACGAAAAACATTTGAAAGAAAAAGCATGGCCTCGCAGGTGCTTCTACGAAAGAAGATTCTGACAATGAAGCTAAGTATAGGAGCAGATTCAATGAGTACACACTTCCTCAAGTTTGATAAAATAATTCGCGAACTGCGGTCAGCTGGAGCGAATCTCGAGGAGAGTGATACTGTGTGCCATTTGCCGTTAACAATGCCGTCTGAATACGACACTGTGGTTACTGCAATAGAGACATTGGCATCAGATGAACTAACAATCAGCTTTGTCAAAAACAGGCTCTTAGATGAAGAATCGAAAAGGTGCGGAGCACGTAGAGTAACTCAGAAGGAAACACAACTTCCAACTGTATTTATGGCACCTTCAGCGGGAAAAAGAGTGAATACACGTCCAAAACTTAAATGTTTTAATTGTGGAATGGTTGGACACAAAAAGGCGGATTGCAGGAAGCAAAAACTGAGAACTGTGAGATAAATACCGAACTGTGCTTTGTTGCCCAAGACAATGCAGACAACTCATGGTATTTGGATTCTGGATGCACAGAACATTTGACAAAGAGTCGTGATTTGCTGAAGAACGTACGAACACTCGAAAAACCCATCCAGATCAGAAGTTCAAAATCAGGCACATTCTTGATTGCCAGAGAAATAGGGGATCTTACTATTGAAGCTATCGTAAGAGAGCAAAAAAATCTTGTTACGATTAATAATGTACTTCTAGTCCCAAATTTAGAGTTTAACTTACTGTCAGTGAGGAAATTGGATATCATTGGCCTGAAGATTGTATACGAAAATGGAAAAGAAAATATTTACAATAAAAACAAACTGATCGCGGTGGCACATCGTAAAGAGAAATTATATAAGTTAGCCTTCAGTGCACTAAATGCCGAGTGTGCTGCTGTGACAGCAACCATTAGAGAAACCTCTGAATTATGGGACAAAAGATTGGGACACATTGGCAGAACCGGTCTCGAAAAAGTAAAACATTTGTTTGATGGAATTCAAGTAAATCTGGATCAAAATCCACGCATATGCTCAGTATGTGTAGAAGGAAAACAGACAAGATTAGCGCATGCCCAGTCGAGGACAAGGTCTACCAGACCACTGCAACTTGTGCATAGTGATTTAATGGGGCCAATTCAAACTGAGGCATATAATGGAAAAAGATATGTCCTAACTTTCATAGATGATTATACACACTTTGTTGTAGTTTATCTGCTCAATGCAAAGTCTTAGGTCTTCGAACGTTTCAAAGAATATGAAGCAATGGTCAACAGCCACTTTGAACGAAAAATAAGCAGATTTCGATGTGACAATGGGCGAGAATATCTTTCAAGCGAAATGATTAAATATTTCAAGAACAGAGGCATTCAGTACAAATTAACCATTAGATACACTCCACAACAAAACGGAGTAGCGGAGAGAATGAACCGCACTCTGATGGAAAAGGCGAGATGTATGCTACTTGGTTCTAAGATGGAAAAATACTTGTGGACTGAGAGGTCTATTTTGTAACTCTTAACGATCTCGCTAGAGCATCGTTAAGTTACGATAATCGTTCCCATAACGATTTTGGGACTGATAGCGATTTTGTAACATCTATCGTCTCGTTACATAGCGATCGTATCGTTAGAATGTCATCGTTCCGGAACGATAGGTTTCAGCTCACCGTTAGAAATGTCAGAACACGTTAGAAAAGTATTTATACAATGAAGAGGAACGTTTTGGTGCAAATATGGGTAGAGAAGGTAAATGTAAGTAATTAATGTATGTTTGGATGAGGTTGATAACTTATTATATATTTTTTTTACTGCAGAGACAGAATGAGAAATTTGTCTCGGAGATGTAAACGACCCTTTGATCGTTCGAGAAGAAACCTTTATTAGGAAGACCTACCAACTGTAATGGGAAGCGGCGAGAGATACATTTCCAGAAATACTGCCGCAGAGTTCTGTATTATTCACCAGAAGTTGCAGGAAAAATTATATACTCATGTGCTATTTCACACAACATCTTACGCATAAGAAATATCGAAAATGACGAGATCAATATTGTCTATGACAAGGAGAACGATAATAATGAATAACTTGAATATGAAGAACACAATTTACTACAGGAATGGCATATCACAAGAAATAATTTAATAATACAGCATTTTCAATAATATATTTATTATTTTTTTTTACAACATAATGAAATTATTAAACAGTTCCTCTTTCATATAGTCTTAAATTTCTGGCCTTCTTTCAAACATTGAATTTCCAATCTACAAATCTCTGGAACACACAGTGACGTTTACTTACCAGGCAGTACATTGTAACTAATTACGATAATTAATTACACATACCTCTCTGAACTGCTGAACACTTTTTTGTGGTCCTCCCACAGAATTTAGTTTTGCTACCAACCCTTCCCATATCTTTTCTAAAAGATCTGGCTTGTCCGCTACGAACTTTTGGGCCCTAAAATCTACATTACCTTCTAACTCCTCCACATACAACTCATGTTGCTGTTGGGTAATACGCTGGGCCATTTTACGTTTTTCCATTGCTCCCGTGAACGTATTGTAAACTGAATTTCGTGTTAGTGTGATTATTTTGATGTTTTTCTTTTATAATTATTGTTTACTTATATGTTATAAGTTCACAAATTTGTCCAAACTTCAATCAGTAGCAAAACAAATGTCACATGTCACAACAGAGAACAACGTAATCTACACGCTACACAACTTTAAATACTACCGATTCTAAAAACATTAGATTCATCGTTCCGCTAACGATTTCAAAACTTTACGATTACGATAGTGTTTATAAAATTGGAAATTTGTACAATCTCGCTAAACTGATTTTACGATTGCTTCTAACGATTATCGTTTGGGAACGAGATCGTTCTGGAGCGATAAATTACAAAAGAGACCCCTGAAGCCATCTTAACAGCAGCGTATCTAATAAATAGGTCTCCAACTTTAGCCTTAAAAAATCAAGTGCCTGCAGAGCTATGGTACGGTAAGAAGCCTAATTTGAACAAACTTAGGGGTCTATTTTGTAATTTATCGCTCCAGAACGATCTCGTTCCCAAACGATAATCGTTAGAAGCAATCGTAAAATCAGTTTAGCGAGATTGTACAAATTTCCAATTTTATAAACACTATCGTAATCGTAAAGCTTTGAAATCGTTAGCGGAACGATGAATCTAATGTTTTTAGAATCGGTAGTATTTAAATTTGTGTAGCGTCTAGATTACGTTGTTCTCTGTTGTGACATGTGACATTTGTTTTGCTACTGATTGAAGTTTGGACAAATTTGTGAACTTATAACATGTAAGTAAACAATAATTATAAAAGAAAAACATCAAAATAATCACACTAACACGAAATTCAGTTTACAATACGTTCACGGGAGCAATGGAAAAACGTAAAAGGGCCCAGCGTATTACCCAAGAGTAACATGAGTTGTATGTGGAGGAGTTAGAAGGTAATGTAGATTTTAGGGCCCAAAAGTTCGTAGCGGACAAGCCAGATCTTTTAGAAAAGATATGGGAAGGGTTGGTAGCAAAACTATTCTGTGGGAGGACCACAAAAAAGTGTTCAGCAGTTCAGAGAGGTATGTGTAATTAATGAATCTCCCGAACACTCTTTTTAAAAATGTGTACTTTAATATAATTTATCGTACAACTATTAGCAATTATTCTGCTTACATCAACACTTTGGTTATGACAAAGTGAACATCTTGTTTAGTCATGACCAATCAATTATGAGAACCGAGATGTTTAATCTTTATAAATACTGTTACACAATAAACCATAACCTCTGTGTTTTTTAGTACACCAAGAATATAACATAGGGCACTCTAATTACAATGTACTGCCTGGTAAGTAAACGTCACTGTGTGTTCCAGAGATTTGTAGATTGGAAATTCAATGTTTGAAAGAAGGCCAGAAATTTAAGACTATGTGAAAGAGGAACTGTTTAATAATTTCATTATGTTGTAAAAAAAATAATAAATAAATTATTGAAAATGCTGTATTATTAAATTATTTCTTGTGATATGCCATTCATGTAGTAAATTGTGTTCTTCATATTCAAGTTCTTCATTATTATCGTTCTCCTTGTCATAGACAATATTGATCTCGTCATTTTCGATATTTCTTATGCGTAAGATTGTGTGAAACAGCACATGAGTATGTAATTTTTCCTGCAACTTCTGGTGAATAATACAGAACTCTGCGGCAGTATTTCTGGAAATGTGTCTCTCGCCGCTTCCCATTACAGTTGGTAGGTCTTCCTAAAGGTTTCTTCTCGAACGATCAAGGGGTGGTTTACATCTCTTAAGACCCGAGACAAATTTCTCATTCTGTCTCTGCAGTAAAAAAAATATATAATAAGTTATCAACCTAATCCAAACATACATTAATTACTTACATTTACCTTCTCTACCCATATTTGCACCAAAACGTTCCTCTTCATTGTATAAATACTTTTCTAATGTGTTCTGACACTTCTAACGGTGAGCTGAAACCTATCGTTCCGGAACGATGACATTCTAACGATACGATCGCTATGTAACGAGACGATAGATGTTACAAAATCGCTATCAGTCCCAAAATCGTTATGGGAACGATTATCGCAAGTTAACGATGCTCTAGCGAGATCGTTAAGAGTTACAAAATAGACCTCTTATTAGAGGTCTATTTTGTAACTCTTAACGATCTCGCTAGAGCATCGTTAGCTTACGATAATCGTTCCCATAACGATTTTGGTACCGATGGCGATTTTGTAACATCTATCGTCTCGTTAGATAGCGATCGCATCGTTAGAATGTCATCGTTCCGGAACAATAGGTTTCAGTTGACCGTTAAAAGTGTCAGAACACGTTAGAAAAATATTTATACAATGGAGAGGAACGTTTTGGTGCAAATATTGGTAGAAGTAGAGAGAAGGTAAGTGTAATTAATGTATTTTTGGATTGGGTTATTATATTTTTTTTTACTGCAGGGACAGAATGAGAAATTTGTCTCGGTTTTTAAGAGATGTAAACGACCCCTTCTTCGTTCCAAAAGAAACCTTTAGGAAGACCTGCCGACTGTCAAGGCAAGCGGCGAGGGATGTATTTCAAGAAATACTGCCGCGAATGGAACGAGGAAGGAGGGCAACAAGAACTCCGTCAGTTGTAAGATTTATGGTTTCCTTACATTTCTTTGCCCAAGGAAGTTACCAAAAATCTGTGGGCAAAGATCAACACTGCGCCGTCTCGCAAAGTGTAGTCAGCAAATCTCTGAAGGAGGTAACAAACTTTTAGTGGAAATTGCTCCAAGATACATACACTTTCCCAGAGATATGCAAGAGGCTGTCGCCGTGAAAGCGGGATTTTACGAAAAATTAATTATCGTGCGTGCAACCTGCTCGTGCACCTGCACTTACATACTAACTAAGTGTTTTTGGCAATTTTTAAACAACTGCTGTATACAGATATCAAGTAAGTCCGCTTATAACTCACACTTTTTGTTGTACTTGAGTTTCTTGCTTTTTCACTTGAACTTTTTCACTCTTAACCTTACTCTTTTTCTAATTTAATTAATTCCTTACACTGACCTATTGTTTTACATTTTTGTTTTTTCCGTGGTCCTCTTGTTTGTGCTCAAAGTCACCGCGACCGACCCCGCGAGTGTGAAAAGTGACCTTGTTCTTCGTTTCTTTCCTTTTTCCCAAAACGATTTTTTTTCACTTACTTTTTTTTCTTATTTTTCACATCATCATGCGTTGTGTAAAATGTAAAAGCGAAATTGATGAATCAAAAGTCAACTCGTTTATCAAGTGTGATAGATGTAACAAATTTTTTCACATTCCTTGTTCTGAGCTCACTGCACCTGAGGTTAAATGTCTGGAGTCTAGGCCCGCTTCAAAACGTCGTATGAAATACATCTGCCTCGACTGCGAGCAGGGTGTACACCAAGTACCAAAGCTGATTGCTATGGTTCATGATCTGCAGGTTGAAATTGAAAAATTAAAATCTCTTAATACCACCGCGTTAGAGTCTGCCAGTTCGTCTACTTGTAATGATTCATCGTTGTTGACGCTTGAAAAAATTGTGCAGGAAATCTCGGAGAGAAGCAAGCGTGAATGCAATCTCATAATTTATAACGTTCAAGAACCAGAGGGATTATCTAAACAAGACCAGACCACATCGGACATGATATTGGTGAATGACATGCTGATCCAGTTAAATATTACTCAACCAGCGTCACACCCTCTTCGTCTTGGTAAATTCATAGCTTCAGCTACCTATCGGAGTCGTCCTCTTCGTGTACGGTTGAACTCAGTCAATGATGTCGTTACGGTGTTGAAAAAATTCAAAAATCTTCAAGGTTTAGATAAATGGAATAATATTCGTGTATCCAGGGATCGCACTCCAATGCAAATAAACTTGTATAAATCTGTGAAAGAGGAATTGGGTCGTCGTTTATCTTTGGGTGAAAATAATCTAAAAATAATTTATCGCAACGGAATTCCCACTATTATTACTCAGGAAAACTAATACAGTCCAACAGGTCTAGACCTTCCTTCACCTTATATTATCAAAATGTTCATAGTTTAGTTTCCAAATCACATAATTGTTACGTCAGTTCCTGTGACTTGTCTTATGATATCATTGCGTTAAGTGAAACATAGTTGAATGATTCTGTTTATAATACTGAGTTGTTTCCATCCCACTATCATGTTGTACGATGTGACAGAAAGTTTTCCACTGTAGGTCGCACCAGGGGTGGTGGAGTTCTTGCTGCTTTCTCTGAACTTATCAATGCTGATGCTGTTGACACTACGGTTTTAACCAACATGGTTCCACTGATTGATATAATTATTTGCAGATGTTCTGTTGGTAACCTTAAATTCTTACTTATTGTTATCTACATACCTCCGGACATATCGTCTCATGACCTTGAATTGTTTTTTAATGCGCTAGAAACGTTCATACTAAACGATGAAATCATACTCGTAGGTGACTTTAATGTGCCCCATTTTATACAGGAGGGCTTTAACTGCCCTAAAACCTACACTCTAAAACAATTTTGTGATACTGGTCAACTTGTACAGAGTAATTCAATTCTTAATTTTAATGGAAACATGTTGGATTTAATTTTTTCAGACCTTAACATTGACATCTCAGTTAAACACTCTGATCCGCCTCTCCTACATGAAGATCCTCATCATCCGGGACTACACATGACTTTACAATTTCCTCTTCGCCTACATACCGATCAGTTTCCTTCTGCAGCAAACTCTTGTTACAACTGGAGGAAAGTTGACCTTTTTAAGCTCTATAATGATCTTCATAACATCAATTGGTCAGTTGTTAAACAAGCCGTTGATGTAAACGTAGCGGTGGACACCTTTTATTCTAAGCTCTATATGACCATGGATTTGACTGTTCCTAAGTATCGGCCTGCTTCTTCGAAATTTCCTCCTTGGATATCTCCAAAAATTAGACGTGATATTAGAACTAAAGACTTTCTAAGACGTAAATGGAAGGAAACAAATAACCCAGAATACTATAACGAATTTAGAAGGCTCAGAGCAAGAATTAAAATTCAAATTTCCAATGGTTATCGATCTTACGTAAGTCGTGTAGAACAAAACGTCAAATCAGACCCATCACAGTTATGGAGTTTTCTGCATCTCAAACAGGGCACATCCAGAATTCCTACCCAACTAATAGACAATGCCAACAATAATTTCACGGAACCTCAAGCAATAGTCAATGCATTTGCTACGACATTTTCAAAAGTTTACACTAGTGATAATGCCCCATCTATGGATTCTACTGATTGTACTCGCTCATTTACCATTAATTCTGTTAGTGAACAAGATCTCATTATCATTATGTCTAAATTTTCTACCAAACTTACTGCAGGTGATGATCTGATTCCCAGTTTTTTAGTACACGACTGCAAATATGCATTTTCTGAACCTCTCACTATAATAATTAATTTAGCACTACGAAGTAATACCTTCCCCGATCGATGGAAACGCGCAAGAATTAGTCCGATTCATAAAAAAGGCAAATCATCAGCTCTTGATAATTACCGTCCTATCGCAATATTATCCAATTTTGCTAAAGTTTTTGAACAGGTGCTATATGGCCGCATTTATGAAAACGTCCGTTCTTACATCTCACCTAATCAACATGGCTTCATGTCTGGAAGATCAACTATTACTAACTTGGCAGTTTTAACTCAAGAATTATGTGTTACCATTGATAATTGTTCTCAAATGGACGTAATCTACACCGACTTCTCTCATGCTTTTGATACCCTACCACACAATACACTACTTTACAAACTTAGCAATTTTGGTTTGTCCTGTTCACTCCTTGAACTAATTCGTTCTTACCTGTACAATAGGCGCAATTATGTTTTTTATAACGGTTTCAAATCTTTCGAGTTTGTGTCAACATCTGGTGTGCCGCAGGGCTCTAACTTGGGACCTCTATTCTTCAATTTATTTATCAATGATTTACTGCAATCCTTGACTTGTCGTTTGCTGGCTTATGCTGATGATCTTAAAATATTTTCAGGAATATCTTCCAATGAAGACACAGAACTTCTACAGGATAACCTATGTACTATTGCGGAATGGTGTTCTTCTAATGGCCTTAGCTTAAACATAAAAAAGTGTTCCTTTGTTTCGTACACTCGAAAATCAAAACCTGTCTTATCAACATACATATTTCATCAATGGACACATGTTAGAAAAGCTGGATTCCATAAAAGATCTTGGGATAACGTTTGACAGTCATTTGACATTTGATCTGCACCTTGAAGAAATGTGTCACTCAGCTAATAAGTCGCTTGGTTTTATTATGAGAATATCCAAATTTTTCACTGATACTGGATTGCTAAAATCGTTATTTTCTGCATTTGTATTAAGCAAGTTAGAGTACGGCTGCCTAATTTGGTATCCTTTGTATTTATGTCATCATGCTTTAATTGAACGAATTCATAAGAAATTTCTGAAGTTTCTCTCCTTCAAGTTGGATGGCATTTATCCCCAAAGGGGTACAGATATGGGTGGTCTTATACAACGTCATAAAATGTCGTCACTTTTAATGCGGCGGGATAAGTTATGTGCAAATTTTTTAGTTAAACTTGTTAATAATAAGATTGATTGCGCCGATTTACTTTTTTGTGTCAATTTTAACATACCGCGAATCTCATCTAGGCACGCAACTACTTTCCGAACCACAAGAGCTCGCACCAACGTTCTCCGCCGTGCTCCAGTTACAACAATGTGCCGTTGCGCCGACAACCTCTTTGAAGACGTGTTTATTTTGAAATAATGTAATTTTTACTCCTTTTTGGTATCCTCATCTAATTTTCTTTTCTTTTATTGCCATTATTAATGTTTATTTGATTGCATAATTATAAATTAGTTAGTTAGTTTTTGTCCTCTAATTAGGTTCATTATGTTAACCTGTTGGACAAATAAATATTATTATTATTAATATTATTATTATTAATATTATTAAAAATTTGGGTTTCCCGGTATAGAGGGATGCATTGACGGAACTCATATTCTGATTTTTCCCCCTCCTTCAGAACATCCTGTTCATCCTGGCAGAGTGTATGGGAACAGAAAGAACAGTCATTCCATAAACTGTCAGCTAATATGCGACTCTAATTTGAAAATTTTAAATATCAATGTTCGTTTTCCCGGGTCAGTTCACGACAGTGCCGTTTGGATGATGAGTGATGTTAAGGAAATTATGAGAAGCAACCATATGCAGGGCGATAGAACAACATGGCTTTTAGGAGATTCAGGGTATCCTTTAGCACCGTTTCTTTTGACCCCTATCATTGGAGCCGAAGATAATACACCAGAGGGCCGTTACAACAAAGCACATACTCGTGCGAGGAACTGTGTTGAACGTTGTATTGGTCTGCTGAAATCATATTTTTTACACTCATGACTTTTTTTGATAGCTTTCGCGCATTCACCAGAGTGCGGGAGGTCGAACTTCCCGCACACGTGCATTTAACTTCCCGTTTCCATGGTAACCTTAAAATACTCGGGTAGTGTCAACATTGTGACGTGTTGACGGCGCTGTCAATGGCGTTGTTTATAAATAACTCACAGTTAATCTCTTCAGTTTAAAGGTTTATTCGTCGCAAAAAATATTGTACGCAACACGTTCGTGAGCCTGCTTCCCGCATGAACGCTTGTTTGAGGCACGACCGAAGGGAGTGCCGCATTTGCGTGAATGCGGGAAGCAGGCTATCCCGAACTAGTTGCGTAAATTACTATTAGATGTTTGCTCAAAGGCAGAGTTCTGCACTATTCACCAGAAGTTGCAGGAAAAATTATATACTCATGTGCTGTTTTACACAATATCTTACGGATAAGAAATATTGAAAATGACGAGATCAACATTGTCTATGACAATGAGAACGACAATAATGAAGAACACAATTTACTGCATGAAGGGCGTATCACAAGAAATAATTTAATACTACAACATTTTCAATAATATATTTATTTTTTTTAAACAAAATAATTAAACTATTAAACAGAATTGTCCAAAACATCAAAATTTACACTAGGATATTTTAATTTCAATTTCATTTCCTTTAAGAACACTTCACGCTTTTTTAACGCAACCAATTCTTTTAAGTTATTATTAATTTCTTCTAAAGTTTCGTCATTTTTTTCCAGGGCTGATTTTAGTGACGAACTCAACGTTTTATTTTTATATATTTTTTTTTGGACAGGTTTATCTTTGGATGTCGAAGGAATGACGTTGGGTGTAGTATCTGTTTCAATGGGATCACCGGGATCATCAAGGTCTACACTGTTATCACTGCCATGACCTAGGACTTTATTAAAAAAAATGTAATTAAATATTGAAAGAACGCTGTTGTAAAGGATACAGATACATACTTAATACGATTATGACTCCAAAGTATTACTGCCCATTCACAATGGACATAAGGCATACAAGTACATAAAGCTTACATGAATATATAAAGTTGAAACGATGGAAAACGAATACGCAAACGTATTCACAGTGGACGAACTTAATTCTTATGCTTATGAACGTTTTATGTAATCCTTGTGTGCGTACACAAAGTTGAAGTAAGTTCAACTTTGTGCACAGATTATGTAAAAATTATGTTAAAATCTAGGGACTTTTCAATGCTGCTATTGAATTCCCTTTAACAGGTGGCACTTGGCACATCGCAGCCTATGCTTAGCCGGCAGTTATTCTGTTCTGCGTTTGCGCAGTTTAACAATTCTTACAGAGTTCACTCTGTCCACTGTGAACGTACATAAGCATAAGCCAGACACAAACCAAAAACGTAAATTATGTTATGCTCTCGTTCTTATGCCTTATGTCAATTGTGAATGGGCAGTTAGAAGATAATGTTCTAAAAACTACTTAACCAATCAACACATTATATGCACTATTATCTTTAGCTGAACTATACCAAAACAATTTTTCCACATGAACTCGTGCCATATTTTTCACGAATAATGTGTCTTTGTTTTATTATTCAACATTTTTCAAACAAATATTTTTTATACTTACATTGGTACACCTAATTCAGGTAACGAAACCAACCTCGCAACAACGACTTTCCCCGTAATACCTAGGAGTCGCTGCTCCAGGTCTGTTAAACTACCTGCAGCAGCTTCTCTACCTCCAGTTCCTCTTTCATACAGTCTTAGAGGTCTATTTTGTAACTCTTAACGATCTCGCTAGAGCATCGTTAACTTACGATAATCGTTCCCATAACGATTTTGGGACTGATAAGATGTTCACTTTGTCATAATCAAAGTGTTGATGTAAGCAGAATAATTGCTAATAGTTGTACGATAAATTATAGTAAAGTACACATTTTTAAAAAGAGTTACCTCTCTGAACTGCTGAACACTTTTTTTGTGGTCCTCCCACAGAATTTAGTTTTGCTACCAACCCTTCCCATATCTTTTCTAAAAGATCTGGCTTGTCCGCTACGAACTTTTGGGCCCTAAAATTTACATTACCTTCTAACTCCTCCACATACAACTCATGTTACTCTTGGGTAATACGCTGGGCCCTTTTACGTTTTTCCATTGCTCCCGTGAACGTATTGTAAACTGAATTTTGTGTTAGTGTGATTATTTTGATGTTTTTCTTTTATAATTATTGTTTACTTACATGTTATAAGTTCAAAAATTTGTCCAAACTTCAATCAGTAGCAAAACAAATGTCATATGTCACAACAGAGAACAACGTAATCTAGACGCTACACAAATTTAAATACTACCGATTCTAAAAACATTAGATTCATCGTTCCGCTAACGATCTCAAAGCTTTACGATTACGATAGTGTTTATAAAATTGGAAATTTGTACAATTTCGCTAAACTGATTTTACGATTGCTTCTAACGATTATCGTTTGGGAACGAGATCGTTCCGGAGCGATAAATTACAAAATAGACCCCTTTAAATTCCTCGCCTTCTTCCTAACATTAAATTTCCAATCTGCAAATCTCTGGAACACAGTGAAATTTACTTGGGTACCAGACATACGTAACATTATAATTAGATTGTCCTATGTTATATTCTTGGTGTTGTACTAAAAAATACAGAGGTGATGGTTTATAGTGTAACAGTATTTATAAACATAAAACTTCTCAGTTCTCATAATTGACTGATAATGAGTAACCACTATGTTCACTTCATCTAAAACAAAAGTAGGTGTTGGTGTAAGCAGAATAATTGCTAAGTGTAGTATAAATTATAGTAAAGTACACATTTTTAAAAATAGTGTTTGGGTGATTAATTACACATACCTCTCTCCACTGCTTAACACTTTTCTGTGGTCCTCCCACAGAATTGAGTTTGGCCACCAACCCTTCTCAGATTTTTTCCAAAAGATCTGGCTTGTCTGCTACGAACTTTTGGGCCCTAAAATCGGCGTTACTCTCTAACTCGTGCACATAAAGCTCGTATTGCTGTTGAGTGATACGCTGGGCCCTTTTACGTTTGTCCATTGCTTCAGTGAACGTATTGTAAACTGAATTTCGTGTTAGTGTGATTATTTTGATGTTTTTCTTTCATAATTATTGTTTACTTACATGCTATAAGTTATAACTTCACAAAATTTTACTAACTTTCAAAACAAATGTCACACAGAGAACAGCGTAATCCACAGTCTACACAAATTCAAATACTACCGATTCTAAAAACATTAGATTCATCGTTCCGCTAACGATTTCAAAACTTTACGATTACGATAGTGTTTATAAAATTTTACAATCTCGCTAAACTTATTTTTTGCACGACCATTGCTTTTTCGATCATTTACCGTACAGATTTCCATAGCAGTAAGTTCAGTTTACGGGTTGCTACGACTAACAACCAAGAGGAGAACGGTAAGCAAATTACTTACTGTTCAGCTGAACGGTAAGTAATCACGCATTCAAGATTTTTTTTATTTTAAATTCCATGCTTGTTCGACTTCGATATTTTCGCTTTCAGAATCACTCATGATTGATATTTTAAGCAAATAAATCACTCACTAATAGTCGCGGAAAGAAAATTAACTCGAAATCAAGCCAGATCAAATCTAAATGGACAGCGGTCAAAATGGAAACTGATTTTTAAAATTGTTGTTTATATTAATCGAAACCATAGTAACAAATTTTAAATTAAAAAAAAAGACCTCGTTGATGTTTGATATAAATTCTTTCAATTTATGAATTTGATAAAAAGACGCAAATCTTTTGATGGTCGTACAAAAAATAGTATAAGCATCACGAACGTTAAAGGGGTTTACTGGTCTCAGACAAATTGGAGACGTCGCTTCGCTCCGTCTCCGAACTTTTGCCTTCGACCAGTAAACACCCCTTACCGTTCTTAATACTTAATATACTATTACGATTGCTTCTAACGATTATCGTTTGGGAACGAGATCGTTCTGGAGCGATAAATTACAAAATAGACCTCTTAGAGTGTTTGGATGTATAGCATATTTACGACTGCCAAACGAACTCATAAAGGGGAAGCTAGACTCTAGAACCAGAACCTGCTTCATGCTAGGATATTGTTCAAATGGCTATCGGCTCTGGTGCTCACAAGAAAAACGTGTTATTTTTGGTAGAGATATTACATTTGATGAAACGAAGTTTGCAGCCGAAGAACCAACATTCTATGAAGAACAGAGGCCTGAAGAAAAAATCGAAGAAGTTGCACAAGAAACTATTGAGGAAGATATAGAGCAAGCCACTGAAGATTTCGAAGAAACATCAGAAACTGAACGTAGACACAGTAATAGGAAGAAAACTACACCAAAGTATTTGGAAGACTACGATACTTTCACAGTTGCCCTGGGTGCATCCATTGATGATGTACTACTGACATATGAAGACATCCAAGGAAGACCTGACTCTGAGAGCTGGTAAAAAGCAGTCAGTGAAGAAATGACATCACTATTGAAAAATGAAACATGGACACTTGAAGAATTACCTGAAGGAAAAAGGGCAATAGACTGCAAATGGGTGTTCAAAATAAAACAAAATGGACTGCTCCCAGCGACCAGGTCTTGATTATGGCGAGACGTATGCGCCAGTAGCTCGTCTGAACCCTGTGAGAATATTGTTGTCACTAATAAATGAAAAGGGTTTAGTGGCTGAACAACTCGATGTGTAAAATGCCTTCCGACATGGCTACATTGATGAAGAAATCTATATGAAACCCCCCCCAGGATTCAACACTGCCTCAAACTCAGTGTGCAAGTTACAAAAATCGCTGTATGGGTTAAAGCAAGCCCCTCGCGCGTGGAATTCACGTTTTGACGAATCCTTAAAGAAGCTGTCGTTTAAAAGGTCAGAGAACGACTAGTGTCTTTATATGAAGAAAACCGACTAGAATGAAATTTATCTTCTTCTGTATGTCGATGACATTATTCTCGCGGCAAACGACTATGAATCTCTGATTACTGTTAAGGAAAAACTTAAATAAGAGTTTAATATGACAGATCTAGGAAAACTGCGAATGTTTCTGGGCATTGAAATAAATCGGTCTGATGACGGTATGTTCCTGAGCCAGCAAGTCTACACTCGACAAATACTGAAGAAATTCGGGATGGAAGAGTGCAAAGCAGTAAGGACTCCCATGGTAATAAAACCTGGAAATGACGGTGGAGAAAATGAATCAGTTCCAGAGAAGCCCTTTCGAGAGTTAATTGGAAGTCTCATGTTCCTCATGCTAAACACCAGACCCGACATCAGTGCTGCGATAAATTTCTACAGCCGATTCCAAAGCAATCCAAAACGTTGTCATTGGATTGGATTAAAGAGAATTCTGCGATGTCTCCAAGGTACAGCAGATCATGGTCTCTTCTACCCAAAAGAAGGGAGATCACCATTAACCTGTTATGCAGACTCCGACTGGGCAGGAGGAGCAGACCGGAAGTCCACCTCAGGCTTCCTAATTGAAGTTTTTGGAGCCACTGTCTGTTGGGCAACCAAGAAACCGACCACTGTCGTCTTATCGTCTACGGAGGCTGAGTATGTAGCGCTAGCAACTGCCACTACTGAACTCCTGTGGTTGAGAAATATTGCGAGAGATTTGGGTATACATGTGGAAGAACCAATTGTAGTGTACGAAGATAATCAGTCCTGTATTCATACTTTGCGCAAGTGGGAACACCAACGTCTGAAACACATTGACGTGAAGTACAACTTTTTGAAAGATTTGTACCAGAACAAAACCATTGATTTTCGATACATCCCATCCGAAGATCAGAAGGCCGACATCCTTACTAAGGCGCTGGGAACGAATCAATTTAGTAAACTTTGTAAAAAAAATAGGTGTTAGGCCGCTGTAAACACAATCGCATTACTTTTTGTTTGTCTTAATTTTAAGGTTTGTTAACGATCATGTTAATGATAAAATGACATGTAAATATTATTTAAGGTTATGAAAAATCAAATTGAGGGAGGGTGTTGATAGGTGCATGTTTGGCGCCACAATTTGAATTTGTGTATTTAGGAACTTTAGCAATAAGTAACTGGTGTAAGGCATGCCGTGTCATCGGCACCAGGATAAACAAGAAGATTTGGTACGCTGTCTCTTCCGCCATTTTGGCACTCAAAATACAGTCCAGAGCTAGTGACCAATAGATGGCGCATACGTGATTCAGTGACTGTCAGATTAAACGTCAACTTTGACAAGTACTACTTTTCTTTTCCACGAACGAATTGTTGATATTTAGAAAGATCGAAAGATGAGGCGGTGCGTTATTTGTGGCCGTGTAAAATTGCTTAACAGCGATAAGACGCTATTTAAAGTTCCTTCGGTAATGTATTTAATGTAGACAGCCGCTTTCACACATCGCAACTCTGCTGTACTCTTGGCTTGTTTTAGCATTTTTGCTTGATTTTTTTTTGTCTTTATAACATTTTTTTGTTTAGGAATTCCAATCTACACCAAAAATCTTGTGATTTCAACATTTTGGAGTCAGCAGGAAACAAATTTAACCAAGCATAGACGAACGCAGTGATCGCAATTGTTTTATACTTCGTCTTTATGTTTAATTTGCATTTTACAAGTAAAACGTATTGCTGTTTATAAAATGAACTGTTTATTGTCTTTCAGATTTATCATGCGAATAAATTAACCTCTAGTTTTAACGAAGAGCGCGCCTATGACATGTCATCATATCCAGATCTCGATTCAGATGCTCCAGACAGAAATCTTAACTTTTTATTTTAAAGCACAAAAACATCTTGACTTTGAATGTTTGGAGAATTGTGTGTTTTAATTTTCTGAGGCTTAGAAGTATATTACCAATATTTCGTTTCCACCTTCTAGGTTATGTTTGAAAATAAATAAATAAATTTCATCAATTTTTTCAAATATAATATAACAAGTGGTCTGATTTTTTCCGACAAAATTTGTGACACAAATTAACGAGTAGCTGTTGCGACGAAAATCACACGAGTCGACGAAGGAGACGAGTGTGATTTTCCAAAAGCAACAGCTACGAGTTAATTTTCACACAAATTTTGCAGAAAAAATCAGATCACGAGTTATATTCGGCTTGACAATCCAAAGAGAAAATTTTTATTTACTTTTTACGGACAATAATTCACATAATTTATAGTTAGCGTATTCGTTGAGTAACCATACCTACTTAGTCTAAATAGTAACAAAACAACAAAATAAAACGTAAATAAATTTCTAAACATCAAATTTTGTGTGTGCTGCCGGTTGATTTTCTTAATTCTGGGAGCAAGATTTGGTAATAAGACTGTGTATGAAATTCGAAATGCAGTGAAAGAAAGTCAGTGCCGAAAGACCGCAAGAACGCAAGATTCAATTTGAAAGCAGTTTACAGAATTTTGTGAAATACGCAAGTTTTCTCTAAATAAAGCAGTCGAAATGAACGAGGTGGCCAGTATTTTGGAAGATTATGCCTTTAACGCCAACAGAAAAGTAATTTGTATTATCGTTTTTTTTATTAAAGTTTATTTGACAAGTTTGACAAATTAATTTGACATAATTTATTTCGCTGAAAAACAGTGTTGTTGCCTGACAGAAGAATGTTTTTTCACTGACAATCCAACTCGAAAATTTTTAACCAATACAATGGCAGAATTGTTTGAAATTTGTCCAATGGCATTCACCGAAAAATTTTTTCAGTGAAAAAACATTCTTCTGTCAGGCAACAACACTGTTTTTCAGCGAAATAAATTATGTCAAATTAATTTGTCAAACTTGTCAAATGAACTTTAATAAAAAAAACGATAATACAAATTACTTTTCTGTTGGCGTTAAAGGCATAATCTTCCAAAATACTGGCCACCTCGTTCATTTCGACTGCTTTATTTAGATGAAACTTGCGTATTTCACAAAATTCTGTAAACTGCTTCCAAATTGAATCTTGCGTTCTTGCGGTCTTCCGGCACTGACTTTCTTTCACTGCATTTCGAATTTCATACACAGTCTTATTACCAAATCTTGCTCCCAGAATTAAGAAAATCAACCAGCAGCACACACAAAATTTGATGTTTAGAAATTTATTTACGTTTTGCCTTGTTGTTTTGTTACTATTTAGACTAAGTAGGTATGGTTACTCAACGAATACGCTAACTATAAATTATGTGAATTATTGTCCGTAAAAAGTAAATAAAAATTTTCTCTTTGGATTGTCAAGCCGAATATAACTCGTGATCTGATTTTTTCTGCAAAATTTGTGTGAAAATTAACTCGTAGCTGTTGCTTTTGGAAAATCACACTCGTCTCCTTCGTCGACTCGTGTGATTTTCGTCGCAACAGCTACTCGTTAATTTGTGTCACAAATTTTGTCGGAAAAAATCAGACCACTTGTTATATTATATTTGAAAAAATTTTTCGGTGAATGCCATTGGACAAATTTCAAACAATTCTGCCATTGTATTGGTTAAGAATTTTCGAGTTGGATTGTCCATGAAAATTACTGACAGAAGTCATATAACAATTAATTGAAGGTCATTAACTCAAAAAGTACACCTGAACATTGCCACAGAACAATTTTGGTTGTATAGTCGACAGCCTCAGATTACATTTTGTTTTTTCTTTAGGTAGGTAGTCACATGAGGCGTGATTGACGAGTTCTATGCTTGTTTTTGCTATTTTTTTGGAGACGTGCAATCTTTTGTAACTGGTTCCATGTCTTTAGTTATCAGAGTGTTTAATCTGTACAATAAGAAGTTTAATTGTGTTTTCAGAATTTGAATAAACTAAGTCTGTGGAGAAATTCTGCCGGCTTTGCGTTTCAAATGAACACTTTCATTTGCATGGAGCACTTTGAACCTCGTTGTATTAATGAATTTTATAACAATAACAAGCTGGTTAGAAGAACCTTAGACTGCAACGCACTACCTACTTTAAATTTAGGATCAACATCTTCTCACCTGAGTC
This sequence comes from Zophobas morio, assembly GCF_036711695.1. NCBI lineage: Eukaryota > Metazoa > Arthropoda > Insecta > Coleoptera > Tenebrionidae > Zophobas > Zophobas morio. Next base: position 8,169,018 of record NW_026972163.1, read on the forward strand.
ATTCATCCACTGTTCTCCCATCCTCATTCCATCAAGTGTACCATAACAAAAGAAAAGCTTTGACTAATAGGTAATACCAGTAGTACTAATAACTACCTAATCTATGTATCTATCTATGATCCAAGGTAGTGAAGTTTATTTTTTGTGACGATTGTGTGGTCATTTAGTCATACGGGTCGTAAAAAGTAAACTTCACTGCAGAGGTTTGCATTATTTATTTTTTTTAATCGGCAAAAATTAATTTATACAAGTATATAGCCCACTTTACACAGTCGAAATGTATAAGGCAATGGATTGTTTCATTGCCGATTAAAAAAAATCTGATAAGATACCTTAAACCTTACGTTACTGAAACACACCTACGCAATAAATAAAAAAAAATACACACCTCCAAATACCAACTTATTACATAAATATAGGGGCATTTTTGTAACTCTTGAGTACACACCACACTTTATGCCTAGTTTTTTGGCAAAGAAACCTTTAACATGTCCCACATGTATTCAATTAAGGGTTAAATATGATGTATGTTCAAAAATAAAAGATGCCTGTATATTATTTAATTTCAAACAAATTATAAATACGCATTTCACTATTTGCTAAAAACCTAAGAGTGTATGCAACAACAGGGGAGTGTCACATAGTGGGTATACCAAAGTGCAACCTGAGTACCTTTATGTGGCCCAGCCGTTTTTTAATCCTTCTGTTTTTTATACTTTAGGTAAAAACGCATAACGTAACTTTAACACATTTGAGAATGAATATCGTGTTGAGGGTAGATTGCGTAAATGTATGTCCCAATTTATTTTAAATATTTATTTTTTTCTAGTGCCATATCTGCCGAAACCGAAACCCAAGCCACCCTCCAGAGAGATCCCAGAAATTCATTATCCTCCACTAGCCTTGCGTCCTTGCCTTTATATCACCTTGTTAAAGACAATATCGATAAAGTAGTACAGTTATTACCTCTTCAATGGGGTATTCACCAAAATCTAGACACCATCGTTGTTAGCCACATAACGGGTGAAATTCCCAAAATCGACAAATCAGTTCTTATCGGAAAAGACGATATAAAAATTGTTTTGAATAACATTTGTCGTTCCGTTGATAAGAACTTTAACACCCTTGATGAACTGCTAGATTTTGTCAAGACTGTGGAAACCATCAAAACATGCGCGGGATCTGGTGTGGCTAATCAAGTCAGTCCGTTTTGTAGCGGGGAAAATCCAAGACAAAATACCTATCGTTGCCATTCTTGTGCACTACTTCGGAAAAAGCTATTAAAACCGCGATGGTCCCAAAATGATAATAAAAAAATTATTCTTAGAAAAAAAATTAACCAAAAATGTGTTAATTTAAGAAGACAGTTGCAGAGAAAGACACAGGCTGCAAAAAATCTGGAGAACAAAATGGCTACAATGAATAACATTGATGAATTACTTTCTAGGCTAACTGAAAATCAAAAATTAGTAGTCAAAATGTGTTTTGAGTCTGCAAATAGAAGACCAAAAGGGATGCGATATAGTAAAAACTGGATATATTCCTGTATACTTATACGGATTAAGAGTCCAAAACTAAGTATATCGCCATCTAAGGAATAGAGAACTGCTTCCGCTTCCTGCGCCTAGTACCATTGCGAAATACATAGGTCACATTGACAGTGAATATGGTTTCCAAACCAAAATGTTTGATCTCATTAAGGAAAAATGTAAATATCTGCCTGAATTTCAACGACATGGAACTTTAATGATTGATGAGTGCAAAGTGACTCCATCTAAGCATTTTGACAAAAATCGTTTGCGGGTTCTAGGTTTTGTTGATTTAGGAGAACACACTCCTGCCACTGAGCTGGACAAATTAGGGGACCACGTCTTGGTCAATATGTTCCAGTCTTTTGCGGGAAGAAATATGCAGGCTATTGCTTGTTTTTTATCACGGGGCAATGTTACAGGGAGCGTCCAGTCGAAATTAATTTTAGAAGCTACGATTTTGTGTGAGGCGGCCGGTCTATTTATTGATGTAATAACGTCTGATGGTGCTACCTGGAACAGGTCAATGTGGAAACATTTAGGTGCAGAGAATCCTAAAGCTCCGTGGTGTTTACACCCCTGCAACGAGGAGAGGAGGCTGAGAATGTGCTCTGATTTTTTACACCTATTAAAGTGTATCAGAAACAGACTCGTTTCCAAAAAGGAATTTCATGTTCCTGAGGGTAAAGTACGTCTAGCCCATTTTGACAGTTTACTTGAATATGATGCAAGGCACGAATTTAAATTAGCACCAAAATTAACCCGAAAACATTTGCATCCGGAGAACCACGAGAAGATGACAACACGGTATGCATTTCAACTGTTTAGTGGTACCGTTGCAGATGCTTTGACGCGGTTAAAGAACAGAAGTGTACCTGGTTTTCAAGACTGTGAGCCCACCATACAGTTCTGTATACGTATTAACGAATTGTCAGATATTTTAAATTCAAATAATTATTTCAATGCATTGAAAATCAATTCACCGGGACAAAAAACATTAGAAAACTTTTTAATTTACATGGACTTGTGGGAATCTTGTGCTGAGCCAGAACTCTACTTGACCAAATCAACATCAGATGGGTTAAAAGCTACAATACATACCACTTTAGATTTACTTAGGTATTGTACACAAGAATTAGGCTTTAAGTATCTAATGACCACAAGGATAAATCAAGATCCCCTTGAGCATTTCTTTGGACTGTTGCGTGATAGTGGCGGAACTAATAATAATGCAGAATCTTTGCAAATAGCTCAAATTTTTAGGTTGTTATCATTGTATTCTTTAGTAAAACCACCTCGCGGTAGCAACGTAACTGGAGGAAATATGCTTGATGTTTTGATCGGTGATTCAACAGATCTATTCCAGTATGGCGGGAAAAGTAATACAACTTTAACCAAAAAAGAGATTGACCTACATTTGGACAAAATTTTCGACGAAGATATTGGCCGTGGTGCCTCTGTTGAATTCAATGATAATGAGGAGGCATTTGCCTATGTATGTGGATATATTGTTCGCAAACATAAATTGGAAAAATGTCTAAATTGTGTCAAAACGCTTGATGGAGATGGTGTTGAATCGTTTAATACATTCATTACTTTACGGAGTAGAGGTCACTTGATATATCCATCTTGTCATCTTCTGACCTTACTTCAGGAAGTGGAAAACAATATCACTGAACATTTCACATCACAAATAAAACATGACACTTTTATTGATATTTTAAAATCATTGGAAATAAAAAAAAATCACAATTTTGTCGGTTGTGAAGAACATAAGGAACAATTGTCAAAAAAAAAATTTTTCGTTTCTAATGTTAAGAATGTCTTTCGCTTGTCGAAAAGAAGCAACTTCAACAAATGCCAAAAAATTTGCTAAATTGGCAAAATTAGTTTAAGGGGCATACATATGAATAGTTAGACACACTTTACGTTATTTTAATTTTTGTTATTCTTTTGAAATTTGTTAAATTGTTGCGTTTTCATTTTAATTTGTATTTTTTGATTAAATTTTTTGTTTCTTTTTCATACTATTTATTGCATTGATAATAGTGTACAACATACATCACTAAGTAACAATTTATAGTTTTCATGAATATCACCGCCCGTTATAATTAGTTTGCGGATCTACACTTTAAACTGAGAATTAACCATAAAAATAGTTTACAAGTTTTATTATTTGTTGCTGACCAATGATTTTTACATGCAGAGCCCATGGTTTCAGTAATGTAAGTAGCGCTGTCGTCACATCTAAATTTCAAAAACAGGTAGGTATTAAATCATTATATATTATATTTACTAAAATTTGATCAAAGCAAATTATCAACATCTTATTTAACATCGGGTTGTTAAGTATGTAAAGTTTTAAAATTTAAGAAGATAATTTTAGTCTTCAAAAGTGAAGTATTCCAGATATTAGAAGTAAATATTAACATAAACTTACCATAAATTTTAGATTATGTTAATCAAATTGCATATTTCCCTGTTCATCTCACAGAGCCATACATACTTAAAACTCACCATGGAACTGCTACACAAGCAACTCTTTATTTGTTGTCGACATAATCAATGAATTAGGTGATATAAAGTGTAACATCATTTTCCCACTCAAGTAAAGTTGCGATGACAAACTGACGATTACTTGTAATAGGTATTTCAGTGAGAAATTTTGAAAGCTTGAGGAAGAACGTAACTTCGCCATGAACACGGCTTACAGATGAAAACAGCTGTTGTTTCAAAAAGTGAAGAAATGTCGTATATTTTGTTGTATTTGCAAAGTATGGATACCCTAATAACAAAAAAAAAAAATGCACAAACACCAAACAAATATGAACCTTCGAACAGTTTTAATAGCTACTATTTTCATTTGTTTTGACGACATAAAACTACTTTAACGATTGCAGAGCCCAATAATCCAGTCTTTTAAACATTCTTGTTGCCACTGACGACACCTGCGACTTTGACCACTATTTTGACAATGGATAACATAACATAGAAAGATCAAAAACTTGAAAATCGTGAAATTTCTGTCAAAGTGACAGTCGTTGCCTATGGTGGTGCCATCTAGTAGTAATTTCACTTTGCCCCAGATTTGGTAGCCATCGAGCGTAATGTAAAAAGTAACAAGATAGCGTACCAGATCTTCTTGTTTATCCTGATCGGCACTAATGAACGGGTGAACTGCTAAAATTCTGTTTTTACTAATATACTGTTCTTTTACAATTCACTGCCTCGGATTCTTATCAGCGCGACTAATTCTTGCGGCTTTTAATAAAAAAAAAGCGATATTTCAACGCGGAACACGTGCTGTAAATTTGTTTATTCACAATCGGTCAGTAATGTGAAACTTTCAAACTTTTTAAAAGTTTGGAAGTGAGCTAATACATACTTCACTTCAATCTCAAGGGTGGAAAGTGACATTTGTCACTTATCTGTCACTTTCCACCCAAGAGCTGAAACTAACTGTCACTTTCCACCCAAGAGATGGAAATGAATGTCACTTTCGACCTTAAAACGTTACGTATGTGTAATTAATGATAGATGGAAATCAGCGATTATAAATAACTATAAGGAGAGCTTATGGTGAAGACTGTCAAGTTATGTCAATTTTTGTATTTTCCAACGCCTGCTGAGTGACTCATATTAAACAGAAATCAAAGTTTTAAATTAGGACATTTTTATTTTATTTTAAAACTACAATTAAAACGATTGTGAATAAAATAGCATACAAACCTCGGCAAAAGTACCATTCCTATGTCTCGAGAACTAGTTCACCTCGAGGCTGCGCCTCTCGGTAAACTATAGTTCTCTCGACAGTAATGGAATACTTTCCGCCTCGGTATGTAATATACTATTTATTGTTTGTAAATTCACCAAACGAGCTAGTTTTTCTTAATCGTCAGCTAGTCCAAACACAATTTAAAAATCAGGATTATTTAAATAAACCACTTGCTAGAAAATCTCGTGAAATTCATTTTGTCAAGAAAACAGATTTGTTGTTTAATTACGAATAGGTTTCTGGATGCATATACGTTAGTGTTTCATTATAACACTTCTTAATTCTTCACACAAGATTGCTAATAGTTCATTTACAGCAGTTAAACAAAGTTCATTATACTGCGAAGTGGCGGGGGGTTTAATAAAAATCGACAAAAATACCTTTTCTAGCTAAAATTTGCTGGTTTCGTTGCTCTTTCCGAGCCCGTAGGTTTTCTGATTTGCTTAAAACTACAAGAAAACACTTCAAAAGTGAAGTTTCAGAAGAATTTTAACAATTTTCTTGTATCTACGAACGCCAGAATGCATAAAATTGACCCAAACGTCTCCTTTTCCTAATCTGAGACGATTCTGCATACTCTAAGTGTGTTTCGTCGCTAAGAATCATCAAAAAATGTTGAAATATAGTTCAGATTTAATAAAAATCGACAAAAATACTGTTTCTAGCTAAAATTTGATGGTTTCGTTGCTTTTTCCTAGCCCGTGGGGCTTCTGATTGGCTTAAAACTACAAGAAAACACTTCAAAAGTGAAGTTCCAGAAGAATTTTAACAATTTTCTTGTTATGTATGAACGCCAGAATGCATAAAATTGACCCAAACGTCTCCTTTTCCTAATCTGAGACGATTCTGCATACTCTAAGTGTGTTTCGTCGCTCAGAATCATCAAAAAATGTTGAAATATAGTTCAGATTTAATAAAAATCGACAAAAATACCGTTTCTAGTTAAAATTTGATGGTTTCGTTGCTCCTTCCGAGTCCGTAGGGTTTCTGATTGGCTTAAAACTACAAGAAAACACTTCAAAAGTCACGTTTCAGAACAATTTTAATAATTTTCTTGTATCTACGAACGCCAGAACGCATAAAATTGACCCAAACGTCTCCTTTTCCTAATCTGAAACGATTCTGCATGCTCTAAGTGTGTTTCGTCGCTCAGAATAATCAAAAAATGTTGAAATATAGTTCAGATTTAATTAAAATCGACAAAAAACTGATTATAGCTAAAATTTGATGGTTTCGTTGCTCTTTCCGAGCCCGTTGGGTTTCTGATTGGCTTAAAACTACAAGAAAATACTTCAAAAGTAATGTTTCAGAAGAATTTTAACAATTTTCTTGTATTTACGAATGCCAGAATGCATAAAATTGACCCAAACGTCTCCTTTTCCTAATCTGAAACGATTCTGCATGCTCTAAGTGTGTTTCGTCGCTCAGAATAATCAAAAAATGTTGAAATATAGTTCAGATTTAATTAAAATCGACAAAAAACTGATTATTGCTAAAATTTGATGGTTTCGTTGCTCTTTCCGAACCCGTTGGGTTTCTGATTGGCTTAAAACTACAAGAAAACACTTCAAAAGTAACGTTTCAGAAGAATTTTAACAATTTTCTTGTATTTACGAATGCCAGAATGCATAAAATTGACCCAAACGTCTCCTTTTCCTAATCTGAGACAATTCTCCATGCTCTAAGTGTGTTTCGTCGCTAATAATCATCAAAAAATGTTGAAATATAGTTCAAATTTAATAAAAATAAAACAAAAATACTGTTTCTAGCTAAAATTTTATGGTTTCGTTGCTCTTTCCGAGCCCGTTGGTTTCTGATTGGCTTAAAACCACAAGAAAACACTTCAAAATGACGTTTCAGAAGAATTTTAACAATCTTGTATCTACGAACGCCAGAATGCATAAAATTGACCCAAACGTCTCCTTTTTCTAATCTGAGCCGATTCTACATGCTCTAAGTGTGTTTCGTCGCTAAGAATCATAAAAAAATGTTGAAATATAGTTCAGATTTAATAAAAATCGACAAAAATACCTACCGTTTCTAGTTATAATTTGATGGTTTCGTTGTTGTTTCCGAGCCCGCAGGGTTACTGATTGGCTTATTACGACAAGAAAACACTTCAAACGTGACGTTTCAGAACAATTTTAACAATTTTCTTGTATCTACGAACGCCAGATTGTATAAAATTGATCCAAACCTCACCTTTTCCTAATCTGAGACGATTCTGCATGGTCTAAGTGTTTTTCGTGGTTCAGAATCATCAAAAAATGTTGAAATATAATTCAGATTTAATAAAAATCGACAAAAATAGTGTTTCTAGCTTAAATTTGACAGTTTCGTTGCACTTTCAGAGCCCGTGGGGTTTCTGGTTGGCTTAAAACTACAAGAAAACACTTCCAAAGTGACGTTTCAGAGACATTTTAACTATTTTCTTGTATCCACGAACGCCAGAATGCATAAAATTGATCCAAACGTCTCCTTTTCCAAATCAGAGACGATTCTGCATGCTCTAAGTGTGTTTCGTTGCTCAGCATCATCAAAAAATATTGAAATATCGTTCAGATTTAGTAAAAATCGACAAAAATACTGTTTCTAGCTAAAATTTGATGGTTTCGTTTCTCTTTCCGAGCCCGTAGGGTTTCTGATTGGCTTAAAACTACAAGAAAACACTTCAAAAGTGACGTTTTAGAAGAATTTTAATAATTTTCTTGTATCTACGAACGCCAGAATGCATAATTTTGCTCCAAACGTCTCCTTGTCCTAATCCGAGACGATTCTGCATGCTCTAAGTGTGTTTCGTCGTTCAGAATCATCAAAGAATTTTGAAATATAGTTCAGATTTAATCAAAATAGACAAAAATAGTGTTTCTAGATAAAATTTGATGGTTTCGTTGCTCTTTCCGAGCCCGTGGGGATTCTGATTGGCTTAAAACTACAAGAAAACACTTCAAAATTGAAGTTTCAGAAGAATTTTAACAATTTTCTTGTATCTACGAACGACAGAATGCATAAAATTGACTCAAACGTCTCCTTTTCCTAATCTGAGACGATTCTGAATGCTCCAAGTGTGTTTCGTCGCTCAAAATCATCAAAAAAGTTTGAAATGTAGTTCAGATTTAATAAAAATCGACAGAAATACTGTTTCTAGCTAAAATTTGATGGTTTCGTTGCCCTTTCCGAGCCCGTTGGGTTTCTGATTGGCTTAAAACTACAAGAAAACACTTCAAAAGTGACGTTTCAGAAGAATTTTAACAATTTTCTTGTATCTACGAACGCCAGAATGCATAAAATTGACCCAAACATCTCCTTTTCCTAATCTGAGACGATTCTGCAGGTAATAAAGTGTGTTTCGCCACTCAGATTTCTCAAAAAATGTTGAAATATAGTTCAAATTTAATAAAAATAGACAAAAATACTGTTTCTAACTAAAATTTGATGGTTTTGTTGCTCTTTCCGAGCCCGTTGGGTTTCTGATTGGCTTAAAACTACATGTGACGTTTCAGAAGAATTTTAACAATTTTCTTGTATCTACGAACGCCAGAATGCATAAAATATACTCATACGTCTCCTTTTCCTAATCTGAGACGATTCCACATGCTCTAAGTGTGTTGCGTCGCTAAGAATCATCAAAAAATATTGATATATAGTTCAAATTTAATAAAAATTGGCAAAAATACTGTTTCTAGCTAAAATTTGTTGGTTTCGTTGCTGTTTCCGAGCCCGTAGGTTTCTGATTGGCTCAAAACTACAAGAAAACACTTCAAAAGTGACGTTTCAGAAGAATTTTAACAATGTTCTTGTATCTACGAACGCCAGAATGCATAAAATTGACCCAAACCTCTCCTTTTCCTAATCTGAGACGATTCTACATGCTCTAAGTGTGTTTCGTCGCTAAGAATCATCAAAAAATGTTGAAAGATAGTTCAGATTTAATAAAAATCGACAAAAATACTGTTTCTAGCTAAATTTGATGGTTTCGTTGCCCTCTCCGAGCCCGTTGGGTTTCTGATTGGCTTAAAACTACAAGAAAACACTTCAAAAGTGACGTTTCAGAAGAATTTTAACAATTTTTTTGTATCTACGAACGCCAGAATGCATAAAATTGACCCAAACGTCTCCTTTTCCTAATCTGAGACGATTCTGCATGCTGTAAGTGTATTTCGTCGGTAAGAATTTTCAAAAAATATTGAAATATACTTCAGATTTGATATAAAAAGACAAAAACTGTTTCTAACTAAAATGTGATGGTTTCGTTGCTCTTTTCGAGCCCGCTGGGATTCTGATTGGTTTAAAACTACAAGAAAACACTTCAAAAGTGACGTGTTAGAAGAATTTTAACAATTTTCTTGTATCCACGAACACCAGAATGCATAAAATTGACCCAAACCTCTCCTTTTCCTAATCTGAGACGATTCTACATGCTCTAAGTGTGTTTCGTCGCTAAGAATCATCAAAAAATGTTGAAAGATAGTTCAGATTTAATAAAAATCGACAAAAATACTGTTTCTAGCTAAATTTGATGGTTTCGTTGCCCTCTCCGAGCCCGTTGGGTTTCTGATTGGCTTAAAACTACAAGAAAACACTTCAAAAGTGACGTTTCAGAAAAATTTTAACAATTTTCTTGTATCTACGAACGCCAGAATGCATAAAATTGACCCAAACGTCTCCTTTTCCTAATCTGAGACGATTCTGCATGCTGTAAGTGTATTTCGTCGGTAAGAATTTTCAAAAAATATTGAAATATACTTCAGATTTGATATAAAAAGACAAAAACTGTTTCTAACTAAAATGTGATGGTTTCGTTGCTCTTTTCGAGCCCGCTGGGATTCTGATTGGTTTAAAACTACAAGAAAACACTTCAAAAGTGACGTGTTAGAAGAATTTTAACAATTTTCTTGTATCCACGAACACCAGAATGCATAAAATTGACCCAAACGTCTCCTTTTCCTAATCAGAGACGATTCTGCAGGCTCTAAGTGTGTTTCGTCGCTCAGAATCATCAAAAAATGTTGAAAAATAGTTCAGATTAAAAAAAATCGACAAGAATACTGTTTCTAGTTAAAGTTTGATGGTTTCGTTGCTTTTTCCGAGCTCGTAGGGTTTCTGATTGGCTTAAAACTACAAGAAAACACTTCAAAAGTGACGTTTCATAAGAATTTTAATAATTTTCTTGAATCTACGAACGCCAGAATGCATAAAATTGACCCAAACCTCTCCTTTTCCTAATCTGAGACGATTCTACATGCTCTAAGTGTGTTTCGTCGCTCAGAATCATAAAAAAATGTTGAAATATAATTCAGATTTAATAAAAATCGACAAAAATACTGTTTCTAGCTAGAATCTGACGGTTTCGTTTCTCTTTCCGAGCCCGTAGGGTTTCTGGTTGGCTTAAAACGACTAGAAAACACTTCAAAAGTGACGTTTCAGAAGAATTTTAACAATTTTCTTGTAACTACAAACGCCAGAATGCATAAAATTGAACCAAACGTCTCCTTTTCCTAATCTTAGCCGATTCTGCATGCTCTAAGTGTGTTTCGTCTCTCAGATTCATCAAAAAATGTTGAAAAATAGTTCAGATTTAATAAAAATCGACAAAATTACTGTTTCTAGCTAAAATTTGATGGTTTCGTTGCTTTTTCCGAGCCCGTAGGGTTTCTGATTGGCTTAAAACTACAAGAAAACACTTCGAAAGTGACGTTTCCAAAGAATTTTAACAATGTTCTTGTATCCACGATCGCCAGAATGCATAAAATTGCCCCAAACGTCTCCTTTTACTAATCTGACACGATTCTGCATGCTCTAAGTGTGTTTCGTCGTTTAGAATCATCAAAGAATTTTGAAATATAGTTCAGATTTAATAAAAATTGACAAAAATAGTATTGCTAGCTAAAATTTGATGGTTTCGTTGCTCCTTCCGGGCCCGTGGGGATTCTGATTGGCTTAAAACTACAACAAAACACTTCAAAAGTGACGTTTCAGAAGAATTTTAGCAATTTTCTTGTATCTACGAATGCCAAAATGCATAAAATTGACCCAAAGGTCTGCTTTTCCTAATCTGAGAAGATTCTGCATGCTCTAAGTGTGTTTCGTCGCTCAGAATCATCAAAAAATGTTGAAATATAGTTCAGATTTAATAAAAATCGAAAAAAATACTTTTTCTAGCTAAAATTTGATGGTTTCGTTGCTCTTTCCGAGCCTGTTTGGTTTCTGATTGGCTTAAAACTACAAGAAAACACTTCAAAAGTGACGTTTCAGAAGAATTTTAACAATTTTCATGCATCTACGGACGCCAGAATGCACAAAGTTAACCCAAACGTCTCCTTTTCCTAATCTGAGACGATTCTGCATGCTCTAAGTGTGTTTCGTCGCTCAGAAGCATCAAAAAATGTTGAAATATAGTTCAGATTTAATAAAATTCGACAAATATAGTGTTTCTAGCTAAAATTTGATGGTTTCGTTGCTCTTTCCGAGCCCGTGGGGTTTCTGATTGGCTTAAAACTACAAGAAAACACTTCAAAAGTGACGTTTCAGAAGAAGTTTAACAATTTTCTTGTATTACGAACGCCAAAATGCAAAAAATTGCCCCAAACGTCTCCTTTTCCTAATCTGAGACGATTCTGCATGCTCTAAGTGTGTTTCGTCGCTCAGAATCATCTCAGTTTAGAAAAAGGAGACATTTGGGTCAATTTTATGCATTCTGACGTTCGTAGATACAAGAAAATTGTTAAAATTCTTCACAAACTTTACTTTTGAAGTGTTTTCTTGTAGTTTTAAGCCAATCAGAAACCCAACGGGCTCGGAAAGAGCAACGAAACCATAAAATTTTAAGTGTTTTTGTCGATTTTTATTAAATATGAACTATATTTCAACATATTTTGATGATTCTGAGCGACGAAACACACTTAAAGCATGCAGAAACGTCTCAGATTAGGAAAAGGAGACGTTTGGGTCAATTTTATGCATTCTGGCGTTCGTAGATACAAGAAAATTATTATTATTATTATTATTATTATTATGAGTAATCCCTCAACAGGCTGAGAGCCCAATTACTGAGGAATAAAAACTAGAAAATAAAGGCAAAAACAACTAAGTTGATATAGATTTGGACACTGAAAAACTGCTTAATTTTTGCTGGCGAAATGCTAAATATATCAATTTCCGATTCCACCTCTCTATAGTTTTGAAGCATTTGATAAACCGGAGACGATTTCAATATGTTTGTTCTTGGGACAGGCATATGCAACAAAGAATATGATCTTAAACCTGGTTTTAGCACACGTAGCTTTAGGATCTTAAGAAGATCTTCACATTTGATGTGATAATTTAAAATATTATGTAACATTAAGATAGAAGCTGCTTTTCGCCTACACACCAAACTCTGATAGCCAAATCTACGTAACAGTATATCATTTGGAGTTCCTCTTGTAGGGTAAACACCATCACAGATATAAGACAAGAATTTTAAGAATCGACGCTGCATTTTTTCCAACAGAGAAATGTAGGTTTGATAAAAAGGGCTCCATACCACCGACGAATACTCCAAAACGGATCTGACGTATGATAAAAAGAGAAGCCTTAGAACATCAAGGTCTTTAAATTCCGCCGCGTTGCGAACAACAAACCCTAATGATTTATGCGCCGATGTCGAGATAACCTCATAGTGTTTGTGGAAACTTAATTCAGCATCATATGTGACACCCAAGTCACATACATAATCAGGGCGTTGCAGGACTCTTTGATCCAAGACGTAGTTGTATACAACATTTGAAAGTTTATTCGAATATGACTTGACGATGCATTTATCGGCGTTTCACAGCAAATTGTTTTTTTTCGACCATACCAACACACGATTCAAGTTGTCTTGCAGACGAATACAATTCAAAGATGACTGTACGCGAAAAAAGATTTTCAAATCATCTGCATAAAGCAAGGAAGGAACGTCCAAAACATCTATAATGTCATTGATATACATTATAAACAACAATGGTCCCAAGACCGAGCCCTGCGGTACACCAGATGTCTGTGGAAACTGACGTGAGGAGCAACTGTTACAAAATACATACTGACATCTTTTGCTTAGATAAGATTTAAAGACACTAAGCAAACCGTCAGAAAAGCCAAAACTCTCCAGTTTATGCAGTAGAATACGATGATCAATGCGATCAAAAGCCTTGCTAAAATCCCAATAAATGCAATCAACTTGAAGATGTTTGTCAAATATTTCTGAGATATATTGCGTCTTGATCATCAAATTCGTGACAGTCGACCTTCCTTTAATGAAGCCATGCTGCATCGGTGACAAGTGCTGCGAAACATGGGAAAAGATGCGAGCATGCATTACAAATTCAAACACTTTAGCAAAGTTGTTGATCAAAGCAATTGGCCTATATTCACTGATTTCCGCAGTGCTTCCTTTTTTATGAATAGGCAAAATCCTAGATAACTTCCATTTGTCAGTAAATTTTGAATTACTCAAAATCAAATTGAATATAACTGTTAGTCTTTCACAAAGAATGACGGAACCTCATCGGCCCATCGGGATCCAACACAAATCCCAGAAGGGTTGCCACCTTTACTAGTTTTTAAGGAGGACAAATCGACACACAACGCTGGATGATATGAATCCTCAGTGCTTAAAAGTTCAACAGGCTTAGAAACAAAACAATGAAAATTAGAAAACACAAGGTCAAGGACACGATTATCACGATTTAGAACACCATTCCATTGCGTAAGATTAAAAAATTCCGCAAAGTTAATGCAGGCATTGATAGCGTTATTTGATGGACCTCCCATCTTGGAGAAACTATAGAACTGGGAGATATTTATATCACCTATAACTAGAGAGCGGAAAATATGCAGCAAAATTTTGGGAAATATGATCATATGATATGCATCAAATTTATGCAAATATGCAGTAACTTTCTTAATATATGCAGAGATATGCAGTTGCATATGCTCCAAAAATTAAAAAAAAGCGTAATAACCGAACTAAATTTATTTACAAATTACAAATACAGGTTTACCGTGCTTACCTTGTATTAAAAAAAATACATAAGTCACATTGTAAAGTGTTTAATTAGACCTCACTGGCACATAAATCACATTTTTAAAGACAATGTTTTTATAGTAAAATATAATAGGTAAACAGAACAAATTAAAAAAATAGTAGTAATCAGCTATTTACTATTTTGGAAACAATTTATTTCTAAACATTTTTCGAGATATTCTAACAAAAAGTATTTCCGGTGATTCTAAAGTATGTATTTGTAAATAGAAAAACTGCGCACTCACACAAGTTCAGGAAAATGTTTAATCCATAAATTAATTTGAGTTATCTTCTACATATTGACCTAACTGTATCGCTTTAAATACTTTCAGTGCAAACTCAGGATGAAAAATAATAGGATTAACAAAATTAACAAAATATTGAGAACGAACGATATTTCCAAAAGTATTTAACCCATACCTTTCCTAGTTATTTGAAACTCAGGACAATATTTGCAATACGATTCATGAAATTTCGTCGTGCTAGATAAATGCAGATAGAAATTTTTTTTTTTCAAATTAGCACAAACATTGATAAAAATGCAAAATATGCACCCGTTACGTGAAATATGCAGCAGAAGGCAAAAATATGCAAATATGCAATTTTTTTATAGCTGCATTCATTTTTAATTAGCATGATTCGTTCACATATTAAATATCAAGACTTATATGCAAAAAATAAAGAATATGCAAATTTCATAAAATCCGCTCTCTACCTATAACAATTAAGTTAGCGCTGAATAATTCGTTAATGGAAGATAGACATTCAAAAAGACGAGCATAATCATCAACTACGGCAGAAGGAGGTATATACAAGACAATTACAAATACCGATTTATACACTAGTCTAACCCTAGCAATTAAAATGTCAATATGCCTGATCTCATCAAAGCCAGAATTAAGCGAGTAAGGATCAATAGTTTCAATTAAAAGATGCTTTTTTGCAGCAATCAGTACTCCACCACCTCGACTAGTGTCAGTTGCCGCAAGATCACGATCCTTACGATAGACATTAAAAATATTCGGTTCAAATAATTCATTACTAGACACATCATTTTTTAGCCAGGTCTCCGTGAGGATCAAGATGTCATACTGCGTCATGGTCATAGAGTTCAAATGTATATCAGCTAATTTATTATTCACACTTCGAATATTTTGATAATAAAGTCGCAAAGTATCAGACGCACTATGTTGAGAGTAGTTATGACTGCCTAAAGAGGTGTCAGAGGATTCTGAATCCAAGAACAACCTAGCTAATGAAACTGAATGAGTTAGTTCCTATTTAGTATGAGGGAAAACTTGTATTGAACATGAATCAGCAAATAAATTCTTTTTGAAACTGTTCAGAGCCGCTTTATATGATTCACACAAATTATATTCCCATGCTGCATGATTTAAATTTAGATTCTCCGGCCGATTACGCATAGTTTTACAATTAATGCAGCATTTCTTGTTCTCTGTCTCTGAATCAACATCCGAAAAAGGGCAGTCTTTAACTTTATGTTTTCCCGCGCATAAGGTGCAGCTCAGTTCTTTTTTACACTGCTTACTACTATGAAAGAAGCCATTGCAATTGTAGCAACGCGGTATACCAATAGCGTCATATACAGAACATGGATTAAGTCCAATTAAAACGTGACCAGATTTTAACAAAAGATTGTAAGTAACAATATCTACTTCAACATCAGCCTGAAAAACGTTTTTGTTGGACCGCGTTGGCCAGAGACGAATCAACTTACAAAAAGAAGACTGCTGGATTAGATCTGGATTCTGTTTTTTCATTGTAAGACAATAACAAATTCTCAGAAACATCACTGGAAAAACCTACTATTCTAATCTTCGGATGGAAAGAATTTACCTCTTTAATAGTATAAGTCTCTGAAAGATTAACAGACGCTATTTGTTTAAACTTTTTCCCTCCTGCTGCATCATTACAAGAAATAAGTAACCCTCCACTAGAGACAGGTTTGACTTTTGTTACTGCAATTTTCTCATCAATTATGTTAACTTTCTTTAATATATCCGATCGAGTCTGAGATATAGATTGTGCTGTATTTTTAGGCTTCACAATAATTTTTGTGTCTGTGTTAACTTTAGAAGCGTACGAGTTTGGAGGATTATTATTTAAGGCAGCATTTGTCCCTGAAAGTAAACCGCTATTAGAATTTGAAGAAAGGAGTTTAATAAGGTTACTTTCTTTCAGCACGTTAATTTATGATCTCAAAGATTTAAATTCTGCAACAAAAGTTTCACACCCTTCATTAATTAACCCACGACATTTTTCCATAAACAATCCCTCGATTAAACCTGAATGAGACTTAAACAATTTAAAACTATTGTCACAATCGGCACATAAGATATTTACGTGAGAGGCAGGGGCGGCTTGTCCTATGAGGCAGGTGAGGCAGTGCCTCACCAATGAATTTTACGCCTTATTAGGATTTTTACTATTTTTTAACGACACATTTCGGCCAATAATTTGTGTCTTTTTTCTAAAATTTTAAAAGTAAATATGGAAAATAATATTCTTATTTTTATCTCAGTAGGTACTCGTTCCTCCCTTAATTAAACAGCGCGCTGAAACACTCGACACAACATGTATTTTGTAACGCGAATGAGGCAAACTCGGAGCTTGCCTCTACAGCGGATATAGAAATCATATCGTTAATAGGCAAGCAACCTGCAATACACTCATAAGCGGTATGAGTTGAAAAAAGACAAAATTGAGGCTAGCCTCATTTCCGTGCTTGCAAAAGAGATGGACAACAATATTTGCGCGCGGAGAAAGTGCGATTACAATGCAGTCTGCATTTGCAGAAGTATTCAAAATTAGGCGGTTGATTGTTTTGCCACAAATCTGTGTGTGTATAAATTGATTCAAAATTTCGGTAACAGAATTTTGTCTTAAAAGTGCCTACGTTTGTGTGTGTCGCGTTAGTGCTTTGTGCTTGTCATAATTTGATTTCGGTAATCGTTATTTAAGATTACGAGTAAATCGGAATTTTTCTCTACTAACGTTAAATGACAATAGCAGTTCTGTTTTTTCTACTTTCACGTATGATGATAAATTGTATGTAGTTGAGGAATTAAAACGGCCGGTTCCTGATTTGAGTAAATCGTTAATTATTGATCTATAAAAAAGTTTAAAATAAATCCAGAGTATTTATGTTTTATATGTTTTTCGTTTTGTTTTTTGTTATAAATCAAATAGGTTTATTTTATGTTGTATCTGATTTTTTTCGATATGTTTTCTTTAATTTTGTTTTTTTTTTTTTAAGTTATATTAGTTTTTTCTGACCACGTTTCCCTTTCCTTTTGTCCTGTCATTCCCATCCTTTCCTTACAAGAGTTCCTTACACCTTCACGTTGGTTCTTGGTGGACAGTTAAATGAGTTTACAAATTTGTTTATTTGACTAAGTAGAAAATATTTAAGTAATATTGATTTATTTATATTTTGGAGCGTATTGTGCTTTGCCTCATCAACTTTTCAAGTCATGAGCCGCCCCTGGTGAGAGGACATTCTACGAGATCTATCACATGCCGCAGCTGCGTCGAGTGGTAAAGCAATGCACGACCCATGCATTGGTCTATCGCAGCCATCACAAAGTAAAGAAATGGATGACTCGACATCAGCGGTACAACTCGGACACTTTCCGTCCATCTTATACGAATGTAAACAATTCCGACAAACATATAACCTGCAAACTCAACACGTAAACAAACCCACCTATCAACAAATGCAACGAGGAAGGCGCCGCGCCGCACGAAGCGGCGGCTTCGTGAAACAGCAATCAAAACAAAGAAAATTTAATTATGTAACTTACCCAAAAACAAACGTAAAGTAAGTAAAAGCAGCTAAAATTACTGTGTTGCAACAAAGGCGACGTTTGAATTGGTGGATATGCAAAGATTACCAATTAATTACTCTTCACAAAATACAACAAATTAACCACAGTAACACCGGACGAACATCACACTTCACAAGGTCACAAGGAAAATTGTTAAAATTCTTCAGAAACGTCACTTTTGAAGTGTGTTCTTGTAGTTTTAAGCCAATCAGAAACCCTACGGGCTCGGAAAGAGCAACGAAACCATCAAATTTTAGCTAGAAACAGTATTTTTGTCGATTTTTATTAAATATGAACTATATTTCAACATATTTTGATGATTCTGAGCGACGAAACACACTTCAAGCATGCAGAATCGTCTCAGATTAGGAAAAGGAGACGTTTGGGTCAATTTTATGCATTCTGGCGTTCGTAGATACAAGAAAATTGTTAAAATTCTTCAGAACCGTCACTGTTGAAGTGTTTTCTTCTAGCTTTAAGCCAATCAGAAACCCAACGGGCTCGGAAAGAGCAACGAAACCATCAAATTTTAGCTAGAAACAGTATTTTTGTCGATTTTTATTAAATATGAATTATATTTCAACATATTTTGATGATTCTGAGCGACGAAACACACTTAAAGCATGCAGAATCGTCTCAGATTAGGAAAAGGAGACGTTTGGGTCAATTTTATGCATTCTGGCGTTCGTAGATACAAGAAAATTGTTAAAATTCTTCAGAAACGTCACTTTTGAAGTGTTTTCTTGTAGTTTTAAGCCAATCAGAAACCCAACGGGCTCGGAAAGAGCAAAGAAACCATCAAATTTTAGCTAAAAACAGTATTTTTGTCGATTTTTATTAAATATGAACTATATTTCAACATATTTTGATGATTCTGAGCGACGAAACACACTTAAAGCATGCAGAATCGTCTCAGATTAGGAAAAGGAGACGATTGGGTCAATTTTATGCATTCTGGCGTTCGTAGATACAAGAAAATTGTTAAAATTCTTCAGAAACGTCACTTTTGAAGTGTTTTCTTGTAGTTTTAAGCCAATTAGAAACCCTATGGGCTCGGAAAGAGCAACGAAACCATCAAATTTTAGCTAGAAACAGTATTTTTGTCGATTTTTATTAAATATGAACTATATTTCAACATTTTTTGATGGTTCTGAGCGACGAAACACTCTTAAGGGTGGCGTCTGGTTCGGTTTCGCCCAATACTAAATACATTGAATACATCGTCGTAGTTTCCGGAATTGCATTTTTAAAATACTGAAATCTCCAACCAAGTCAGAATCTAAGTAAACCTGCATTCTGCTACCGCATCACAGCTCGTTTAATGCCGATTTCTCGTTTCATTAGATTTTGACTTTTCGCGAGTTATTTACCTCAGTCGTGGATTTTTTAATATTATAAATGGTATCAAAAGAAAGCTGACACTTTTCCCCAGGGGACCTCCTATCTCAGAATGCAAAAAACTTCAGCACTTCGTCAAAAAATGCATCAATGTGCCGGTTAAAATGTGATGTAAAAGTTGTTCAACTTTATAATTTTTTTTTGTAAAAACTGCATACTAGATATGAATATAAATATTTAGGTCCCCTGGACTGAAGTTTGTTAATTCGAAATATAATTTTTTTAAAGCGATATATCTCATATTTTTAAAATGCAACTCCGGAAACCGCGACGATGTTTTCAATGTATTTAGTATAGGGCTAAACCCATTGATCTAATAAAGGAGTGGATGGAGCCTTGTATACGTTTCCATATGCGAGCGAGTGTAATCAACATAAGAAAGAAATAGCTAGAGCGGTTATGCATCAGTGGGGAAAGGACGGCTGACCACGTATCACGTGCTGGGTGGCAAGAAATGCATCATTTGAACGGGAATTAATACGTTTTCTTATCAATTTGTTCAAACAATCAATTATAACAAACGTCTGTTAATAAAAACTATATTTTTACAGTTTACATTAAAATTATGAGTAATGTGAAACAACAAAAATCGTGTTAAGTGGTGATGGTCTTTTAATAAAATGAAATGTATAGAGAATCTACAATAAATTACGAATTCAGTTAGTACAATAATCTTCTACAAGTTAACTAATCTTGTAGTGTATGTTCATTGGTAATTTTGAAATTTTTAGGATTAAAGTAATTAAACTTTCGATAAAAGTGACAGGGTGCCTAATTAAATTAAACATATTATATTGTGTGGAATATTTTAATAAAATCTAACAAATTTTTTAAATTATTTACGAAATCCTTCCATTTGTGTATGTGATTATTACCTATGAAATGAAACAGGATTGCTTTCTTTGCACGTTCTATTCAATTATACGCACAACACGATTTCACGATGTTTAACAAATAGTCCAATAAAATACAACTTAAAAATACTGTAGACAATTAAATAAGGTAACTTGAGCCTAAAAAACGTAAATTTGCAAATACACCTTCAAACATCACGCGACAGCACGAAATAAACCTTCAGAAACACAGTGCTCTGCAGTTCGCGTCAATGTTTTGCCACCCAGAGCCCCCATTTCTGTCCCACTATGTTGACAACGCGCGTCTCTTACTAAGTTACTTCCATATAATATTATTTCTATGGCTAAACCGAACCAGACGCCAGCCTTAAAGCATGCAGAATCGTCTCAGATTAGGAAAAGGAGACGTTTGGGTCAATTTTATGCATTCTGGCATTCGGAGATACAAGAAAATTGCTAAAATTCTTCAGAAACGTCACTTTTGAAGTTTTTTCTTGTAGTTTTAAGCCGATCAGAAACCCAACGGGCTCGGAAAGAGCAACGAGACCATCAAATTTTAGCTAGAAACTGTATTTTTGTCGATGTTTATTGAATATGAACTATAGTTCAACATTTTTTGATGGTTTTGAGCGACGAAACACATTGAAAGCATGCAGAATCGTCTCAGATTAGGAAAAGGAGACGTTTGGGTCAATTTTATGCATTCTGGGGTTCGTAGATACAAGAAAATTGTTAAAATTCTTCAGAAACGTCACTTTTGAAGTGTTTTTTGTAGTTTTAAGCCATTCAGAAAACCCACGGTCTCGGAAAGGGCAACGAAACCATCAAATTTTAGCTAGAAACTGTATTTTTGTCGATTTTTATTGAATATGAACTATATTTCAGCATTTTTTGATGGTTCTGAGCGACGAAACACACTTAAAGCATGCAGAATCGTCTCAGATTAGGAAAAGGAGACGTTTGGGTCAATTTTATGCATTCTGGGGTTCGTAGATACAAGAAAATTGTTAAAATTCTTAAGAAAGGTCACTTTTTAAGTGTTTTCTTGTAGTTTTAAGCCAATCAGAAACCCGACGGGCTCGGAAAGAGCAACGAAACCATCAAATTTTAGCTAGAAACTGTATTTTTGTCGATTTTTATTGAATATGAATTATATTTCAAATTTTTTGATGGTTCTGAGCGACGAAACACACTTAAAGCATGCAGAATCGTTTCAGATTAGGATAAGGAAATGTTTGGGTCAATTTTATGCATTCTGGCGTTCGTAGATACAAGAAAATTGTTAAAATTCTTCAGAAACGTCACTTTTGAAGTGTTTTCTTGTAGTTTTAAGCCAAGCTCGGAAAGAGCAACGAAACCATCAAATTTAGCTAGAAACTGTATTTTTGTCGATTTTTATTGAATATGAACAATTTTTCAACATTTTTTGATGGTTCTGAGCGACGAAACACACTTAAAGAATGTAGAATCGTCTCAGTTTAGGAAAAGGAGTCGTTAGGGTCAATTTTATGCATTCTGGCGTTCGGAGATACAAGAAAATTGTTAAAATTCTTCAGAAATGTCACTTTTGAAAACTTTTCTTGTAGTTTTAAGCCAATCAGAAACCCAACGGGCTCGGAGAGAGCAACGAAACCACCAAATTTTAGCTAAAAACTGTATTTTTGTCGATTTTTATTGAAAATGAACTATATTTCAAATTTTTTGATGGTTCTGAGCAACGAAACACACTTAAAGCATGCAGAATCGTCTCAGATTAGGAAAAGGAGACGTTTGGGTCAATTTTATGCATTCTGGGGTTCGTAGATACAAGAAAATTGTTAAAACTCTTCAGAAACGTCACTTTTGAAGTGTTTTTTGTAGTTTTAAGCCATTCAGAAAACCCACGGGCTCGGAAAGGGCAACGAAACCATCAAATTTTAGCTAGAAACTGTATTTTTGTCGATTTTTATTGAATATGAACTATATTTCAACATTTTTTGATGGTTCTGAGCGACGAAACACTTAAAGCATGCAGAATCGTCTCAGATTAGGAAAAGGAGACGTTTGGGTCAATTTAATGCATTCTGGCGTTCGGAGATACAAGAAAATTGTTAAAATTCTTCAGAAATGTCACTTTTGAAATCTTTTCTTGTAGTTTTAAGCCAACCAGATACCCAACGGGCTCGGAAAGAGCAACGAAACCACCAAATTTAAGCTAGAAACTGTATTTTTGTCGATTTTTATTGAATATGAATTATATTTCAAATTTCTTGATGGTTCTGAGCGACGAAACACACTTAAAGCATGCAGAATGGTCTCAGATTAGGAAAAGGAGACGTTTGGGTCAATTTTATGCATTCTGGGGTTCGTAGATACAAGAAAATTGTTAAAATTCTTCAGAAACGTCACTTTTGAAGTGTTTTCTTGAGGTTTTAAGCCAATCAGAAACCCAATGGTCTCGGAAAGGACAACGGAACCATCAAATTTTAGCTAGAATCTGTATTTTTGTCGATTTTTATTGAATATGAACTATATTTCAATATTTTTTGATGGTTCTCAGTGATGAAACACAGCTGAAGCATGCAGAATCGTCTCAGATTAGTAAAAGGAAACGTTTGGGTCAATTTTATGCATTCTGGCGTTCGTAGATTCAAGAAAATTGTTAAAATTCTTCAGAAACTTTACTTTTGAAGTGTTTTCTTGTAGTTTTAATCCAATCAGAAACCCAACTGGCTCGGAAAGAACAACGAAACCATCAAATTTTAGCTAGAAACTGTATTTTTGTTGATTTTTATTGAATATGAACTATATTTCAACAATTTTTGATGTTTCTGAGCGACGAAACACTCTTAAAGCATGCAGAATCGTCTCAGATTAGGAAAAGGAGACGTTTGGGTTAATTTTATGCATTCTGGCGTTCGTTGATACAAGAAAATTGTTAAAATTCTTCAGAAACGTCACTTTTGAAGTGTTTTCTTGTAGTTTTAAGCCAATCAGAGACACAACGGGATCGAAAAGAGCAACGAAACCATCAAATTTTAGCTAGAAACTGTATTTTTGTTGATTTTTATTGAATATGAACAATTTTTGATGTTTCTGAGCGACGAAACACACTTAAAGCACGCAGAATCGTCTCAGATTAGGAAAAGGAGACGTTTGGGTTAATTTTATGCATTCTGGCGTTAGTTGATACAAGGAAATTGTTAAAATTTTTCAGAAACGTCACTTTTGAAGTGCTTTCTTGTAGTTTTAAGCCAATCAGAAACCCGGCGAGCTCGGAAAGAGCAACGAAACCATCAAATTTTAGCTAGAAACTGTATTTTTGTCGATTTTTATTGAATATGAATTATATTTCAAATTTTTTGATGTTTCTGAGCGACGAAACACACTTAAAGCATGCAGAATGGTCTCAGATTAGGAAAAGGAGAATTTTGGGTCAATTTTATGCATTCTGGCGTTCGTAGATACAAGAAAATTGTTAAAATTCTTCAGAAACGTCACTTTTGAAGTGTTTTCTTGTATTTTTAAACAAATCAGAAACCCAACGGGCTCGGAAAGGGCAACGAAACCATCAAATTTTAGCTAGAAACTGTATTTTTGTCGATTTTTATAGAAAATGAATTATATTTCAAATTTTTTGATGGTTCTGAGCGACGAAACACACTTAAAGCATGCAGAATCGTCTCAGATTAGGAAAAGGAGACGTTTGGGTCAATTTTATGCATTCTGGGGTTCGTAGAATCAAGAAAATTTTTAAAATTCTTCAGAAACGTCACTTTTGAAGTGTTTTTTGTAGTTTTAAGCCATTCAGAAAACCCACGGGCTCGGAAAGGGCAACGAAACCATCAAATTTTAGCCCGAAACTGTATTTTTGTCGATTTTTATTGAGTATGAACAATTTTTCAACATTTTTTGAAGGTTCTGAGCGACGAAACACACTTAAATCATGCAGAATCGTCTCAGATTAGGAAAAGTAGACGTTTGGGTCAATTTTATGCATTCAGGCGTTCGTAGATACAAGAAAATTGTTAAAATTCTTCAGAAACGTCACTTTTGAAGTTTTTTTTGTAGTTTTAAGCCATTCAAAACCCACGGGCTCGGAAAGGGCAACGAAACCATCAAATTTTAGCTAGAAACTGTATTTTTGTCGACTTTTATTGAATTTGAACTATATTTCAACATTCTTTGATGGTTCTGAGCGACGAAACACAGCTAAAGCATGCAGAATGGTCTCAGATTAGGAAAAGGAGACTTTTGGGTCAATTTTATGCATTCTGGCGTTCGTAGATACAAGAAAATTGTTAAAATTCTTCAGAAACGTCACTTTTGAAGTGTTTTCTTGTAGTTTTAAACAAATCAGAAACCCAACGGGCTCGGAAAGGGCAACGAAACCATCACATTTTTGCTAGAAACTGTATTTTTGTCGATTTTTATTGAATTTGAATCATATTTCAACATTTTTTGATGGTTCTGAGCCACGAAACACACTTAAAGCATGCAGAATCGTCTCAGATTATTAAAAGGAGACGTTTGGGCCAATTTTATGCATTCTGGCGTTCGTAGATACAAGAAAATTGTTAAAATCCTTCAGAAACGTCACTTTTGAAGTGTTCTCTTGTAGTTTTAAGCCAATCAGAAACCCAATGGGCTCGGAAAGAGCAACGAATCCATCAAATTTTAGCTAGAAACTGTATTTTTGTCGATTTTTATTGAATATGAACAATATTTCAACATTTTTTGATGGTTCTGAGCGACGAAACACACTTAAAGCATGCAGAATCGTCTTAGATTGGGAAAAGGACACGTTTGGGTCAATTTTATGCATTCTGGGGATCGTAGATACAAGAAAATTGTTAAAATTCTTCAGAAACGTCACTTTTGAAGTGTTTTCTTGTAGTTTTAAGCCAATCAGAAACCCGACGAGCTCGGAAAGGGCAACGAAACCATCAAATTTTAGCTAGAAACTGTATTTTTGTCGATTTTTATTGAATATGAACTATATTTCAACATTTTTTGATGCTTCTGAGCGATGAAACACAGCTAAAGCATGCAGAATCGTCTCAGATTAGGAAAAGGAGACGTTTGCGTTAATTTTATGCATTCTGGCGTTCGTAGATACAAGAAAATTGTTAAAATTCTTCAGAAACATCACTTTTGAAGTGTTTTCTTGTAGTTTTAAGCCAATCAGAAACCCAATGGGCTCGGAAAGAGCAACGAAACCTTCAAATTTTAGCTAGAAACTGTATTTTTGTTGATTTTTATTGAATATGAACAATATTTCAACATTTTTTGATGGTTCTGAGCGACGAAACACACTTAAAGCATGCAGAATCGTCTCAGATTAGGAAAAGGAGACGTTTGGGTCAATTTTATGCTATCTGGCATTCGTAGATACAAGAAAATTGTTAAAATCCTTCAGAAACGTCACTTTTGAAGTGTTTTCTTGTAGTTTTAAGCCAATCAGAAACCCAATGGGCTCGGAAAGAGCAACGAATCCATCAAATTTTAGCTAGAAACTGTATTTTTGTCGATTTTTATTGAACATGAACAATATTTCAACATTTTTTGATGGTTCTGAGCGACGAAACACACTTAAAGCATGCAGAATCGTCTTAGATTGGGAAAATTACACGTTTGGGTCAATTTTATGCATTCTGGGGTTCGTAGATACAAGAAAATTGTTAAAATTCTTCAGAAACGTCACTTTTGAAGTGTTTTCTTGTAGTTTTAAGCCAATCAGAAACCCGACGAGCTCAGAAACTGCAACGAAACCATCAAATTTTAGCTAGAAACTGTATTTTTGTCGATTTTTATTGAATATGAACTATATTTCAACATTTTTTGATGGTTCTGAGCGATGAAACACAGCTAAAGCATGCAGAATCGTCTCAGATTAGGAAAAGGAGACGTTTGCGTTAATTTTATGCATTCTGGCGTTCGTAGATACAAGAAAATTGTTAAAATTCTTCAGAAACGTCACTTTTGAAGTGTTTTCTTGTAGTTTTAAGCAAATCAGAAACCCAATGGGCTCGGAAAGAGCAACGAAACCTTCAAATTTTAGCTAGAAACTGTATTTTTGTTGATTTTTATTGAATATGAACTATATTTCAACAATTTTTTATGTTTCTGAGCGACGAAACACACTTAAAGCATGCAGAATCGTCTCAGATTAGGAAAAGGAGACGTTTGGGTCAATTTTATGCATTCTGGCTTTCGTAGATACAAGAAAATTGTTAAAATTCTTCTGAAACGCCACTTTTGAAGTGTTTTCTTGTAGTTTTAAGCCAATCAGAAACCCGATGGGCTCGGAAAGAGCAACGAATCCATCAAATTTTAGCTAGAAACTGTATTTTTGTCGATTTTTATTGAATATGAACAATATTTCAACATTTTTTGATGGTTCTGAGCGACGAAACACACTTAAGCATGCAGAATCGTCTTAGATTGGGAAAAGGACACGTTTGGGTCAATTTTATGCATTCTGGCATTCGTAGATACAAGAAAATTGTAAAAATTTTTCAGAAACGTCACTTTTGAAGTGTTTTTTTGTAGTTTTAAACCAATCAGAAACACAACAGGCTCGGAAAGAGCAAAAAAACCATCAAATTTTAGCTAGAAACTGTATTTTTGTTGATTTTTATTGAATATGAACCATATTTCAACAATTTTTGATGTTTCTGATCGACAAAACACACTCAAAGCACGCAGAATCGTCTCAGATTAGGAAAAGGATCATCAGTGTGTGCAGTTGATGGGTGCATCGCTCTGCAGTTTTCTGGTGTTTTTGGTATGTACATTAATTTATTAGTGGTTAATTTTAATATAGGCTTATACAGTAATTTTTTCTCTCTAAACTGATGTAGATTGTCGTACATTTTGCTATTCAGATAAATAGTTATTGAATAGGAATTAATTCATTTTAATCTTTTCTACAAGTGATTAGCTGTTTTTACTGCTGATAACGTATCGTTTATCTCTCAGCTGGCCGGCTCGCCGGCCAGAGGCGAATTACTAGGGAGTTTACTTTGTCAGTTTATTTATTATTACAGTGAGTTCTATTTAGTTGGCTTCTTTGTAATTTTGAAACATTCCTCTCTGGGAGAGGTGTGACTGCAGCATCCTCAACATGTTAACTCCTTGTGGTGAGTGCTTAGGAGCCATTAATGATAACAACCTCTCGGTACTTTGTGCAGGGGTTTGTAGTAAGCGTTTTCATACTTCCTGTGTAAATATTTCTCCTGAACTATTCAGACAATTTAAGCATGTTCCTGGTTTGTCCTGGAAATGTGTGAATTGTGATAGAATGTGTTTTTCTGTGGATCACGTGAGTTTACAAGGCTTTTTAGAGAGGAAATATGATGAAATGCTTAATAATTTGAATTCGGTGTTTGATGATCTGAAAAACAAATTTCTTGAAGTAGCTGAATCGAAATTGTCTGCTGAAAAACCTAATGTCGTTGAAGAAACCGTGAAATATTCTGATTTATTAAAAAATAAGACTCAACCGGCGGTTATAGTTATGCCTAAAAACAAGGTACAGACGGCAATAAAAACAAAAACTGATATTAACAAAAATATTAATCCAGTTGATTCACAACTAACAATTGCCAAAGTCAAAAATGTCAAAGAAGGTGGTATTCTTGTAGGTTTTTCCTCGAAAGAGGAAAATTTACGATTTAAAAAAATTGCTCGTGAGAAACTTGCCGAAGATTACGAAATTAAAGAAATTAAGGGCGTCCAACCTCGAATAAAAGTTGTAGGTATGACTCAAGTTTATGAAGACAATGAGATTTCTGATTTTGTGGAATTTGCTGTTCGGAAAAATTGTACCGGTATAAATCTGAATATTGAGTGCACAGTAGTTAAATTTTTCCCAACTAGGAAGAAGTCAAATATTCATCAAGCTGTTCTTCAAGTGGACAAAATTTCATATGATGCTTTAATGAAAGCAGGTAATTTATTCATCGGATATGACTACTGTAACGTATTTGATGCTGTAGAAGTACTTAGGTGCTACAACTGTAATGGCTTTCATCATTCATCAAAAAACTGTTCTGGTAAAAAATCTTGTCCAAAATGTGGCATATCTGAAGGGCTGGACCACACGTATAGTAACTGTACAGCTGTGGAACTAAAATGTGTAAATTGTTTTAAGTCGGTTCAGGAAAACAAGGAATTACTGGATTTCAAACACGGTGCATGGGATTTATCGTGCCCCACTTATAGACGTGAGGTTGAGAAGTTTAAGAAGGATTTGCTTTTAAATAAATAGCAATTAGATTTATGCTATATTGATGACCTGTTGCTAATGCAATGCTCTCATTCTTCAAATTTTATGACTGATAATATCTTAAAGTCTAAAAGTCCAAACTCTTCTAACATCAAAGCAAATTGTAATACATACAAAAATGTTATTTCTAAGGAAACTTTCAACGCTAAGTCTTTAAGCATTTTTTATCAAAACGCACGTGGACTTAACACCAAAACTAACCTTCTCTACCACTCCATTTCGGTTTGTGATTTTGATATAATTGGTATTTCTGAAACTTGGCTCAAAGAGGATGTTTCTAGCAGTGAGTTGTTTCCATCAAATTTTGTAGTTTTCAGAAAGGACAGAGATTTTGGAAAATTAAATAAATCTAGAGGTGGGGGAGTTTTATTAGGTGTTAAACAATCTCTGGCAGCAGTAGTAGTGGATCTACAGGGAACTTTATTTGATTCTTTAGAGGAAATTGATGTGCTATGTGTTAAAATTATTGACCTGTATCATCCTTTATACGTTTTTGTAGTATACATTCCTCCTAATATAAGCACAAACAAATTTTTTGACTTCGTTGATGCTATGTTTTCACTGGAATTTATATTTAAATCCAAGATTATTATAATTGGTGATTTCAATGTCCCTGAATATGTTTCATATTTAAATTCAGGAAATTTACTTGGAAGCACAGTTCCATTGCTGCATCTCATGAATACTCTGGAGTTTTTGCAATATAATAATGTCCTAAATATTAATGATCGCATTCTTGATTTAGTTATTTCTAATATATCATGTCATGTAAGCAAATCGGATGAAGAACTAGTTCCTGTAGATGTACATCATCCCCCTCTGCTACTGATGGTTAAAAGTGCTGTAAAATGTACTAGTTACATATGTGGTGTGAACACAGGTGACAACTTAAATTTTCGCACAGCAGATATTACTGTTTTAATCAAGGGTATCTCGCTAATTGATTGGTCATCACTTAATAAATCTACTGATGTGAATTTAGCATGTGAAATATTTTACATGAAACTTCAAGAGGTGTTCAGTTCAAATGTTCCAAAAAGTATAGCACGTAAACATCACTATCCTCCTTGGTTCTCTGTTGATCTCATAAAGGAGATAAAGCAAAAAAGTAAATTTTGGAGAAAGTACAAGAAATACGGTGATAAAGAAGACTATGAAAAATTCAAAAATTTGCGTAGGGTTATCAAAGTGAAACTAGCAAAGCTATATAAAGATTATTTATTCAAAGTTGAGGGTGAAATTTTTAATGATCCGAACAAATTTTGGCAATTTGTTAAATATAAAAGTAATGGTACCGATATTCCCTTTAATATGAGTCTTGGTAATGTAAACTACTCTGGACCAAAGGAGATAGTTGATGCTTTTTATGAAATGTTTAAGTCAGTGTTCAATCCTGTAACATATAACTTAGGGAACTATTATTCCAAGGAATCTAAGTCTTTGTGTCAATACGTGTCTTTAAAGTCTATTTCTGAGCAAGATGTTATTGAGGCAATATATCAATTAAAGCCCAAGTATACAGCTGGTCCTGACAAGATTCCGGCGATAGTGATTAGGGATTGTGCATTGAGTCTAGCTGAGCCTTTAACAGCATTATTCAATTTATGTTTGAGAGAAGCTACATTTCCTGATGAGTGGAAAAAATCGAAAATTGTCCCTGTCTTTAAGAGTGGTGATAAGTTTTGCATTGAGAATTATCGCCCAGTGTCTCTGATTAATAATTTTGGAAAGGTTTTTGAATTTATTATTTACAAACAGCTTTTTTCTCAATTAAAATGTTATTTTAACGAAGCACAACATGGCTTTTTTCCTGGGAGATCGACAGTGACGAACTTGTGCGCAATTACACAATATATTTCGAAATCAATAGACCTGAATTGTCAAACTGACGTTATTTACATTGACCTGTCGAAAGCGTTTGACAAGTTAGACCACGATATTCTTTTGTCAAAACTTAGTAATATTGGCTGTTCCCCAAATGTAGTTGAATTTTTCTCCTCTTACCTGTGTAGAAGAAAGCAGCATGTATTTGTCCATGGTCATTCCTCTCAAGAATTTATAGCTCATTCAGGGGTACCGCAAGGTTCTGTTCTTGGACCATTGTTGTTCAATATTTTTATAAATGACGTAATGGCTGCAATGAATGTACCCTGTTTATTATATGCAGACGATATCAAAATATATACCACCATTCATGGTATCGATGATTGTGAGAATTTACAAAAAAATCTTAATGTTGTATCTGATTGGTGTGAACTAAACCAACTTCCCATTAATAAAAAAAAGTCAGTGGTGATGTCTTATGGTCTCAAAAGTAATAAATTCCTATTTAATTACGAGTTAAAGGATTATTTGTTAGATAGACCGGAAGTGGTCACGGACTTGGGTGTGACATTCGATAAGAAATTGTGTTTTTCGGATCATATTGAGAGAACGGTAAACAGCTCTATGAAAATTTACGGATATATAGTGCGCACCGCAAAAGAATTTTCGAATAATTTGACTTTAATAAGAATATTTAATTCATTTGTACGCAGCAAACTTGAATATGCGTCGGTTGTTTGGTTCCCACATCATAAAAACCATACAGAAAATTTAGAGCGCGTGTTGAGAAGGTTTTTAAAGTACCTTTGCTATCGAGTGGATGGAACTTATCCTCCTGTTGGATATTCATATTGCAGACTTTTGGAAAGGTTTTCATGTGAAAGTCTTAGTGAAAGAAACAAGACAGCAAAAATTATTTTTCTGTATAAAATTTTGAATTCTGTTTTCGACTGTCCATGCTTACTGGCACAAATAAGTTTCCATATAAACGTAAGAGCATATAATACAAGGAACATGTCAATTTTTTATATTGGAAAGTCTCGTACAGATGTCTTAAAATATTCTCCTCTATGGACAATGTGTCGCTTAGGTAATTATGCCCATAATCAGACAGATCTGTTTACAACCAAGATTTCTGAATTGAAGAAACTCGACTTCTCCGAATTACCTTAAAAATCATCTATGAAAATATAATTGTGATATATATATATTATAAAGTTGAAATGATCAGATGTATGTTCTGTAATTGGAGTATTGCTCCGTTGAACATACCAAACAATAATAATAATAATAATAATAATAATAATAAAAGGAGACGTTTGGTTTAATTTTATGCATACTGGCGTTAGTTGATACAAGGAAATTGTTAAAATTCTTCCGAAACGTCACTTTTGAAATGTTTTCTTGTAGTTTTAAGCCAATCAGAAGCCCGACGAGCTCGGAAAGGGCAACGAAACCATCAAATTTTAGCTAGAAACTGTATTTTTGTCGATTTTTATTGAATATGAACTATATTTCAACAATTTTTTATGTTTCTGAGCGACGAAACACACTTAAAGCATGCAGAGTCGTCTCTGATTAGGAAAAGGAGACGTTTGGGTCAATTTAATGCATTCTGGCGTTCGTAGATACAAGAAAATTGTTAAAATTCTTCAGAAACGTCACTTTTGAAGTGTTTTCTTGTAGTTTTAAGCCAATCAGAAACCCGACGGGCTCGGAAAGGCCAACGAAACCATCAAATTTTAGCTAGAAACTGTATTTTTGTCGATTTTTATTGAATATGAACTATATTTCAACATTTTTTGATGGTTCTGAGCGATGAAACACAGCTAAAGCATGCAGAATCGTCTCAGATTAGGAAAAGGAGACGTTTGGGTCAATTTTATGCATTCTGGCGTTCGTAGATACAAAAAAATTGTTAAAATTCCTTAGAAACGTCACTTTTGAAGTGTTTTCTTGTAGTTTTAATCCAATCAGAAAACCCATGGGCTCGGAAAAAGCAACGAAACCAACAAATTTTAGCTAGAAACTGTATTTTTGTCGATTTTTGTTGAATATGAACTATATTTCAACATTTTTTGATGGTTTTGAGCGATGAAACACAGCTAAAGCATGCAGAATCGTCTCAGATTAGGAAAAGGAGACGTTTGGGTCAATTTTTTGCATTCTGGCGTTCGTAGATACAAAAAAATTGTTAAAATTCCTTAGAAACGTCACTTTTGAAGTGTTTTCTTGTAGTTTTAAGCCAATCAGAAGCCCGACGAGCTCGGAAAGTGCAACGAGACCATCAAATTTTAGCTAGAAACTGTATTTTTGTCGATTTTTATTGAATATGAATTATATTTCAAATTTTTTTATGGTTCTGAGCTACGAAACACACTTAAAGCATGCAGAATCGTTTCAGATTAGGATAAGGAAATGTTTGGGTCAATTTTATGCATTCTGGCATTCGTAGATACAAGAAAATTGTTCAAATTCTTCAGGAACGTCACTTTTGAAGTGTTTTCTTGTAGTTTTAAGCCAATCAGAAACCCGACGGGCTCGGAAAGGGCAACGAAACCATCAAATTTTAGCTAGAAACTGTATTTTTGTCGATTTTTATTGAATATGAACTATATTTCTACATTTTTTGAAGGTTCTGAGCTATGAAACACAGCTAAAGCATGCAGAATCGTCTCAGATTAGGAAAAGGAAATGTTTGGGTCAATTTTATGCATTCTGGCGTTCGTAGATACAAAACAATTGTAAAAAGTCTTAAGAATCGTCACTTTTGAAGTGTTTTCTTAGAGTTTTAAGCCAATCTGAAACCCGGCGGGCTCGGAAAGAACAACGAAACCATCAAATTTTAGCTAGAAACTGTATTTTTGTCGATTTTTATTGAATATGAACTATATTTCAACATTTTTTGGTGGTTCTGAGCGACAAAACACACTTAAAGCGTGCAGAATTATCTTAGATTAGGAAAAGGAGACGTTTGGGTCAATTTTATGCATTCTGGCGTTCGTAGATACAAGAAAATTGTTAAAATTCTTCAGAAGCGTTAGTTTTGATGTGTTTTCTTGTAGTTTTAAGCCAATCAGAAACCGAACGGGCTCGGAAAGTGCAACAAAACCATTAAATTTAAGCTAGAAAATGTATACTTGTCGATGTTTATTGAATATGAACTATATTTCAACATTTTTTGATGGTTCTGAGCGACCAAACACTTAAAGCATGCAGAATCGGCTCAGGTTAGGAAAAGGAGACGTTTGGGTCAATTTCATGCATTCTGGCGTTCACAGAAGCAAGAAAATTGTTAAAATTCTTCAGAAACACCATCAAAAAATGTTGAAATATAGTTCAAATTCAATAAAAATCGACAAAAATACAGTTTCTAGCTAAAATTTGATGGTTTCGTTGCTCTTTCCGAGCCCGTAGCGTATCTGATTGGCTTAAAAGTACAAGAAAACACTTCACAAGTGACGTTTCTGAAGAATTTTACCAATTTTCTTGTCTCTACGAACGCCAGAATGCATAAAATTGACCTAAACTTCTCCTTTTCCTAATCTGAGACGATTGTGCATGCTTTAAGTGTGTTTCGTGGCTCAGAACCATCAAAAAATGTTGAAATATAGTTCAAATTCAATAAAACTCGACAAAAATACAGTTTCTAGCTAAAATTTGATGGTTTCGTTGCTCTTTCCGAGCCCGTAGGGTATCTGATTGGCTTAAAAGTATAAGAAAACACTTCAAAAGTGACGTTTCTGAAGAATTTTACCAATTTTCTTGTATATCCGAACGCCAGAATGCATAAAATTGACCTCAACGTCTCCTTTTCCTAATCTGAGACGATTCTGCATGTTTAAGTGTGTTTCGTGGCTCAGAACCATCAAAAAATGTTGAAATATAGTTCAAATTCAATAAAAATCGACAAAAATACAGTTTCTAGCTAAAATTTGATGGTTTCGTTGCTCTTTCCGAGCCCGTAGAGTATCTGATTGGCTTAAAAGTATAAGAAAACACTTCAAAAGTGACGTTTTTGAAGAATTTTACCAATTTTCTTGAATCCACGAACGCCAGAATGCATAAAATTGACCTCAACGTCTCCTTTTCCTAATCTGAGACGATTCTGCATGTTTAAGTGTGTTTCGTGGCTCAGAACCATCAAAAAATGTTGAAATATAGTTCAAATTCAATAAAACTCGACAAAAAAACAGTTTCTAACTAAAATTTGATGGTTTCGTTGCTCTTTCCAAGCCCGTTGGGTATCTGATTGGCTTAAAAGTACAAGAAAACACTTCAAAAGTGACGTTTCTGAAGAATTTTACCAATTTTCTTGTATCTACGAACGCCAGAATGCATAAAATTGACTTAAACTTCTCCTTTTCCTAATCTGAGACGATTCTGCATGCTTTAAGTGTGTTTCGTGGCTCAGAACCATCAAAAAATGTTGAAATATAGTTCAAATTCAATAAAAATCGACAAAAATACAGTTTCAAGCTAAAATTTGATGGTTTCGTTGCCCTTTCCGAACCCGTAGTGTATCTGATTGGCTTAAAAGTACAAGAAAACACTTCAAAAGTGACGTTTCTGAAGTTTTTTACCAATTTTCTTGTATCTACGAACGCCAGAATGCATAAAATTGACATAAACATCTCCTTTTCCTAATCTGAGACGATTCTGAATGCCTTAAGTGTGTTTCGTGGCTCAGAAACATAAAAAAATGTTGAAATATAGTTCAAATTCAATAAAAATCGACAAAAATACAGATTTTAGCTAAAATTTGATGGTTTCGTTGCTTTTTCCGAGACCATAGGGTATCTGAAGAATTTTACCAATTTTCTTGTATCTACGAACGCCAGAATGCATAAAATTGAACTAAACGTCTCCTTTTCCTAATCTGAGACGATTCTGCATGCTTTAAGTGTGTTTCGTGGCTCAGAACCATCAAAAAATATTGAAATATAGTTCAAATTCAATAAAAATCGACAAAAATACAGTTTCTAGCTAAAATTTGATGGTTTCGTTGCTCTTTCCGAGCCCGTAGAGTATCTGATTGGCTTAAAAGTATAAGAAAACACTTCAAAAGTGACGTTTCTGAAGAATTTTACCAATTTTCTTGAATCCACGAACGCCAGAATGCATAAAATTGACCTCAACGTCTCCTTTTCCTAATCTGAGACGATTCTGCATGTTTAAGTGTGTTTCGTGGCTCAGAACCATCAAAAAATGTTGAAATATAGTTCAAATTCAATAAAACTCGACAAAAATACAGTTTCTAGCTAAAATTTGATGGTTTCGTTGCTCTTTCCGAGACCGTAGGGTATCTGAAGAATTTTAATAATTTTCTTGTATCTACGAACGCCAGAATGCATAAAATTGACCTCAACGTCTCCTTTTCCTAATCTGAGACGATTCTGCATGTTTAAGTGTGTTTCGTGGCTCAGAACCATCAAAAAATGTTGAAATATAGTTCAAATTCAATAAAAATCGACAAAAATACAGTTTCTAACTAAAATTTGATGGTTTCGTTGCTCTTTCCGAGAACGTAGGGTATCTGATTGGCTTAAAAGTACAAGAAAACACTTCAAAAGTGACGTTTCTGAAGAATTTTACCAATTTTCTTGTATCTACGAACGCCAGAATGCATAAAATTGACCTAAACTTCTCCTTTTCCTAATCTGAGACGATTCTGCATGCCTTAAGTGTGTTTCGTGGCTCAGAACCATCAAAAAATGTTGAAATATAGTTCAAATTCAATAAAACTCGACAAAAATACAGTTTCTAGCTAAAATTTGATGGTTTCGTTGCTCTTTCCGAGCCCTTTGGGTATCTGATTGGCTTAAAAGTACAAGAAAACACTTCAAAAGTGACGTTTCTGAAGAATTTTACCAATTTTCTTGTATCAACGAACGCCAGAATGCATAAAATTGACCTAAACTTCTCCTTTTCCTAATCTGAGACGATTCTGCATGCTTTAAGTGTGTTTCGTGGCTCAGAACCATCAAAAAATGTTGAAATATAGTTCAAATTCAATAAAAATCGACAAAAATACAGTTTCTAGCTAAGATTTGATGGTTTCGTTGCTCTTTCCGAGCCCGTTGAGTGTCTGATTGGCTTAAAAGTACAAGAAAACACTTCAAAAGTGATGTTTCTGAAGAATTTTACCAATTTTCTTGTATCTACGAACGCCAGAATGCATAAAATTGACCTAAACATCTCCTTTTACTAATCTGAGACGATTCTGCATGCTTTAAGTGTGTTTCGTGGCTCAGAACCATCAAAAAATGTTGAAATATAGTTCAAATTCAATAAAACTCGACAAAAATACAGTTTCTAGCTAAAATTTGATGGTTTCGTTGCTCTTTCCAAGCCCGTTGGGTATCTGACTGGCTTAAAAGTACAAGAAAACACTTCAAAAGTGACGTTTCTGAAGAATTTTACCAATTTTCTTGTATCTACGAACGCCAGAATGCATAAACATCTCCTTTTCCTAATCTGAGACGATTCTGCATGCTTTAAGTGCGTTTCGTGGCTCAGAACCATCAAGAAATGTTGAAATATAGTTCAAGTTCAATAAAAATCGACAAGAATACAGTTTCTAGCTAAAATTTGATGGTTTCGTTGCTCTTTCCGAGCCCGCCGTGTATATGGTTGGCTTAAAAGTACAAGAAAACACTTCAAAAGTGACGTTTCTGAAGAATTTTACCAATTTTCTTGTATCTACGAACGCCAGAATGCATAAAATTGTCCTAAACTTCTTCTTTTCCTAATCTGAGACGATTCTGCATGCTTTAAGTGTGTTTCGTGGGTCAGAACCATCAAAAAATGTTGAAATATTGTTCAAATTCAATAAAAATCTGTGGGTGAGCAGTATATTTATAATAAAATTTAAACACAAAATGTAAATACAATTACAGAATATAGCTGAAGCCGGATCTATTCAGCGTGGCAAGAGATTGAGACTCGCTTCGTCCAGGCGGCCACTTCACTCCCCGATCACGCGCCGACTCTCTTCCTCGTGACGCAACGGAAACCCTTCTCGCCGGTTCGAATATTGGCGTGAAGGGGTCCGCTACATCACCCCCTTCCTAGTGAAAACCGATAGGATTGAACGAATTATGTGCAATATTTGGATGGAAATCTGACTCTACGACCAGATCTTGTGGTTCGTGTGGATTCGTTGTTGTTCGTGTCACTTTTGATTGCCACTGGTTGCTGTGTGGATTTCGTCGTACTCTGATCGGTGACATTTGGTGCCTTTGACACTTCGTTTGACGTTTCGACTACTGCGGCTTTTAACCTGTCAATAGAAATAACTTCTGTTTTCCCATTTACTAGGATTTTGAAGAATTTCTCGCCTGTTTCTAGGACCTTGTAGGGACCGTTATAGGGTCGTTGTAAAGGTTTCTTCACGGTGTCAACCCGAATGAAAACGTACATTGCTTGGTGAAGGTTCTTTGGGATGTAGACTTCATGTTCTCCGTGATGGGTGGTCCTAGCGTACTGAATTCGTCGCATTCTTTCTTTCAGCTCTTGCGCGAATGTGTGGGGGACACAGTTTGGTGTGGAATTTATTTCGACCAGATCAGCTGGTAAACGAAGTGATGTTCCATAAACCAATTCAGCTGGTGATGTGTCGATGTCTTCTTTGATGCTACTTCTGATACCCAGCATAACGAGCGGTAACGCTTGCGTCCACACGTTATCGTGGCATTTCAGGGCTGCCTTCAGCTGCCGATGGAACCTTTCGACCAGTCCATTGCTTGGAGGATGGTAAGAAGTAGTTCGGATGCGATGCATGCCCGTAAGTTCGCGAAGAGAGGTGAAGAGTGCGGATTCGAACTGTGTGCCTCTGTCTGTTGTGATTCTTGTAGGGACGCCAAACCGACAGATCCAGTTGTCGAGCAAGGCTCGGGCACATGTCTCCGCTGTGATATTTGCGATTGCTACTGCTTCAGGCCACCTAGTAAATCTGTCTATCATAGTCAGCAAGTACTCCTTACCTTCTGAATAAGGCAGAGGCCCCACAATGCCAACATGAATGTGGCTAAATCGGGCGTCAGGATTGCTGAAAGTGCCAATGGGTGATTTAACGTGTCTGTGGACTTTTGCGTGTTGGCAGGGCAGGCATTTTCTTACCCATGTGGCCGTATCTTTCTTGATGTTTGGCCAAAAATACTTACCTGCGTGTGACTTGTTTTACAGAGTTCCTAACCCCGGAGTGTGAGAGGTTATGAGTGATTTCTATGATGTTCTTTCGATATGGTGCTGGTATGTACAAACGATTTCCATGGGAGGTTTCAAACCACAATTCCTTGTTGCCACCTGGTGAGGGAAATTGCTGGAATGTGAACTTTTTGTCTTGTAGGAGAGTTTTCAGTTCGCCATCTGTCTCTTGTGACGTCGCTAACATGTCGTAGTCAAAAGTACACTTGGAAATTTCTGAGATCCTTGACAAAGTGTCTGCTGGTGTGTTTTTAAAACCAATGACATACTGGATGTCGGTGGTATACTGCGAAATCAGATCTAGCTGCCTTGACTGTCGAGGACTGCACTTTTCTGGTTTTTGATGAAAAGCGTATACCAGAGGTTTGTGATCTGTAAAGATAGTGAAATGACGGCCCTCTAGAAAATGTCGATAATGAAGGATACTTCTATATATTGCCAAAAGTTCTCTATCGTACGCACTATATTTCCTTTCTGTGGGAGTCAATTTTGCGGAGAAAAAGGCCAGTGGTTTTGGAATACCTTCTACAGCTTGCTCCAAGACTCCACCAATACCTGCTTCAGACGCATCGGTGTACAACCGGAGTGGTGCTTGGTGGTTAGGATAGGTGAGTGTGGTAGCGTTTGCTAAATCTTGTTTACACTGTTCGAATGCTTGCAGGGCTTCTGGATTCGCTTCTATGTTGGCATCTTTCTTGACATTGCCTCCAATCAGTTGGCTCAGGGGGGCTTGAATGGTAGCTGCGTTTGGGAGCCACCTTCGATAATAGTTCACCATTCCCATAAAACGTTGTAGTCCTTTCTTGGTCTTTGGAAATGCCATGGAAGTGATGGTTTCTACCTTCTCTGGTAGGGGCTGGATTCCGTTTGCACTGATTTTTACTCCTAAAAAGTTTAACTCAGGTGCCCCAAAAACACATTTTCTGGGGTTGATAATGACTCCATATTGGTCGAGCCTTTCCAACACAGTTTGCAGGTGGATTAGGTGTTCTTGCTCTGATGCTGACGCTACCAATATGTCATCAATATAAGCGTATGCAAAATCAAGCCCCTGCAGAACTTGGTCCAGAAAGCGTTGGAAGGTCTGACTTGCGTTACGCAACCCAAACGGCATCCTAGTGAATTCGTATAATCCAAAAGGGGTTGTGACCGCTGTTTTAGG
This sequence comes from Zophobas morio, assembly GCF_036711695.1. Taxonomy (NCBI): domain Eukaryota; kingdom Metazoa; phylum Arthropoda; class Insecta; order Coleoptera; family Tenebrionidae; genus Zophobas; species Zophobas morio. Next base: position 8,208,931 of record NW_026972163.1, read on the forward strand.
TTGATCATCTGGGTGAACAGGAATCTGGAAATACGCTTTTTTGAGATCAAGAGTACTGAAGATGTTCTTGCCTTTGTTTGAGCATTTAGCACTCGATAGTCCCCACATGGTCTCCACGTGTCGTCCCTTTTTGTTACCATGTGTAGCGGACTGGCCCATGGTGATGACGATGGTTTGACGATTCCCATTTCCAACATCTGCTGGAATTCTTGCCTGGCGGTTTGATACTTGTCTGGAGCCAGGCGTCGCGGTCTGCAATGGCTTGGAGGTCCTTTTGTTTCGATGTGATGTGTGACGGCATGCTTGACCTGCGTTACTGTAGTTGCTGGAGTTGGTCGGAGGAGATTTGGGAAGCGTCGAAGGAGTGTTCGATACGGGTCAGGAATCCCGTCAAAGATGGCACGTATGCCTGGCTGGTGCGCGGTTTTAACACGACACGACACTTCTAATGATGTTAGCGAGTCTATGAGTTTCTGGTTTTTTACGTCCACTAATAGGCCGTAGTGATGTATGAAGTCAGCTCCTAATATTGCGTCCGTGACATTTGCTACCAGAAAAGTCCATTGAAAATCGCGGCGCAGACCGAGATTTAAGTTTAACAGTTTCTGTCCAAGCACTGCGATTTTGGAACCGTCCGCCGACTGTAAATTGAAACATGCGTTAGCACTGTTTGACCCGGCACAATTCAGACTTTTGAACTTCGCGGGCACTACACTGATATCAGCTCCTGTGTCAATTAGGAAGTGTAGCTTGGAATTTCTATCAACGATAAATGGGCGATGCGATGTGGTGTGGACAGCAGAAGCGGCCCTTACTTCTGCTCTCCGGACCCGTTTTTTGCCAAACTGCAAGGTGGCGTGCATTTTTTTGCGTTTGCACCAAAGTTGAAGTGGTACCAACACTTGCGATCTCCAGCACTATTTTGGCGTTGGCGGTTTCTGCTGCAACTTCGTGCGCGGGTTTGGCTGATGCTTCGTTCTCGCCCCTCGTAGCGTTCAAGGCGCGCCGTCAGATTTTGAACTTGGCGCGTTAATTCAGCAATGGCGTCATTTCGCTCTGACGCTGACCTCATATCCACTTCTTTCGCCCCTATGGCGGACATCGTTGCAGCTGGTACGGCCTCGATGATCTTATCTGCGACTTCTGCTGGCTGATCCGTGGTCAAAGTTGCCAGCGAAATTAACGTGGGCTGGATGTTTGTGGGCATCTGTTGAAGAAATAACTCTCGTAGAGCCGTTTCATTGACGTATGGAGATGGGGAATCGCCGCCATTTGTGAGCGATTTCATATGTCGTAAGAGTTGGGTGGGTTTTCGAGAACCCAATTCTTGGCACGAAAGCAGTTGTTTTAGACGCTGAGTCTCCGTAAGCGAAGTTCTGGCGATGATTGCTTGTTTTAATCGCGTGTACGGTAGGTCGGGATCTGGGGTCACAATCTGGTCCGTCACCTCGGCGGCAATATGAGGAGGTAGGGCGATGAGGACATGATTATATTTCGTCTCTTCCTTCACGATTTTTGTCTGGAAGGTGGAAAATCTGGCCTCTGCCATAGCAAACCATAATTCTGGCTTATTATCCCAGAATGCCGGGAGGGAGAATGCTGCTGCGGCGATTGTGGGGGCTGTCTTCTCTGTTTCAGACATCTCTTGCTGTTTTCACTCTACTTCGATATCCACGTGGTTCCAATCGACAGTTGTGTTTCGCGTAGCCTTTCTACTGCGTCACCACTGTTATTCTGATCACGTCGGGGTCACCAATGTGGGTGAGCAGTATATTTATAATAAAATTTGAACACAAAATGTAAATACAAATACAGAATATAGCTGAAGCCGGATCAATTCAGCGTGGCAAGAGATTGAGACTCGCTTCGTCCAGGCGGCCACTTCACTCCCCGATCACTCGCCGACTCTCTTCCTCGTGACGCAACGGAAACCCTTCTCGCCGATTCGAATATTGGCGGGAAGGGGTCCGCTACAAATCGACAAAAATACAGTTTCTAGCTAAAATTTGATGGTTTCGTTGCTCTTTCCGAGACCGTACGGTATGTGAAGAATTTTACCAATTTTCTTGTATCTACGAACGCCAGAATGCATAAAATTGACCTAAACGTCTCCTTTTCCTAATCTGAGACGATTCTACATGCTTTAAGTGTGTTTCGTGGCTCAGAACCATCAAAAAATGTTGAAATATAGTTCAAATTCAATAAAAATCGACAAAAATACAGTTTCTAGCTAAAATTTGATGGTTTCGTTGCTCTTTCCGAGACCGTTGGGTATCTGGTTGGCTTAAAAGTACAAGAAAAAACTATAAAAGTGACGTTTCTGAAGAATTTTACCAATTTTCTTGTATCTACGAACGCCAGAATGCATAAAATTGACCTAAACGTCTCCTTTTAATAATCTGAGACGATTCTGCATGCTTTAAGTGTGTTTCGTGGCTCAGAACCAACAAAAAATGTTGAAATATTGTTCAAACTCAATAAAAATCGACAAAAATACAGATTCTAGCAAAAATTTGATGGTTTCGTTGTTCTTTCCGAGCCCGTTGGGTATCTGATTGGCTTAAAAGTACAAGAAAACACTTCAAAAGTGACGTTTCTGAAGAATTTTACCAATTTTCTTGTATCTACGAACGCCAGAATGCATAAAATTGACCTAAACGTCTCCTTTTCCTAATCTGTGGCGATTCTGCATGCTTTAAGTGTGTTTCGTGGCTCAGAACCATCAAAAAATGTTGAAATATAGTTCAAATTCAATAAAAATCGACAAAAATACAGTTTCTAGCTAAAATTTGATGGTTTCGTTGCTCTTTCCGAGCCCGTAGGGTATCTGATTGGCTTAAAAGTACAAGAAAACACTTCAAAAGTGACGTTTCTGAAGAATTTTGCCACTTTTCTTGTATCTACGAACGCCAGAATGCATAAAATTGACCTAAACGTCTGCTTTTCCTAATCTGAGAGGATTCTGCATGCCTTAAGTGTGTATCGTGGTTCAGAACCATAAAAAAATGTTGAAATATAGTTCAAATTCAATAAAAATCGACAAAAATACAGTTTCTAGCTCAAATTTGATGGTTTCGTTGCTCTTTCTGAGCCCGTCGGGTATGTGATTGGCTTAAAAGTAGAAGAAAACACTTCAAAAGTGACGTTTCTGAAGAATTTTACAAATTTTCTTGTATCTACGAACGTAATAATGCATAAAATTGAACTAAACGTCTCATTTTCCTAATCTGAGACGATTCTGCATGCTTTAAGTGTGTTTCGTGGCTCAGAACCATCAAAAAATGTTGAAATATAGTTCAAATTCAATAAAAATCGGCAAAAATACAGTTTCTAGCTAAAGTTTGATGGTGTCGTTGCTCTTTCCGAGACCGTTGGGTATCTGATTGGCTTAAAAGTACAAGAAAACACTTCAAAAGTGACGTTTCTGAAGAATTTTACCAATTTTCTTGTATCTACGAACGCCAGAATGCATAAAATTGACCTAAACGTCTCCTTTTCCTAATCTGAGACTATTCTGCATGCTTTAAGTTTGTTTCGAGGCTCAGAACCATCAAAAAATGTTGAAATATAGTTCAAATTCAATAAAAATCGACAAAAATACAGTTTCTAGCTAAAATTTGATGGTTTCGATGCTCTTTCCGAGCCCGTAGTGTATCTGATTGGCTTAAAAGTACAAGAAACCACTTCAAAAGTGACATTTCTGAAGAATTTTACCAATTTTCTTGTATCTACGAACGCCAGAATGCATAAAATTGACCTCAACGTCTCCTTTTCCTAATCTGAGTCGATTCTGCATGTTTAAGTGTGTTTCGTGGCTCAGAACCATCAAAAAATGTTGAAATATAGTACAAATTCAATAAAAATCGACAAAAATACAGTTTCTAACTAAAATTTGATGGTTTCGTTGCTCTTTCAGAGCCCGTTGGGTATCTGATTGGCTTAAAAGTATAAGAAAACAATTCAAAAGTGACGTTTCTGAAGAATTTTACCAATTTTCTTGTATCTACGAACGCCAGAATGCATAAAATTGACCTAAACTTCTCCTTTTCCTAATCTGAGACGATTCTGCATGCTTTAAGTGTGTTTCGTGGCTCAGAACCATCAAAAAATGTTGAAATATTGTTCAAATTCAATAAAAATCGACAAAAATACAGTTTCTAGCAAAAATTTGATGGTTTCGTTGTTCTTTCCTAGCCCGTTGGGTATCTGATTGGCTTAAAAGTACAAGAAAACACTTCAAAAGTGACGTTTCTGAAGAATTTTACCAATTTTCTTGTATCTACGAACGCCAGAATGCATAAAATTGACCTAAACTTCTCCTTTTCCTAATCTGAGACGATTCTGCATGCTTTAAGTGTGTTTCGTGGCTCAGAACCATCAAAAAATGTTGAAATTTAGTTCAAATTCAATAAAAATCGACAAAAATACAGTTTCTAGCTAAAATTTGATGGTTTCGATGCTCTTTCCGAGCCCGTAGTGTATCTGATTGGCTTAAAAGTACAAGAAACCACTTCAAAAGTGACATTTCTGAAGAATTTTACCAATTTTCTTGTATCTACGAACGCCAGAATGCATAAAATTGACCTAAACTTCTCCTTTTCCTAATCTGAGACGATTCTGCATGCTTTAAGTGTGTTTCGTGGCTCAGAACCATCAAAAAATGTTGAAATATAGTTCAAATTCAATAAAAATCGAGAAAAATACAGTTTCTAGCTAAAATTTGATGGTTTCGTTGCTCTTTCCGAGCCCGTAGGGTATCTGATTGGCTTAAAAGTACAAGAAAACACTTCAAAAGTGACGTTTCTGAAGAATTTTACCAATTTTCTTGTATCTACGAACGCCAGAATGCATAAAATTGACCTAAACGTCTCCTTTTCCTAATCTGAGACGATTCTGCATGCTTTAAGTGTGTTTCGTGGCTCACAACCATCAAAAAATGTTGAAATATAGTTCAAATTCAATAAAAATCGACAAAAATACAGTTCCTAGCTAAAATTTGATGGTGTCGTTGTTCTTTCCGAGCCCGTTGGGTATCTGATTGGCTTAAAAGTACAAGAAAACACTTCAAAAGTGACGTTTCTGAAGAATTTTACCAATTTTCTTGTATCTACGAACGCCAGAATGCATAAAATTGACCTAAACGTCTCCTTTTCCTAATCTGAGACTATTCTGCATGCTTTAAGTTTGTTTCGAGGCTCAGAACCATCAAAAAATGTTGAAATATAGTTCAAATTCAATAAAAATCGACAAAAATACAGTTTCTAGCTAAAATTTGATGGTTTCGATGCTCTTTCCGAGCCCGTAGTGTATCTGATTGGCTTAAAAGTACAAGAAACCACTTCAAAAGTGACATTTCTGAAGAATTTTACCAATTTTCTTGTATCTACGAACGCCAGAATGCATAAAATTGACCTCAACGTCTCCTTTTCCTAATCTGAGTCGATTCTGCATGTTTAAGTGTGTTTCGTGGCACAGAACCATCAAAAAATGTTGAAATATAGTACAAATTCAATAAAAATCGACAAAAATACAGTTTCTAACTAAAATTTGATGGTTTCGTTGCTCTTTCAGAGCCCGTTGGGTATCTGATTGGCTTAAAAGTACAAGAAAACAATTCAAAATTGACGTTTCTGAAGAATTTTACCAATTTTCTTGTATCTACGAACGCCAGAATGCATAAAATTGACCTAAACTTCTCCTTTTCCTAATCTGAGACGATTCTGCATGCTTTAAGTGTGTTTCGTGGCTCAGAACCATCAAAAAATGTTGAAATATTGTTCAAATTCAATAAAAATCGACAAAAATACAGTTTCTAGCAAAAATTTGATGGTTTCGTTGTTCTTTCCTAGCCCGTTGGGTATCTGATTGGCTTAAAAGTACAAGAAAACACTTCAAAAGTGACGTTTCTGAAGAATTTTACCAATTTTCTTGTATCTACGAACGCCAGAATGCATAAAATTGACCTAAACTTCTCCTTTTCCTAATCTGAGACGATTCTGCATGCTTTAAGTGTGTTTCGTGGCTCAGAACCATCAAAAAATGTTGAAATATAGTTCAAATTCAATAAAAATCGACAAAAATACAGTTTCTAGCTAAAATTTGATGGTTTCGATGCTCTTTCCGAGCCCGTAGTGTATCTGATTGGCTTAAAAGTACAAGAAACCACTTCAAAAGTGACATTTCTGAAGAGTTTTACCAATTTTCTTGTGTCTACGAACGCCAGAATGCATAAAATTGACCTAAACTTCTCCTTTTCCTAATCTGAGACGATTCTGCATGCTTTAAGTGTGTTTCGTGGCTCAGAACCATCAAAAAATGTTGAAATATAGTTCAAATTCAATAAAAATCGAGAAAAATACAGTTTCTAGCTAAAATTTGATGGTTTCGTTGCTCTTTCCGAACCCGCCGATATTCTGGTTGGCTTAAAAGTACAAGAAAACACTTGAAAAGTGACGTTTCTGAAGAATTTTACCAATTTTCTTGTATCCACGAACGCCAGAATGCATAAAATTGACCTAAACTTCTCCTTTTCCTAATCTGAGACGATTCTGCATGCTTTAAGTGTGTTTCGTGGGTCAGAACCATCAAAAAATGTTGAAATTTTGTTCAAATTCAATAAAAATCGACAAAAATACAGTCTCTAGCTAAAACTTGATGGTTTCGTTGCTCTTTCCGAGACCGTACGGTATCTGAAGAATTTTGCCAATTTTCTTGTATCTACGAACGCTAGAATGCATAAAATTGACCTAAACGTCTCCTTTTCCTAATCTGAGATGATTCTGCATGCTTTAAGTGTGTTTCGTGGCTCAGAACCATCAAAAAATATTGAAATATAGTTCAAATTCAATAAAAATCGACAAAAATACAGTTTCTAGCTAAAATTTGATGGTTTCGTTGCACTTTCCGAGCCCGTAGGGTATCTGAGTGGCTTATAAGTACAAGAAAACACTTCAAAAGTGACGTTTCTGAAGAATTTTAACAGTTTTCTTGTATCTACGAACGCCAGAATGCATAAAATTGACCTAAACGTCTCCTTTTCCTATTCTGAGTCGATTCTGCATGCTTTAAGTGTGTTTGGTGGCTCAGAACCATTAAAAAACTTTGAATGATAGTTCAAATTCAATAAAAATCGACAAAAATACAGTTTCTAGCTAAAATTTGATGGTTTCGTTGCACTTTCCGAGCCCGTTGGGTATCTGAGTGGCTTAAAAGTACAAGAAAACACTTCAAAAGTGACGTTTCTGAAGGATTTTAACAGTTTTCTTGTATCTACGAACGCCAGAATGCATAAAATTGACCTAAACGTCTCCTTTTCCTATTCTGAGTCGATTCTGCATGCTTTAAGTGTGTTTCGTGGCTCAGAACCATCAAAAAATGTTGAAATATTGTTCAAATTCAATAAAAATCGACAAAAATACAGTTTCTAACTAAAATTTGATGGTTTCGTTGCTCTTTCAGAGCCCGTTGGGTATCTGATTGGCTTAAAAGTATAAGAAAACAATTCAAAAGTGACGTTTCTGAAGAATTTTACCAATTTTCTTGTATCTACGAACGCCAGAATGCATAAAATTGACCTAAACTTCTCCTTTTCCTATTCTGAGTCGATTCTGCATGCTTCAAGTGTGTTTGGTGGCTCAGAACCATCAAAAAACGTTGAAATATAGTTCAAATTCAATAAAAATCGACAAAAATACAGTTTCTAGCTAAAATTTGATGGTTTCGTTGCACTTTCCGAGCCCGTAGGGTATCTGAGTGGCTTAAAAGTACAAGAAAACACTTCAAAAGTGACGTTTCTGAAGAATTTTAACAGTTTTCTTGTATCTACGAACGCCAGAATGCATAAAATTGACCTAAACGTCTCCTTTTCCTATTCTGAGTCGATTCTGCATGCTTTAAGTGTGTTTGGTGGCTCAGAACCATCAAAAAACGTTGAAATATAGTTCAAATTCAATAAAAATCGACAAAAATACAGTTTCTAGCTAAAATTTGATGGTTTCGTTGCACTTTCCGAGCCCGTAGGGTATCTGAGTGGCTTAAAAGTACAAGAAAACACTTCAAAAGTGACGTTTCCGAAGAATTTTAACAGTTTTCTTGTATCTACTAACGCCAGAATGCATAAAATTGACCTAAACGTCTCCTTTTCCTATTCTGAGTCGATTCTGCATGCTTTAAGTGTGTTTGGTGGCTCAGAACCATCAAAAAACGTTGAAATATAGTTCAAATTCAATAAAAATCGACAAAAATACAGTTTCTAGCTAAAATTTGATGGTTTCGTTGCACTTTCCGAGCCCGTAGGGTATCTGAGTGGCTTAAAAGTACAAGAAAACACTTCAAAAGTGACGTTTCTGAAGAATTTTAACAGTTTTCTTGTATCTACGAACGCCAGAATGCATAAAATTGACCTAAACGTCTCCTTTTCCTATTCTGAGTCGATTCTGCATGCTTTAAGTGTGTTTGGTGGCTCAGAACCATCAAAAAACGTTGAAATATAGTTCAAATTCAATAAAAATCGACAAAAATACAGTTTCTAGCTAAAATTTGATGGTTTCGTTGCACTTTCCGAACCCGTAGGGTATCTGAGTGGCTTAAAAGTACAAGAAAACACTTCAAAAGTGACGTTTCTGAAGAATTTTAACAGTTTTCTTGTATCTACGAACGCCAGAATGCATAAAATTGACCTAAACGTCTCCTTTTCCTATTCTGAGTCGATTCTGCATGCTTTAAGTGTGTTTGGTGGCTCAGAACCATCAAACAACGTTGAAATATAGTTCAAATTCAATAAAAATCGACAAAAATACAGTTTCTAGCTAAAATTTGATGGTTTCGTTGCACTTTCCGAGCCCGTAGGGTATCTGAGTGGCTTAAAAGTACAAGAAAACACTTCAAAAGTGACGTTTCTGAAGAATTTTAACAGTTTTCTTGTATCTACGAACGCCAGAATGCATAAAATTGACCTAAACGTCTCCTTTTCCTATTCTGAGTCGATTCTGCATGCTTTAAGTGTGTTTGGTGGCTCAGAACCATCAAAAAACGTTGAAATATAGTTCAAATTCAATAAAAATCGACAAAAATACAGTTTCTAGCTAAAATTTGATGGTTTCGTTGCACTTTCCGAGCCCGTAGGGTATCTGAGTGGCTTAAAAGTACAAGAAAACACTTCAAAAGTGACGTTTCTGAAGAATTTTAACAGTTTTCTTGTATCTACGAACGCCAGAATACATAAAATTGACCTAAACGTCTCCTTTTCCTATTCTGAGTCGATTCTGTATGCTTTAAGTGTGTTTGGTGGCTCAGAACCATCAAAAAACGTTGAAATATAGTTCAAATTCAATAAAAATCGACAAAAATACAGTTTCTAGCTATAATTTGATGGTTTCGTTGCACTTTCCGAGCCCGTAGGGTATCTGAGTGGCTTAAAAGTACAAGAAAACACTTCAAAAGTGACGTTTCTGAAGAATTTTAACAGTTTTCTTGTATCTACGAACGCCAGAATGCATAAAATTGACCTAAACGTCTCCTTTTCCTATTCTGAGTCGATTCTGCATGCTTTAAGTGTGTTTGGTGGCTCAGAACCATCAAAAAACGTTGAAATATAGTTCAAATTCAATAAAAATCGACAAAAATACAGTTTCTAGCTAAAATTTGATGGTTTCGTTGCACTTTCCGAGCCCGTTGGGTATCTGAGTGGCTTAAAAGTAGAAGAAAACACTTCAAAAGTGACGTTTCTGAAGAATTTTAACAGTTTTCTTGTATCTACGAACGCCAGAATGCATAAAATTGACCTAAACGTCTCCTTTTCCTATTCTGAGTCGATTCTGCATGCTTTAAGTGTGTTTGGTGGCTCAGAACCATCAAAAAACGTTGAAATATAGTTCAAATTCAATAAAAATCGACAAAAATACAGTTTCTAGCTAAAATTTGATGGTTTCGTTGCACTTTCCGAGCCCGTAGGGTATCTGAGTGGCTTAAAAGTACAAGAAAACACTTCAAAAGTGACGTTTCTGAAGAATTTTAACAGTTTTCTTGTATCTACGAACGCCAGAATGCATAAAATTGACCTAAACGTCTCCTTTTCCTATTCTGAGTCGATTCTGCATGCTTTAAGTGTGTTTGGTGGCTCAGAACCATCAAAAAACGTTGAAATATAGTTCAAATTCAATAAAAATCGACAAAAATACAGTTTCTAGCTAAAATTTGATGGTTTCGTTGCACTTTCCGAGCCCGTAGGGTATCTGAGTGGCTTAAAAGTACAAGAAAACACTTCAAAAGTGACGTTTCTGAAGAATTTTAACAGTTTTCTTGTATCTACGAACGCCAGAATGCATAAAATTGACCTAAACGTCTCCTTTTCCTATTCTGAGTCGATTCTGCATGCTTTAAGTGTGTTTGGTGGCTCAGAACCATCAAAAAACGTTGAAATATACTTCAAATTCAATAAAAATCGACAAAAATACAGTTTCTAGCTAAAATTTGATGGTTTCGTTGCACTTTCCGAGCCCGTAGGGTATCTGAGTGGCTTAAAAGTACAAGAAAACACTTCAAAAGTGACGTTTCTGAAGAATTTTAACAGTTTTCTTGTATCTGCGAACGCCAGAATGCATAAAATTGACCTAAACGTCTCCTTTTCCTATTCTGAGTCGATTCTGCATGCTTTAAGTGTGTTTGGTGGCTCAGAACCATCAAAAAACGTTGAAATATAGTTCAAATTCAATCAAAATCGACAAAAATACAGTTTCAAGCTAAAATTTGATGGTTTCGTTGCACTTTCCGAGCCCATAGGATATCTGAGTGGCTTAAAAGTACAAGAAAACACTTCAAAAGTGACGTTTCTGAAGAATTTTAACAGTTTTCTTGTATCTACGAACGCCAGGATGCATAAAATTGACCTAAACGTCTCCTTTTCCTATTCTGAGTCGATTCTGCATGCTTTAAGTGTGTTTGGTGGCTCAAAACCATCAAAAAACGTTGAAATATAGTTCAAATTCAATAAAAATCGACAAAAATACAGTTTCTAGCTAAAATTTGATGGTTTCGTTGCACTTTCCGAGCCCGTAGGGTATCTGAGTGGCTTAAAAGTACAAGAAAACACTTCAAAAGTGACGTTTCTGAAGAATTTTAACAGTTTTCTTGTATCTACGAACGCCAGAATGCATAAAATTGACCTAAACGTCTCCTTTTCCTATTCTGGGTCGATTCTGCATGCTTTAAGTGTGTTTGGTGGCTCAGAACCATCAAAAAACGTTGAAATATAGTTCAAATTCAATAAAAATCGACAAAAATACAGTTTCTAGCTAAAATTTGATGGTTTCGTTGCACTTTCCGAGCCCGTAGGGTATCTGAGTGGCTTAAAAGTACAAGAAAACACTTCAAAAGTGACGTTTCTGAAGAATTTTAACAGTTTTCTTGTATCTACGAACGCCAGAATGCATAAAATTGACCTAAACGTCTCCTTTTCCTCTTCTGAGTCGATTCTGCATGCTTTAAGTGTGTTTGGTGGCTCAGAACCATCAAAAAGCGTTGAAATATAGTTCAAATTCAATAAAAATCGACAAAAATACAGTTTCTAGCTAAAATTTGATGGTTTCGTTGCACTTTCCGAGCCCGTAGGGTATCTGAGTGGCTTAAAAGTACAAGAAAACACTTCAAAAGTGACGTTTCTGAAGAATTTTAACAGTTTTCTTGTATCTACGAACGCCAGAATGCATAAAATTGACCTAAACGTCTCCTTTTCCTATTCTGAGTCGATTCTGCATGCTTTAAGTGTGTTTGGTGGCTCAGAACCATCAAAAAACGTTGAAATATAGTTCAAATTCAATAAAAATCGACAAAAATACAGTTTCTCGCTAAAATTTGATGGTTTCGTTGCACTTTCCGAGCCCGTAGGGTATCTGAGTGGCTTAAAAGTACAAGAAAACACTTCAAAAGTGACGTTTCTGAAGAATTTTAACAGTTTTCTTGTATCTACGAACGCCAGAATGCATAAAATTGACCTAAACGTCTCCTTTTCCTATTCTGAGTCGATTCTGCATGCTTTAAGTGTGTTTGGTGGCTCAGAACCATCAAAAAACTTTGAAATATAGTTCAAATTCAATAAAAATCGACTAAAATACAGTTTCTAGCTAAAATTTGATGGTTTCGTTGCACTTTCCGAGCCCGTAGGATATCTGAGTGGCTTAAAAGTACAAGAAAACACTTCAAAAGTGACGTTTCTGAAGAATTTTAACAGTTTTCTTGTATCTACGAACGCCAGAATGCATAAAATTGACCTAAACGTCTCCTTTTCCTATTCTGAGTCGATTCTGCATGCTTTAAGTGTGTTTGGTGGCTCAGAACCATCAAAAAACGTTGAAATATAGTTCAAATTCAATAAAAATCGACAAAAATACAGTTTCTAGCTAAAATTTGATGGTTTCGTTGCACTTTCCGAGCCCGTAGGGTATCTGAGTGGCTTAAAAGTACAAGAAAACACTTCAAAAGTGACGTTTCTGAAGAATTTTAACAGTTTTCTTGAATCTGCGAACGCCAGAATGCATAAAATTGACCTAAACGTCTCCTTTTCCTATTCTGAGTCGATTCTGCATGCTTTAAGTGTGTTTGGTGGCTCAGAACCATCAAAAAACGTTGAAATATAGTTCAAATTCAATCAAAATCGACAAAAATACAGTTTCTAGCTAAAATTTGATGGTTTCGTTGCACTTTCCGAGCCCATAGGATATCTGAGTGGCTTAAAAGTACAAGAAAACACTTCAAAAGTGACGTTTCTGAAGAATTTTAACAGTTTTCTTGTATCTACGAACGCCAGAATGCATAAAATTGACCTAAACGTCTCCTTTTCCTATTCTGAGTCGATTCTGCATGCTTTAAGTGTGTTTGGTGGCTCAGAACCATCAAAAAACGTTGAAATATAGTTCAAATTCAATAAAAATCGACAAAAATACAGTTTCTAGCTAAAATTTGATGGTTTCGTTGCACTTTCCGAGCCCGTAGGGTATCTGAGTGGCTTAAAAGTACAAGAAAACACTTCAAAAGTGACGTTTCTGAAGAATTTTAACAGTTTTCTTGTATCTACGAACGCCAGAATGCATAAAATTGACCTAAACGTCTCCTTTTCCTATTCTGAGTCGATTCTGCATGCTTTAAGTGTGTTTGGTGGCTCAAAACCATCAAAAAACGTTGAAATATAGTTCAAATTCAATAAAAATCGACAAAAATACAGTTTCTAGCTAAAATTTGATGGTTTCGTTGCACTTTCCGAGCCCGTAGGGTATCTGAGTGGCTTAAAAGTACAAGAAAACACTTCAAAAGTGACGTTTCTGAAGAATTTTAACAGTTTTCTTGTATCAACGAACGCCAGAATGCATAAAATTGACCTAAACGTCTCCTTTTCCTATTCTGGGTCGATTCTGCATGCTTTAAGTGTGTTTGGTGGCTCAGAACCATCAAAAAACGTTGAAATATAGTTCAAATTCAATAAAAATCGACAAAAATACAGTTTCTAGCTAAAATTTGATGGTTTCGTTGCACTTTCCGAGCCCGTAGGTTATCTGAGTGGCTTAAAAGTACAAGAAAACACTTCAAAAGTGACGTTTCTGAAGAATTTTAACAGTTTTCTTGTATCTACGAACGCCAGAATGCATAAAATTGACCTAAACGTCTCCTTTTCCTCTTCTGAGTCGATTCTGCATGCTTTAAGTGTGTTTGGTGGCTCAGAACCATCAAAAAGCGTTGAAATATAGTTCAAATTCAATAAAAATCGACAAAAATACAGTTTCTAGCTAAAATTTGATGGTTTCGTTGCACTTTCCGAGCCCGTAGGGTATCTGAGTGGCTTAAAAGTACAAGAAAACACTTCAAAAGTGACGTTTCTGAAGAATTTTAACAGTTTTCTTGTATCTACGAACGCCAGAATGCATAAAATTGACCTAAACGTCTCCTTTTCCTATTCTGAGTCGATTCTGCATGCTTTAAGTGTGTTTGGTGGCTCAGAACCATCAAAAAACGTTGAAATATAGTTCAAATTCAATAAAAATCGACAAAAATACAGTTTCTCGCTAAAATTTGATGGTTTCGTTGCACTTTCCGAGCCCGTAGGGTATCTGAGTGGCTTAAAAGTACAAGAAAACACTTCAATAGTGACGTTTCTGAAGAATTTTAACAGTTTTCTTGTATCTACGAACGCCAGAATGCATAAAATTGACCTAAACGTCTCCTTTTCCTATTCTGAGTCGATTCTGCATGCTTTAAGTGTGTTTGGTGGCTCAAAACCATCAAAAAACGTTGAAATATAGTTCAAATTCAATAAAAATCGACAAAAATACAGTTTCTAGCTAAAATTTGATGGTTTCGTTGCACTTTCCGAGCCCGTAGGGTATCTGAGTGGCTTAAAAGTACAAGAAAACACTTCAAAAGTGACGTTTCTGAAGAATTTTAACAGTTTTCTTGTATCTACGAACGCCAGAATGCATAAAATTGACCTAAACGTCTCCTTTTCCTATTCTGGGTCGATTCTGCATGCTTTAAGTGTGTTTGGTGGCTCAGAACCATCAAAAAACGTTGAAATATAGTTCAAATTCAATAAAAATCGACAAAAATACAGTTTCTAGCTAAAATTTGATGGTTTCGTTGCACTTTCCGAGCCCGTAGGTTATCTGAGTGGCTTAAAAGTACAAGAAAACACTTCAAAAGTGACGTTTCTGAAGAATTTTAACAGTTTTCTTGTATCTACGAACGCCAGAATGCATAAAATTGACCTAAACGTCTCCTTTTCCTCTTCTGAGTCGATTCTGCATGCTTTAAGTGTGTTTGGTGGCTCAGAACCATCAAAAAGCGTTGAAATATAGTTCAAATTCAATAAAAATCGACAAAAATACAGTTTCTAGCTAAAATTTGATGGTTTCGTTGCACTTTCCGAGCCCGTAGGGTATCTGAGTGGCTTAAAAGTACAAGAAAACACTTCAAAAGTGACGTTTCTGAAGAATTTTAACAGTTTTCTTGTATCTACGAACGCCAGAATGCATAAAATTGACCTAAACGTCTCCTTTTCCTATTCTGAGTCGATTCTGCATGCTTTAAGTGTGTTTGGTGGCTCAGAACCATCAAAAAACGTTGAAATATAGTTCAAATTCAATAAAAATCGACAAAAATACAGTTTCTCGCTAAAATTTGATGGTTTCGTTGCACTTTCCGAGCCCGTAGGGTATCTGAGTGGCTTAAAAGTACAAGAAAACACTTCAAAAGTGACGTTTCTGAAGAATTTTAACAGTTTTCTTGTATCTACGAACGCCAGAATGCATAAAATTGACCTAAACGTCTCCTTTTCCTATTCTGAGTCGATTCTGCATGCTTTAAGTGTGTTTGGTGGCTCAGAACCATCAAAAAACGTTGAAATATAGTTCAAATTCAATAAAAATCGACAAAAATACAGTTTCTAGCTAAAATTTGATGGTTTCGTTGCACTTTCCGAGCCCGTAGGGTATCTGAGTGGCTTAAAACTACAAGAAAACACTTCAAAAGTGACGTTTCTGAAGAATTTTAACAGTTTTCTTGTATCTACGAACGCCAGAATGCATAAAATTGACCTAAACGTCTCCTTTTCCTATTCTGAGTCGATTCTGCATGCTTTAAGTGTGTTTGGTGGCTCAGAACCATCAAAAAACGTTGAAATATAGTTCAAATTCAATAAAAATCGACAAAAATACAGTTTCTAGCTAAAATTTGATGGTTTCGTTGCACTTCCCGAGCCCGTAGGGTATCTGAGTGGCTTAAAAGTACAAGAAAACACTTCAAAAGTGACGTTTCTGAAGAATTTTAACAGTTTTCTTGTATCTACGAAAGCCAGAATGCATAAAATTGACCTAAACGTCTCCTTTTCCTATTCTGAGTCGATTCTGCATGCTCTAAGTGTGTTTGGTGGCTCAGAACCATCAAAAAACGTTGAAATATAGTTCAAATTCAATAAAAATCGACAAAAATACAGTTTCTAGCTAAAATTTGATGGTTTCGTTGCACTTTCCGTGCCCGTTGGGTATCTGAGTGGCTTAAAAGTACAAGAAAACACTTCAAAAGTGACGTTTCTGAAGAATTTTAACAGTTTTCTTGTATCTACGAACGCCAGAATGCATAAAATTGACCTAAACGTCTCCTTTTCCTATTCTGAGTCGATTCTGCATGCTTTAAGTGTGTTTGGTGGCTCAGAACCATCAAAAAACGTTGAAATATAGTTCAAATTCAATAAAAATCGACAAAAATACAGTTTCTAGCTAAAATTTGATGGTTTCGTTGCACTTTCCGAGCCCGTAGGGTATCTGACTGGCTTAAAAGTACAAGAAAACACTTCAAAAGTGACGTTTCTGAAGAATTTTAACAGTTTTCTTGTATCTACGAACGCCAGAATGCATAAAATTGACCTAAACGTCTCCTTTTCCTATTCTGAGTCGATTCTGCATGCTTTAAGTGTGTTTGGTGGCTCAGAACCATCAAAAAACGTTGAAATATAGTTCAAATTCAATAAAAATCGACAAAAATACAGTTTCTAGCTAAAATTTGATGGTTTCGTTGCACTTTCCGAGCCCGTAGGGTATCTGAGTGGCTTAAAAGTACAAGAAAACACTTCAAAAGTGACGTTTCTGAAGAATTTTAACAGTTTTCTTGTATCTACGAACGCCAGAATGCATAAAATTGACCTAAACGTCTCGTTTTCCTATTCTGAGTCGATTCTGCATGCTTTAAGTGTGTTTGGTGGCTCAGAACCATCAAAAAACGTTGAAATATAGTTCAAATTCAATAAAAATCGACAAAAATACAGTTTCTAGCTAAAATTTGATGGTTTCGTTGCACTTTCCGAGCCCGTAGGGTATCTGAGTGGCTTAAAAGTACAAGAAAACACTTCAAAAGTGACGTTTCTGAAGAATTTTAACAGTTTTCTTGTATCTACGAACGCCAGAATGCATAAAATTGACCTACACGTCTCCTTTTCCTATTCTGAGTCGATTCTGCATGCTTTAAGTGTGTTTGGTGGCTCAGAACCATAAAAAAACGTTGAAATATAGTTCAAATTCAATAAAAATCGACAAAAATACAGTTTCTAGCTAAAATTTGATGGTTTCGTTGCACTTTCCGAGCCCGTAGGGTATCTGAGTGGCTTAAAAGTACAAGAAAACACTTCAAAAGTGACGTTTCTGAAGAATTTTAACAGTTTTCTTGTATCTACGAACGCCAGAATGCATAAAATTGACCTAAACGTCTCCTTTTCCTATTCTGAGTCGATTCTGCATGCTTTAAGTGTGTATGGTGGCTCAGAACCATCAAAAAACGTTGAAATATAGTTCAAATTCAATAAAAATCGACAAAAATACAGTTTCTAGCTAAAATTTGATGGTTTCGTTGCACTTTCCGAGCCCGTAGAGTATCTGAGTGGCTTAAAAGTACAAGAAAACACTTCAAAAGTGACGTTTCTGAAGAATTTTAACAGTTTTCTTGTATCTACGAACGCCAGAATGCATAAAATTGACCTAAACGTCTCCTTTTCCTATTCTGAGTCGATTCTGCATGCTTTAAGTGTGTTTGGTGGCTCAGAACCATCAAAAAACGTTGAAATATAGTTCAAATTCAATAAAAATCGACAAAAATACAGTTTCTAGCTAAAATTTGATGGTTTCGTTGCACTTTCCGAGCCCGTAGGGTATCTGAGTGGCTTAAAAGTACAAGAAAACACTTCAAAAGTGACGTTTCTGAAGAATTTTAACAGTTTTCTTGTATCTACGAACGCCAGAATTCATAAAATTGACCTAAACGTCTCGTTTTCCTATTCTGAGTCGATTCTGCATGCTTTAAGTGTGTTTGGTGGCTCAGAACCATCAAAAAACGTTGAAATATAGTTCAAATTCAATAAAAATCGACAAAAATACAGTTTCTAGCTAAAATTTGATGGTTTCGTTGCACTTTCCGAGCCCGTAGGGTATCTGAGTGGCTTAAAAGTACAAGAAAACACTTCAAAAGTGACGTTTCTGAAGAATTTTAACAGTTTTCTTGTATCTACGAACGCCAGAATGCATAAAATTGACCTAAACGTCTCCTTTTCCTATTCTGAGTCGATTCTGCATGCTTTAAGTGAGTTTGGTGGCTCAGAACCATCAAAAAACGTTGAAATATAGTTCAAATTAAATAAAAATCGACAAAAATACAGTTTCTAGCTAAAATTTGATGGTTTCGTTGCACTTTCCGAGCCCGTAGGGTATCTGAGTGGCTTAAAAGTACAAGAAAACACTTCAAAAGTGACGTTTCTGAAGAATTTTAACAGTTTTCTTGTATCTACGAACGCCAGAATGCATAAAATTGACCTAAACGTCTCCTTTTCCTATTCTGAGTCGATTCTGCATGCTTTAAGTGTGTTTGGTGGCTCAGAACCATCAAAAAACGTTGAAATATAGTTCAAATTCAATAAAAATCGACAAAAATACAGTTTCTAGCTAAAATTTGATGGTTTCGTTGCACTTTCCGAGCCCGTAGGGTATCTGACTGGCTTAAAAGTACAAGAAAACACTTCAAAAGTGACGTTTCTGAAGAATTTTAACAGTTTTCTTGTATCTACGAACGCCAGAATGCATAAAATTCACCTAAACGTCTCCTTTTCCTATTCTGAGTCGATTCTGCATGCTTTAAGTGTGTTTGGTGGCTCAGAACCATCAAAAAACGTTGAAATATAGTTCAAATTCAATAAAAATCGACAAAAATACAGTTTCTA
The DNA here is from genome assembly GCF_036711695.1 of Zophobas morio. Taxonomy (NCBI): domain Eukaryota; kingdom Metazoa; phylum Arthropoda; class Insecta; order Coleoptera; family Tenebrionidae; genus Zophobas; species Zophobas morio. The sequence goes on from NW_026972163.1 coordinate 8,227,673, forward strand.
GCTAAAATTTGATGGTTTCGTTGCACTTTCCGAGCCCGTAGGGTATCTGAGTGGCTTAAAAGTACAAGAAAACACTTCAAAAGTGACGTTTCTGAAGAATTTTAACAGTTTTCTTGTATCTACGAACGCCAGAATGCATAAAATTGACCTAAACGTCTCCTTTTCCTATTCTGAGTCGATTCTGCATGCTTTAAGTGTGTTTGGTGGCTCAGAACCATCAAAAAACGTTGAAATATAGTTCAAATTCAATAAAAATCGACAAAAATACAGTTTCTAGCTAAAATTTGATGGTTTCGTTGCACTTTCCGAGCCCGTAGGGTATCTGAGTGGCTTAAAAGTACAAGAAAACACTTCAAAAGTGACGTTTCTGAAGAATTTTAACAGTTTTTTTGTATCTACGAACGCCAGAATGCATAAAATTGACCTAAACGTCTCCTTTTCCTATTCTGAGTCGATTCTGCATGCTTTAAGTGTGTATGGTGGCTCAGAACCATCAAAAAACGTTGAAATATAGTTCAAATTCAATAAAAATCGACAAAAATACAGTTTCTAGCTAAAATTTGATGGTTTCGTTGAACTTTCCGAGCCCGTAGGGTATCTGAGTGGCTTAAAAGTACAAGAAAACACTTCAAAAGTGACGTTTCTGAAGAATTTTAACAGTTTTCTTGTATCTACGAACGCCAGAATGCATAAAATTGACCTAAACGTCTCCTTTTCCTATTCTGAGTCGATTCTGCATGCTTTAAGTGTGTTTGGTGGCTCAGAACCATCAAAAAACGTTGAAATGTAGTTCAAATTCAATAAAAATCGACAAAAATACAGTTTCTAGCTAAAATTTGATGGTTTCGTTGCACTTTCCGAGCCCTAAGGGTATCTGAGTGGCTTAAAAGTACAAGAAAACACTTCAAAAGTGACGTTTCTGAAGAATTTTAACAGTTTTCTTGTATCTACGAACGCCAGAATGCATAAAATTGACCTAAACGTCTCCTTTTCCTATTCTGAGTCGATTCTGCATGCTTTAAGTGTGTTTGGTGGCTCAGAACCATCAAAAAACGTTGAAATATAGTTCAAATTCAATAAAAATCGACAAAAATACAGTTTCTAGCTAAAATTTGATGGTTTCGTTGCACTTTCCGAGCCCGTAGGGTATCTGAGTGGCTTAAAAGTACAAGGAAACACTTCAAAAGTGACGTTTCTGAAGAATTTTAACAGTTTTCTTGTATCTACGAACGCCAGAATGCATAAAATTGACCTAAACGTCTCCTTTTCCTATTCTGAGTCGATTCTGCATGCTTTAAGTGTGTTTGGTGGCTCAGAACCATCAAAAAACGTTGAAATATAGTTCAAATTCAATAAAAATCGACAAAAATACAGTTTCTAGCTAAAATTTGATGGTTTCGTTGCACTTTCCGAGCCCGTAGGGTATCTGAGTGGCTTAAAAGTACAAGAAAACACTTCAAAAGTGACGTTTCTGAAGAATTTTAACAGTTTTCTTGTATCTACGAACGCCAGAATGCATAAAATTTACCCAAACGTCTCCTTTTCCTATTCTGAGTCGATTCTGCATGCTTTAAGTGTGTTTGGTGGCTCAGAACCATCAAAAAACGTTGAAATATAGTTCAAATTCAATAAAAATCGACAAAAATACAGTTTCTAGCTAAAATTTGATGGTTTCGTTGCACATTCCGAGCCCGTAGGGTATCTGACTGGCTTAAAAGTACAAGAAAACACTTCAAAAGTGACGTTTCTGAAGAATTTTAACAGTTTTCTTGTATCTACGAACGCCAGAATGCATAAAATTGACCTAAACGTCTCCTTTTCCTATTCTGAGTCGATTCTGCATGCTTTAAGTGTGTTTGGTGGCTCAGAACCATCAAAAAACGTTGAAATATAGTTCAAATTCAATAAAAATCGACAAAAATAGAGTTTCTAGCTAAAATTTGATGGTTTCGTTGCACTTTCCGAGCCCGTAGGGTATCTGAGTGGCTTAAAAGTACAAGAAAACACTTCAAAAGTGACGTTTCTGAAGAATTTTAACAGTTTTCTTGTATCTACGAACGCCAGAATGCATAAAATTGACCTAAACGTCTCCTTTTCCTATTCTGAGTCGATTCTGCATGCTTTAAGTGTGTTTGGTGGCTCAGAACCATCAAAAAACGTTGAAATATAGTTCAAATTCAATAAAAATCGACAAAAATACAGTTTCTAGCTAAAATTTGATGGTTTCGTTGCACTTTCCGAGCCCGTAGGGTATCTGACTGGCTTAAAAGTACAAGAAAACACTTCAAAAGTGACGTTTCTGAAGAATTTTAACAGTTTTCTTGTATCTACGAACGCCAGAATGCATAAAATTGACCTAAACGTCTCCTTTTCCTATTCTGAGTCGATTCTGCATGCTTTAAGTGTGTTTGGTGGCTCAGAACCATCAAAAAACGTTGAAATATAGTTCAAATTCAATAAAAATCGACAAAAATACAGTTTCTAGCTAAAATTTGATGGTTTCGTTGCACTTTCCGAGCCCGTAGGGTATCTGAGTGGCTTAAAAGTACAAGAAAACACTTCAAAAGTGACGTTTCTGAAGAATTTTAACAGTTTTCTTGTATCTACGAACGCCAGAATGCATAAAATTGACCTAAACGTCTCCTTTTCCTATTCTGAGTCGATTCTGCATGCTTTAAGTGTGTTTGGTGGCTCAGAACCATCAAAAAACGTTGAAATATAGTTCAAATTCAATAAAAATCGACAAAAATACAGTTTCTAGCTAAAATTTGATGGTTTCGTTGCACTTTCCGAGCCCGTAGGGTATCTGAGTGGCTTAAAAGTACAAGAAAACACTTCAAAAGTGACGTTTCTGAAGAATTTTAACAGTTTTCTTGTATCTACGAACGCCAGAATGCATAAAATTGACCTAAACGTCTCCTTTTCCTATTCTGAGTCGATTCTGCATGCTTTAAGTGTGTTTGGTGGCTCAGAACCATCAAAAAACGTTGAAATATAGTTCAAATTCAATAAAAATCGACAAAAATACAGTTTCTAGCTAAAATTTGATGGTTTCGTTGCACTTTCCGAGCCCGTAGGGTATCTGAGTGGCTTAAAAGTACAAGGAAACACTTCAAAAGTGACGTTTCTGAAGAATTTTAACAGTTTTCTTGTATCTACGAACGCCAGAATGCATAAAATTGACCTAAACGTCTCCTTTTCCTATTCTGAGTCGATTCTGCATGCTTTAAGTGTGTTTGGTGGCTCAGAACCATCAAAAAACGTTGAAATATAGTTCAAATTCAATAAAAATCGGCAAAAATACAGTTTCTAGCTAAAATTTGATGGTTTCGTTGCACTTTCCGAGCCCGTAGGGTATCTGAGTGGCTTAAAAGTACAAGAAAACACTTCAAAAGTGACGTTTCTGAAGAATTTTAACAGTTTTCTTGTATCTACGAACGCCAGAATGCATAAAATTGACCCAAACGTCTCCTTTTCCTATTCTGAGTCGATTCTGCATGCTGTAAGTGTGTTTGGTGGCTCAGAACCATCAAAAAACGTTGAAATATAGTTCAAATTCAATAAAAATCGATAAAAATACAGTTTCTAGCTAAAATTTGATGGTTTCGTTGCACATTCCGAGCCCGTAGGGTATCTGACTGGCTTAAAAGTACAAGAAAACACTTCAAAAGTGACGTTTCTGAAGAATTTTAACAGTTTTCTTGTATCTACGAACGCCAGAATGCATAAAATTGACCTAAACGTCTCCTTTTCCTATTCTGAGTCGATTCTGCATGCTTTAAGTGTGTTTGGTGGCTCAGAACCATCAAAAAACGTTGAAATATAGTTCAAATTCAATAAAAATCGACAAAAATACAGTTTCTAGCTAAAATTTGATGGTTTCGTTGCACTTTCCGAGCCCGTAGGGTATCTGACTGGCTTAAAAGTACAAGAAAACACTTCAAAAGTGACGTTTCTGAAGAATTTTAACAGTTTTCTTGTATCTACGAACGCCAGAATGCATAAAATTGACCTAAACGTCTCCTTTTCCTATTCTGAGTCGATTCTGCATGCTTTAAGTGAGTTTGGTGGCTCAGAACCATCAAAAAACGTTGAAATATAGTTCAAATTCAATAAAAATCGACAAAAATACAGTTTCTAGCTAAAATTTGATGGTTTCGTTGCACTTTCCGAGCCCGTAGGGTATCTGAGTGGCTTAAAAGTACAAGAAAACACTTCAAAAGTGACGTTTCTGAAGAATTTTAACAGTTTTCTTGTATCTACGAACGCCAGAATGCATAAAATTGACCTAAACGTCTCCTTTTCCTATTCTGAGTCGATTCTGCATGCTTTAAGTGTGTTTGGTGGCTCAGAACCATCAAAAAACGTTGAAATATTGTTTAAATTCAATAAAAATCGACAAAAATACAGTTTCTAGCTAAAATTTGATGGTTTCGTTGCACTTTCCAAGCCCGTAGGGTATCTGAGTGGCTTAAAACTACAAGAAAACACTTCAAAAGTGACGTTTCTGAAGAATTTTAACAGTTTTCTTGTATATACGAACGCCAGAATGCATAAAATTGACCTAAACGTCTCCTTTTCCTATTCTGAGTCGATTCTGCATGCTTTAAGTGTGTTTGGTGGCTCAGAACCATAAAAAAACGTTGAAATATAGTTCAAATTCAATAAAAATCGACAAAAATACAGTTTCTAGCTAAAATTTGTTGGTTTCGTTGCACTTTCCGAGCCCGTAGGGTATCTGAGTGGCTTAAAAGTACAAGAAAACACTTCAAAAGTGACGTTTCTGAAGAATTTTAACAGTTTTCTTGTATCTACGAACGCCAGAATGCATAAAATTGACCTAAACGTCTCCTTTTCCTATTCTGAGTCGATTCTGCATGCTTTAAGTGTGTATGGTGGCTCAGAACCATCAAAAAACGTTGAAATATAGTTCAAATTCAATAAAAATCGACAAAAATACAGTTTCTAGCTAAAATTTGATGGTTTCGTTGCACTTTCCGAGCCCGTAGGGTATCTGAGTGGCTTAAAAGTACAAGAAAACACTTCAAAAGTGACGTTTCTGAAGAATTTTAACAGTTTTCTTGTATCTACGAACGCCAGAATGCATAAAATTGACCTAAACGTCTCCTTTTCCTATTCTGAGTCGATTCTGCATGCTTTAAGTGTGTTTGGTGGCTCAGAACCATCAAAAAACGTTGAAATATAGTTCAAATTCAATAAAAATCGACAAAAATACAGTTTCTAGCTAAAATTTGATGGTTTCGTTGCACTTTCCGAGCCCGTAGGGTATCTGAGTGGCTTAAAAGTACAAGAAAACACTTCAAAAGTGACGTTTCTGAAGAATTTTAACAGTTTTCTTGTATCTACGAACGCCAGAATTCATAAAATTGACCTAAACGTCTCGTTTTCCTATTCTGAGTCGATTCTGCATGCTTTAAGTGTGTTTGGTGGCTCAGAACCATCAAAAAACGTTGAAATATAGTTCAAATTCAATAAAAATCGACAAAGATACAGTTTCTAGCTAAAATTTGATGGTTTCGTTGCACTTTCCGAGCCCGTAGGGTATCTGAGTGGCTTAAAAGTACAAGAAAACACTTCAAAAGTGACGTTTCTGAAGAATTTTAACAGTTTTCTTGTATCTACGAACGCCAGAATTCATAAAATTGACCTAAACGTCTCGTTTTCCTATTCTGAGTCGATTCTGCATGCTCTAAGTGTGTTTGGTGGCTCAGAACCATCAAAAAACGTTGAAATATAGTTCAAATTCAATAAAAATCGACAAAAATACAGTTTCTAGCTAAAATTTGATGGTTTCGTTGCACTTTCCGAGCCCGTAGGGTATCTGAGTGGCTTAAAAGTACAAGAAAACACTTCAAAAGTGACGTTTCTGAAGAATTTTAACAGTTTTCTTGTATCTACGAACGCCAGAATGCATAAAATTGACCTAAACGTCTCCTTTTCCTATTCTGAGTCGATTCTGCATGCTCTAAGTGTGTTTGGTGGCTCAGAACCATCAAAAAACGTTGAAATATAGTTCAAATTCAATAAAAATCGACAAAAATACAGTTTCTAGCTAAAATTTGATGGTTTCGTTGCACTTTCCGAGCCCGTAGGGTATCTGAGTGGCTTAAAAGTACAAGAAAACACTTCAAAAGTGACGTTTCTGAAGAATTTTAACAGTTTTCTTGTATCTACGAACGCCAGAATGCATAAAATTGACCTAAACGTCTCCTTTTCCTATTCTGAGTCGATTCTGCATGCTTTAAGTGTGTTTGGTGGCTCAGAACCATCAAAAAACGTTGAAATATAGTTCAAATTCAATAAAAATCGACAAAAATACAGTTTCTAGCTAAAATTTGATGGTTTCGTTGCACTTTGCGAGCCCGTAGGGTATCTGAGTGGCTTAAAAGTACAAGAAAACACTTCAAAAGTGACGTTTCTGAAGAATTTTAACAGTTTTCTTGTATCTACGAACGCCAGAATGCATAAAATTGACCTAAACGTCTCCTTTTCCTATTCTGAGTCGATTCTGCATGCTTTAAGTGTGTTTGGTGGCTCAGAACCATCAAAAAACGTTGAAATATAGTTCAAATTCAATAAAAATCGACAAAAATACAGTTTCTAGCTAAAATTTGATGGTTTCGTTGCACTTTCCGAGCCCGTAGGGTATCTGACTGGCTTAAAAGTACAAGAAAACACTTCAAAAGTGACGTTTCTGAAGAATTTTAACAGTTTTCTTGTATCTACGAACGCCAGAATGCATAAAATTGACCTAAACGTCTCCTTTTCCTATTCTGAGTCGATTCTGCATGCTTTAAGTGTGTTTGGTGGCTCAGAACCATCAAAAAACGTTGAAATATAGTTCAAATTCAATAAAAATCGACAAAAATACAGTTTCTAGCTAAAATTTGATGGTTTCGTTGCACTTTCCGAGCCCGTAGGGTATCTGAGTGGCTTAAAAGTACAAGAAAACACTTCAAAAGTGACGTTTCTGAAGAATTTTAACAGTTTTCTTGTATCTACGAACGCCAGAATGCATAAAATTGACCTAAACGTCTCCTTTTCCTATTCTGAGTCGATTCTGCATGCTTTAAGTGTGTTTGGTGGCTCAGAACCATCAAAAAACGTTGAAATATAGTTCAAATTCAATAAAAATCGACAAAAATACAGTTTCTAGCTAAAATTTGATGGTTTCGTTGCACTTTCCGAGCCCGTAGGGTATCTGAGTGGCTTAAAAGTACAAGAAAACACTTCAAAAGTGACGTTTCTGAAGAATTTTAACAGTTTTCTTGTATCTACGAACGCCAGAATGCATAAAATTGACCTAAACGTCTCCTTTTCCTATTCTGAGTCGATTCTGCATGCTTTAAGTGTGTTTGGTGGCTCAGAACCATCAAAAAACGTTGAAATATAGTTCAAATTCAATAAAAATCGACAAAAATACAGTTTCTAGCTAAAATTTGATGGTTTCGTTGCACTTTCCGAGCCCGTAGGGTATCTGACTGGCTTAAAAGTACAAGAAAACACTTCAAAAGTGACGTTTCTGAAGAATTTTAACAGTTTTCTTGTATCTACGAACGCCAGAATGCATAAAATTGACCTAAACGTCTCCTTTTCCTATTCTGAGTCGATTCTGCATGCTTTAAGTGAGTTTGGTGGCTCAGAACCATCAAAAAACGTTGAAATATAGTTCAAATTCAATAAAAATCGACAAAAATACAGTTTCTAGCTAAAATTTGATGGTTTCGTTGCACTTTCCGAGCCCGTAGGGTATCTGAGTGGCTTAAAAGTACAAGAAAACACTTCAAAAGTGACGTTTCTGAAGAATTTTAACAGTTTTCTTGTATCTACGAACGCCAGAATGCATAAAATTGACCTAAACGTCTCCTTTTCCTATTCTGAGTCGATTCTGCATGCTTTAAGTGTGTTTGGTGGCTCAGAACCATCAAAAAACGTTGAAATATTGTTTAAATTCAATAAAAATCGACAAAAATACAGTTTCTAGCTAAAATTTGATGGTTTCGTTGCACTTTCCGAGCCCGTTGGGTATCTGAGTGGCTTAAAAGTACAAGAAAACACTTCAAAAGTGACGTTTCTGAAGAATTTTAACAGTTTTCTTGTATCTACGAACGCCAGAATGCATAAAATTGACCTAAACGTCTCCTTTTCCTATTCTGAGTCGATTCTGCATGCTTTAAGTGTGTTTGGTGGCTCAGAACCATCAAAAAACGTTGAAATATAGTTCAAATTCAATAAAAATCGACAAAAATACAGTTTCTAGCTAAAATTTGATGGTTTCGTTGCACTTTCCGAGCCCGTAGGGTATCTGAGTGGCTTAAAAGTACAAGAAAACACTTCAAAAGTGACGTTTCTGAAGAATTTTAACAGTTTTCTTGCTTCTACGAAGGCCAGAATGCATAAAATTGACCTAAACGTCTCCTTTTCCTATTCTGAGTCGATTCTGCATGCTTTAAGTGTGTTTGGTGGCTCAGAACCATCAAAAAACGTTGAAATATAGTTCAAATTCAATAAAAATCGACAAAAATACAGTTTCTAGCTAAAATTTTATGGTTTCGTTGCACTTTCCGAGCCCGTAGGGTATCTGACTGGCTTAAAAGTACAAGAAAACACTTCAAAAGTGACGTTTCTGAAGAATTTTAACAGTTTTCTTGTATCTACGAACGCCAGAATGCATAAAATTGACCTAAACGTCTCCTTTTCCTATTCTGAGTCGATTCTGCATGCTTTAAGTGAGTTTGGTGGCTCAGAACCATCAAAAAACGTTGAAATATAGTTCAAATTCAATAAAAATCGACAAAAATACAGTTTCTAGCTAAATTTTGATGGTTTCGTTGCACTTTCCGAGCCCGTAGGGTATCTGAGTGGCTTAAAAGTACAAGAAAACACTTCAAAAGTGACGTTTCTGAAGAATTTTAACAGTTTTCTTGTATCTACGAACGCCAGAATGCATAAAATTGACCTAAACGTCTCCTTTTCCTATTCTGAGTCGATTCTGCATGCTTTAAGTGTGTTTGGTGGCTCAGAACCATCAAAAAACGTTGAAATATTGTTTAAATTCAATAAAAATCGAAAAAATACAGTTTCTAGCTAAAATTTGATGGTTTCGTTGCACTTTCCGAGCCCGTTGGGTATCTGAGTGGCTTAAAAGTACAAGAAAACACTTCAAAAGTGACGTTTCTGAAGAATTTTAACAGTTTTCTTGTATCTACGAACGCCAGAATGCATAAAATTGACCTAAACGTCTCCTTTTCCTATTCTGAGTCGATTCTGCATGCTTTAAGTGTGTTTGGTGGCTCAGAACCATCAAAAAACGTTGAAATATAGTTCAAATTCAATAAAAATCGACAAAAATACAGTTTCTAGCTAAAATTTGATGGTTTCGTTGCACTTTCCGAGCCCGTAGGGTATCTGAGTGGCTTAAAAGTACAAGAAAACACTTCAAAAGTGACGTTTCTGAAGAATTTTAACAGTTTTCTTGTATCTACGAAGGCCAGAATGCATAAAATTGACCTAAACGTCTCCTTTTCCTATTCTGAGTCGATTCTGCATGCTTTAAGTGTGTTTGGTGGCTCAGAACCATCAAAAAACGTTGAAATATAGTTCAAATTCAATAAAAATCGACAAAAATACAGTTTCTAGCTAAAATTTGATGGTTTCGTTGCACTTTCCGAGCCCGTAGGGTATCTGAGTGGCTTAAAAGTACAAGAAAACACTTCAAAAGTGACGTTTCTGAAGAATTTTAACAGTTTTCTTGTATCTACGAACGCCAGAATGCATAAAATTGACCTAAACGTCTCCTTTTCCTATTCTGAGTCGATTCTGCATGCTTTAAGTGTGTTTGGTGGCTCAGAACCATCAAAAAACGTTGAAATATAGTTCAAATTCAATAAAAATCGACAAAAATACAGTTTCTAGCTAACATTTGATGGTTTCGTTGCACTTTCCGAGCCCGTAGGGTATCTGAGTGGCTTAAAAGTACAAGAAAACACTTCAAAAGTGACGTTTCTGAAGAATTTTAACAGTTTTCTTGTATCTACAAACGCCAGAATGCATAAAATTGACCTAAACGTCTCCTTTTCCTATTCTGAGTCGATTCTGCATGCTTTAAGTGTGTTTGGTGGCTCAGAACCATCAAAAAACGTTGAAATATAGTTCAAATTCAATAAAAGGAAAGTGCAACGAAACCATCAAATTTTAGCTAGAAACTGTATTTTTGTCGATTTTTATTGAATTTGAACTAAATTTCAACGTTTGTTGATGGTTCTGAGCCACCAAACACACTTAAAGCATGCAGAATCGACTCAGAATAGGAAAAGGAGACGTTTAGGTCAATTTTATGCATTCTGGCGTTCGTAGATACAAGAAAACTGTTAAAATTCTTCAGAAACGTCACTTTTGAAGTGTTTTCTTGTACTTTTAAGCCACTCAGATACCCTACGGGCTCGGAAAGTGCAACGAAACCATCAAATTTTAGCTAGAAACTGTATTTTTGTCGATTTTTATTGAAATTGAACTATATTTCAACGTTTTTTGATGGTTCTGAGCCACCAAACACACTTAAAGCATGCAGAATCGACTCAGAATAGGAAAAGGAGACGTTTAGGTCAATTTTATGCATTCTGGCGTTCGTAGATACAAGAAAACTGTTAAAATTCTTCAGAAACGTCACTTTTGAAGTGTTTTCTTGTACTTTTAAGCCACTCAGATACCCTACGGGCTCGGAAAGTGCAACGAAACCATCAAATTTTAGCTAGAAACTGTATTTTTGTCGATTTTTATTGAATTTGAACTATATTTCAACGTTTTTTGATGGTTCTGAGCCACCAAACACACTTAAAGCATGCAGAATCGACTCAGAATAGGAAAAGGAGACGTTTAGGTCAATTTTATGCATTCTGGCGTTCGTAGATACAAGAAAACTGTTAAAATTCTTCAGAAACGTCACTTTTGAAGTGTTTTCTTGTACTTTTAAGCCACTCAGATACCCTACGGGGTCGGAAAGTGCAACGAAACCATCAAATTTTAGCTAGAAACTGTATTTTTGTCGATTTTTATTGAATTTGAACTATATTTCAACGTTTTTTGATGGTTCTGAGCCACCAAACACACTTAAAGCAAACATAATCGACTCAGAATAGGAAAAGGAGACGTTTAAGTCAATTTTATGCATTCTGGCGTTCGTAGATACAAGAAAACTGTTAAAATTCTTCAGAAACGTCACTTTTGAAGTGTTTTCTTGTACTTTTAAGCCAGTCAGATACCCTACGGGCTCGGAAAGTGCAACGAAACCATCAAATTTTAGCTAGAAACTGTATTTTTGTCGATTTTTATTGAATTTGAACTATATTTCAACGTTTTTTGATGGTTCTGAGCCACCAAACACTCTTAAAGCATGCAGAATCGACTCAGAATAGGAAAAGGAGACGTTTAGGTCAATTTTATGCATTCTGGCGTTCATAGATACAAGAAAACTGTTAAAATTCTTCAGAAACGTCACTTTTGAAGTGTTTTCTTGTACTTTTAAGCCACTCAGATACCCTACGGGCTCGGAAAGTGCAACGAAACCATCAAATTTTAGCTAGAAACTGTATTTTTGTTGATTTTTATTGAATTTGAACTATATTTCAACGTTTTTTGATGGTTCTGAGCCACCAAACACACTTAAAGCATGCAGAATCGACTCAGAATAGGAAAAGGAGACGTTTAGGTCAATTTTATGCATTCTGGCGTTCGTAGATACAAGAAAACTGTTAAAATTCTTCAGAAACGTCACTTTTGAAGTGTTTTCTTGTACTTTTAAGCCACTCAGATACCCTACGGGCTCGGAAAGTGCAACGAAACCATCAAATTTTAGCTAGAAACTGTATTTTTGTCGATTTTTATTGAATTTGAACTATATTTCAACGTTTTTTGATGGTTCTGAGCCACCAAACACACTTAAAGCATGCAGAATCGACTCAGAATAGGAAAAGGAGACGTTTAGGTCAATTTTATGCATTCTGGCGTTCGTAGATACAAGAAAACTGTTAAAATTCTTCAGAAACGTCACTTTTGAAGTGTTTTCTTGTACTTTTAAGCCACTCAGATACCCTACGGGCTCGGAAAGTGCAACGAAACCATCAAATTTTAGCTAGAAACTGTATTTTTGGCGATTTTTATTGAATTTGAACTAAATTTCAACGTTTGTTGATGGTTCTGAGCCACCAAACACACTTAAAGCATGCAGAATCGACTCAGAATAGGAAAAGGAGACGTTTAGGTCAATTTTATGCATTCTGGCGTTCGTAGATACAAGAAAACTGTTAAAATTCTTCAGAAACGTCACTTTTGAAGTGTTTTCTTGTACTTTTAAGCCACTCAGATACCCAACGGGCTCGGAAAGTGCAACGAAACCATCAAATTTTAGCTAGAAACTGTATTTTTGTCGATTTTTATTGAATTTGAACTATATTTCAACGTTTTTTGATGGTTCTGAGCCACCAAACACACTTAAAGCATGCAGAATCGACTCAGAATAGGAAAAGGAGACGTTTAGGTCAATTTTATGCATTCTGGCGTTCGTAGATACAAGAAAACTGTTAAAATTCTTCAGAAACGTCACTTTTGAAGTGTTTTCTTGTACTTTTAAGCCATTCAGATACCCTACGGGCTCGGAAAGTGCAACGAAACCATCAAATTTTAGCTAGAAACTGTATTTTTGTCGATTTTTATTGAATTTGAACTATATTTCAACGTTTTTTGATGGTTCTGAGCCACCAAACACACTTAAAGCATGCATAATCGACTCAGAATAGGAAAAGGAGCCGTTTAAGTCAATTTTATGCATTCTGGCGTTCGTAGATACAAGAAAACTGTTAAAATTCTTCAGAAACGTCACTTTTGAAGTGTTTTCTTGTACTTTTAAGCCAGTCAGATACCCTACGGGCTCGGAAAGTGCAACGAAACCATCAAATTTTAGCTAGAAACTGTATTTTTGTCGATTTTTATTAAATTTGAACTATATTTCAACGTTTTTTGATGGTTCTGAGCCACCAAACACACTTAAAGCATGCAGAATCGACTCAGAATAGGAAAAGGAGACGTTTAGGTCAATTTTATGCATTCTGGCGTTCGTAGATACAAGAAAACTGTTAAAATTCTTCAGAAACGTCACTTTTGAAGTGTTTTCTTGTACTTTTAAGCCACTCAGATACCCTACGGGCTCGGAAAGTGCAACGAAACCATCAAATTTTAGCTAGAAACAGTATTTTTGTCGATTTTTATTGAATTTGAACTATATTTCAACGTTTTTTGATGGTTCTGAGCCACCAAACACACTTAAAGCATGCAGAATCGACTCAGAATATTAAAAGGAGACGTTTAGGTCAATTTTATGCATTCTGGCGTTCGTAGATACAAGAAAACTGTTAAAATTCTTCAGAAACGTCACTTTTGAAGTGTTTTCTTGTACTTTTAAGCCACTCAGATACCCTACGGGCTCGGAAAGTGCAACGAAACCATCAAATTTTAGCTAGAAACTGTATTTTTGTCGATTTTTATTGAATTTGAACTATATTTCAACGTTTTTTGATGGTTCTGAACCACCAAACACACTTAAAGCATGCAGAATCGACTCAGAATAGGAAAAGGAGACGTTTAGGTCAATTTTATGCATTCAGGCGTTCGTAGATACAAGAAAACTGTTAAAATTCTTCAGAAACGTCACTTTTGAAGTGTTTTCTTGTACTTTTAAGCCACTCAGATACCCTACGGGCTCGGAAAGTGCAACGAAACCATCGAATTTTAGCTAGAAACTGTATTTTTGTCGATTTTTATTGAATTTGAACTAAATTTCAACGTTTCTTGATGGTTCTGAGCCACCAAACACACTTAAAGCATGCAGAATCGACTCAGAATAGGAAAAGGAGACGTTTAGGTCAATTTTATGCATTCTGGCGTTCGTAGATACAAGAAAACTGTTAAAATTCTTCAGAAACGTCACTTTTGAAGGGTTTTCTTGTACTTTTAAGCCACTCAGATACCCAACGGGCTCGGAAAGTGCAACGAAACCATCAAATTTTAGCTAGAAACTGTATTTTTGTCGATTTTTATTGAATTTGAACTATATTTCAACGTTTTTTGATGGTTCTGAGCCACCAAACACACTTAAAGCATGCAGAATCGACTCAGAATAGGAAAAGGAGACGTTTAGGTCAATTTTATGCATTCTGGCGTTCGTAGATACAAGAAAACTGTTAAAATTCTTCAGAAACGTCACTTTTGAAGTGATTTCTTGTACTTTTAAGCCACTCAGATACCCTACGGGCTCGGAAAGTGCAACGAAACCATCAAATTTTAGCTAGAAACTGTATTTTTGTCGATTTTTATTGAATTTGAACTATATTTCAACGTTTTTTGATGGTTCTGAGCCACCAAACACACTTAAAGCATGCATAATCGACTCAGAATAGGAAAAGGAGACGTTTAAGTCAATTTTATGCATTCTGGCGTTCGTAGATACAAGAAAACTGTTAAAATTCTTCAGAAACGTCACTTTTGAAGTGTTTTCTTGTACTTTTAAGCCAGTCAGATACCCTACGGGCTCGGAAAGTGCAACGAAACCATCAAATTTTAGCTAGAAACTGTATTTTTGTCGATTTTTATTGAATTTGAACTATATTTCAACGTTTTTTGATGGTTCTGAGCCACCAAACACACTTAAAGCATGCAGAATCGACTCAGAATAGGAAAAGGAGACGTTTAAGTCAATTTTATGCATTCTGGCGTTCGTAGATACAAGAAAACTGTTAAAATTCTTCAGAAACGTCACTTTTGATGTGTTTTCTTGTACTTTTAAGCCACTCAGATACCCTACGGGCTCGGAAAGTGCAACGAAACCATCAAATTTTAGCTAGAAACTGTATTTTTGTCGATTTTTATTGAATTTGAACTATATTTCAACGTTTGTTGATGGTTCTGAGCCACCAAACACACTTAAAGCATGCAGAATCGACTCAGAATAGGAAAAGGAGACGTTTAGGTCAATTTTATGCATTCTGGCGTTCGTAGATACAAGAAAACTGTTAAAATTCTTCAGAAACGTCACTTTTGAAGTGTTTTCTTGTACTTTTAAGCCACTCAGATACCCAACGGGCTCGGAAAGTGCAACGAAACCATCAAATTTTAGCTAGAAACTGTATTTTTGTCGATTTTTATTGAATTTGAACTATATTTCAACGTTTTTTGATGGTTCTGAGCCACCAAACACACTTAAAGCATGCAGAATCGACTCAGAATAGGAAAAGGAGACGTTTAGGTCAATTTTATGCATTCTGGCGTTCGTAGATACAAGAAAACTGTTAAAATTCTTCAGAAACGTCACTTTTGAAGTGTTTTCTTGTACTTTTAAGCCACTCAGATACCCTACGGGCTCGGAAAGTGCAACGAAACCATCAAATTTTAGCTAGAAACTGTATTTTTGTCGATTTTTATTGAATTTGAACTATATTTCAACGTTTTTTGATGGTTCTGAGCCACCAAACACACTTAAAGCATGCAGAATCGACTCAGAATAGGAAAAGGAGACGTTTAGGTCAATTTTATGCATTCTGGCGTTCGTAGATACAAGAAAACTGTTAAAATTCTTCAGAAACGTCACTTTTGAAGTGTTTTCTTGTACTTTTAAGCCACTCAGATACCCTACGGACTCGGAAAGTGCAACGAAACCATCAAATTTTAGCTAGAAACTGTATTTTTGTCGATTTTTATTGAATTTGAACTATATTTCAACGTTTTTTGATGGTTCTGAGCCACCAAACACACTTAAAGCATGCAGAATCGACTCAGAATAGGAAAAGGAGACGTTTAGGTCAATTTTATGCATTCTGGCGTTCGTAGATACAAGAAAACTGTTAAAATTCTTCAGAAACGTCACTTTTGAAGTGTTTTCTTGTACTTTTAAGCCACTCAGATACCCTACGGGCTCGGAAAGTGCAACGAAACCATCAAATTTTAGCTAGAAACTGTATTTTTGTCGATTTTTATTGAATTTGAACTAAATTTCAACGTTTGTTGATGGTTCTGAGCCACCAAACACACTTAGAGCATGCAGAATCGACTCAGAATAGGAAAAGGAGACGTTTAGGTCAATTTTATGCATTCTGGCGTTCGTAGATACAAGAAAACTGTTAAAATTCTTCAGAAACGTCACTTTTGAAGTGTTTTCTTGTACTTTTAAGCCACTCAGATACCCTACGGGCTCGGAAAGTGCAACGAAACCATCAAATTTTAGCTAGAAACTGTATTTTTGTCGATTTTTATTGAATTTGAACTATATTTCAACGTTTTTTGATGGTTCTGAGCCACCAAACACACTTAAAGCATGCATAATCGACTCAGAATAGGAAAAGGAGACGTTTAAGTCAATTTTATGCATTCTGGCGTTCGTAGATATAAGAAAACTGTTAAAATTCTTCAGAAACGTCACTTTTGAAGTGTTTTCTTGTACTTTTAAGCCACTCAGATACCCTACGGGCTCGGAAAGTGCAACGAAACCATCAAATTTTAGCTGGAAACTGTATTTTTGTCGATTTTTATTGAATTTGAACTATATTTCAACGTTTTTTGATGGTTCTGAGCCACCAAACACACTTAAAGCATGCAGAATCGACTCAGAATAGGAAAAGGAGACGTTTAGGTCAATTTTATGCATTCTGGCGTTCGTAGATACAAGAAAACTGTTAAAATTCTTCAGAAACGTCACTTTTGAAGTGTTTTCTTGTACTTTTAAGCCACTCAGATACCCAACGGGCTCGGAAAGTGCAACGAAACCATCAAATTTTAGCTAGAAACTGTATTTTTGTCGATTTTTATTGAATTTGAACTATATTTCAACGTTTTTTGATGGTTCTGAGCCACCAAACACACTTAAAGCATGCAGAATCGACTCAGAATAGGAAAAGGAGACGTTTAGGTCAATTTTATGCATTCTGGCGTTCGTAGATACAAGAAAACTGTTAAAATTCTTCAGAAACGTCACTTTTGAAGTGTTTTCTTGTACTTTTAAGCCACTCAGATACCCTGCGGGCTCGGAAAGTGCAACGAAACCATCAAATTTTAGCTAGAAACTGTATTTTTGTCGATTTTTATTGAATTTGAACTATATTTCAACGTTTTTTGATGGTTCTGAGCCACCAAACACACTTAAAGCATGCATAATCGACTCAGAATAGGAAAATGAGACGTTTAAGTCAATTTTATGCATTCTGGCGTTCGTAGATACAAGAAAACTGTTAAAATTCTTCAGAAACGTCACTTTTGAAGTGTTTTCTTGTACTTTTAAGCCAGTCAGATACCCTACGGGCTCGGAAAGTGCAACGAAACCATCAAATTTTAGCTAGAAACTGTATTTTTGTCGATTTTTATTGAATTTGAACTATATTTCAACGTTTTTTGATGGTTCTGAGCCACCAAACACACTTAAAGCATGCAGAATCGACTCAGAATAGGAAAAGGAGACGTTTAGGTCAATTTTATGCATTCTGGCGTTCGTAGATACAAGAAAACTGTTAAAATTCTTCAGAAACGTCACTTTTGAAGTGTTTTCTTGTACTTTTAAGCCACTCAGATACCCTACGGGCTCGGAAAGTGCAACGAAACCATCAAATTTTAGCTAGAAACTGTATTTTTGTCGATTTTTATTGAATTTGAACTATATTTCAACGTTTGTTGATGGTTCTGAGCCACCAAACACACTTAAAGCATGCAGAATCGACTCAGAATAGGAAAAGGAGACGTTTAGGTCAATTTTATGCATTCTGGCGTTCGTAGATACAAGAAAACTGTTAAAATTCTTCAGAAACGTCACTTTTGAAGTGTTTTCTTGTACTTTTAAGCCACTCAGATACCCAACGGGCTCGGAAAGTGCAACGAAACCATCAAATTTTAGCTAGAAACTGTATTTTTGTCGATTTTTATTGAATTTGAACTATATTTCTACGCTTTTTGATGGTTCTGAGCCACCAAACACACTTAAAGCATGCAGAATCGACTCAGAATAGGAAAAGGAGACGTTTAGGTCAATTTTATGCATTCTGGCGTTCGTAGATACAAGAAAACTGTTAAAATTCTTCAGAAACGTCACTTTTGAAGTGTTTTCTTGTACTTTTAAGCCACTCAGATACCCTACGGGCTCGGAAAGTGCAACGAAACCATCAAATTTTAGCTAGAAACTGTATTTTTGTCGATTTTTATTGAATTTGAACTATATTTCAACGTTTTTTGATGGTTCTGAGCCACCAAACACACTTAAAGCATGCAGAATCGACTCAGAATAGGAAAAGGAGACGTTTAGGTCAATTTTATGCATTCTGGCGTTCGTAGATACAAGAAAACTGTTAAAATTCTTCAGAAACGTCACTTTTGAAGTGTTTTCTTGTACTTTTAAGCCACTCAGATACCCTACGGACTCGGAAAGTGCAACGAAACCATCAAATTTTAGCTAGAAACTGTATTTTTGTCGATTTTTATTGAATTTGAACTATATTTCAACGTTTTTTGATGGTTCTGAGCCACCAAACACACTTAAAGCATGCAGAATCGACTCAGAATAGGAAAAGGAGACGTTTAGGTCAATTTTATGCATTCTGGCGTTCGTAGATACAAGAAAACTGTTAAAATTCTTCAGAAACGTCACTTTTGAAGTGTTTTCTTGTACTTTTAAGCCACTCAGATACCCTACGGGCTCGGAAAGTGCAACGAAACCATCAAATTTTAGCTAGAAACTGTATTTTTGTCGATTTTTATTGAATTTGAACTATATTTCAACGTTTGTTGATGGTTCTGAGCCACCAAACACACTTAAAGCATGCAGAATCGACTCAGAATAGGAAAAGGAGACGTTTAGGTCAATTTTATGCATTCTGGCGTTCGTAGATACAAGAAAACTGTTAAAATTCTTCAGAAACGTCACTTTTGAAGTGTTTTCTTGTACTTTTAAGCCACTCAGATACCCAACGGGCTCGGAAAGTGCAACGAAACCATCAAATTTTAGCTAGAAACTGTATTTTTGTCGATTTTTATTGAATTTGAACTATATTTCAACGTTTTTTGATGGTTCTGAGCCACCAAACACACTTAAAGCATGCAGAATCGACTCAGAATAGGAAAAGGAGACGTTTAGGTCAATTTTATGCATTCTGGCGTTCGTAGATACAAGAAAACTGTTAAAATTCTTCAGAAACGTCACTTTTGAAGTGTTTTCTTGTACTTTTAAGCCACTCAGATACCCTACGGGCTCGGAAAGTGCAACGAAACCATCAAATTTTAGCTAGAAACTGTATTTTTGTCGATTTTTATTGAATTTGAACTATATTTCAACGTTTTTTGATGGTTCTGAGCCACCAAACACACTTAAAGCATGCAGAATCGACTCAGAATAGGAAAAGGAGACGTTTAGGTCAATTTTATGCATTCTGGCGTTCGTAGATACAAGAAAACTGTTAAAATTCTTCAGAAACGTCACTTTTGAAGTGTTTTCTTGTACTTTTAAGCCACTCAGATACCCTACGGACTCGGAAAGTGCAACGAAACCATCAAATTTTAGCTAGAAACTGTATTTTTGTCGATTTTTATTGAATTTGAACTATATTTCAACGTTTTTTGATGGTTCTGAGCCACCAAACACACTTAAAGCATGCAGAATCGACTCAGAATAGGAAAAGGAGACGTTTAGGTCAATTTTATGCATTCTGGCGTTCGTAGATACATGAAAACTGTTAAAATTCTTCAGAAACATCACTTTTGAAGTGTTTTCTTGTACTTTTAAGCCACTCAGATACCCGACGGGCTCGGAAAGTGCAACGAAACCATCAAATTTTAGCTAGAAACTGTATTTTTGTCGATTTTTATTGAATTTGAACTATATTTCAACGTTTTTTGATGGTTCTGAGCCACCAAACACACTTAAAGCATGCAGAATCGACTCAGAATAGGAAAAGGAGACGTTTAGGTCAATTTTATGCATTCTGGCGTTCGTAGATACAAGAAAACTGTTAAAATTCTTCAGAAACGTCACTTTTGAAGTGTTTTCTTGTACTTTTAAGCCACTCAGATACCCTACGGGCTCGGAAAGTGCAACGAAACCATCAAATTTTAGCTAGAAACTGTATTTTTGTCGATTTTTATTGAATTTGAACTATATTTCAACGTTTTTTGATGGTTCTGAGCCACCAAACACACTTAAAGCATGCAGAATCGACTCAGAATAGGAAAAGGAGACGTTTAGGTCAATTTTATGCATTCTGGCGTTCGTAGATACAAGAAAACTGTTAAAATTCTTCAGAAATGTCACTTTTGAAGTGTTTTCTTGTACTTTTAAGCCACTCAGATACCCTACGGGCTCGGAAAGTGCAACGAAACCATCAAATTTTAGCTAGAAACTGTATTTTTGTCGATTTTTATTGAATTTGAATTATATTTCAACGTTTTTTGATGGTTCTGAGCCACCAAACACACTTAAAGCATGCAGAATCAACTCAGAATAGGAAAAGGAGACGTTTAGGTCAATTTTATGCATTCTGGCGTTCGTAGATACAAGAAAACTGTTAAAATTCTTCAGAAACGTCACTTTTGAAGTGTTTTCTTGTACTTTTAAGCCACTCAGATACCCTACGGGCTCGGAAAGTGCAACGAAACCATCAAATTTTTGTCGATTTTTATTGAATTTGAACTATATTTCAACGTTTTTTGATGGTTCTGAGCCACCAAACACACTTAAAGCATGCAGAATCGACTCAGAATAGGAAAAGGAGACGTTTAGGTCAATTTTATGCATTCTGGCGTTCGTAGATACAAGAAAACTGTTAAAATTCTTCAGAAACGTCACTTTTGAAGTGTTTTGTTGTACTTTTAAGCCACTCAGATACCCTACGGGCTCGGAAAGTGCAACGAAACCATCAAATTTTAGCTAGAAACTGTATTTTTGTCGATTTTTATTGAATTTGAACTATATTTCAACGTTTTTTGATGGTTCTGAGCCACCAAACACACTTAAAGCATGCAGAATCGACTCAGAATAGGAAAAGGAGACGTTTAGGTCAATTTTATGCATTCTGGCGTTCGTAGATACAAG
Source organism: Zophobas morio (assembly GCF_036711695.1). Lineage (NCBI taxonomy): Eukaryota > Metazoa > Arthropoda > Insecta > Coleoptera > Tenebrionidae > Zophobas > Zophobas morio. The sequence goes on from NW_026972163.1 coordinate 8,248,803, forward strand.
AAAACTGTTAAAATTCTTCAGAAACGTCACTTTTGAAGTGTTTTCTTGTACTTTTAAGCCACTCAGATACCCTACGGGCTCGGAAAGTGCAACGAAACCATCAAATTTTAGCTAGAAACTGTATTTTTGTCGATTTTTATTGAATTTGAACTATATTTCAACGTTTTTTGATGGTTCTGAGCCACCAAACACACTTAAAGCATGCAGAATCGACTCAGAATAGGAAAAGGAGACGTTTAGGTCAATTTTATGCATTCTGGCGTTCGTAGATACAAGAAAACTGTTAAAATTCTTCAGAAACGTCACTTTTGAAGTGTTTTCTTGTACTTTTAAGCCACTCAGATACCCTACGGGCTCGGAAAGTGCAACGAAACCATCAAATTTTAGCTAGAAACTGTATTTTTGTCGATTTTTATTGAATTTGAACTATATTTCAACGTTTTTTGATGGTTCTGAGCCACCAAACACACTTAAAGCATGCAGAATCGACTCAGAATAGGAAAAGGAGACGTTTAGGTCAATTTTATGCATTCTGGCGTTCGTAGATACAAGAAAACTGTTAAAATTCTTCAGAAACGTCACTTTTGAAGTGTTTTCTTGTACTTTTAAGCCACTCAGATACCCTACGGGCTCGGAAAGTGCAACGAAACCATCAAATTTTAGCTAGAAACTGTATTTTTGTCGATTTTTATTGAATTTGAACTATATTTCAACGTTTTTTGATGGTTCTGAGCCACCAAACACACTTAAAGCATGCAGAATCGACTCAGAATAGGAAAAGGAGACGTTTAGGTCAATTTTATGCATTCTGGCGTTCGTAGATACAAGAAAACTGTTAAAATTCTTCAGAAACGTCACTTTTGAAGTGTTTTCTTGTACTTTTAAGCCACTCAGATACCCTACGGGCTCGGAAAGTGCAACGAAACCATCAAATTTTAGCTAGAAACTGTATTTTTGTCGATTTTTATTGAATTTGAACTATATTTCAACGTTTTTTGATGGTTCTGAGCCACCAAACACACTTAAAGCATGCAGAATCGACTCAGAATTGGAAAAGGAGACGTTTAGGTCAATTTTATGCATTCTGGCGTTCGTAGATACAAGAAAACTGTTAAAATTCTTCAGAAACGTCACTTTTGAAGTGTTTTCTTGTACTTTTAAGCCACTCAGATACCCTACGGGCTCGGAAAGTGCAACGAAACCATCAAATTTTAGCTAGAAACTGTATTTTTGTCGATTTTTATTGAATTTGAACTATATTTCAACGATTTTTGATGGTTCTGAGCCACCAAACACACTTAAAGCATGCAGAATCGACTCAGAATAGGAAAAGGAGACGTTTAGGTCAATCTTATGCATTCTGGCGTTCGTAGATACAAGAAAACTGTTAAAATTCTTCAGAAACGTCACTTTTGAAGTGTTTTCTTGTACTTTTAAGCCACTCAGATACCCAACGGGCTCGGAAAGTGCAACGAAACCATCAAATTTTAGCTAGAAACTGTATTTTTGTCGATTTTTATTGAATTTGAACTATATTTCAACGTTTTTTGATGGTTCTGAGCCACCAAACACACTTAAAGCATGCAGAATCGACTCAGAATAGGAAAAGGAGACGTTTAGGTCAATTTTATGCATTCTGGCGTTCGTAGATACAAGAAAACTGTTAAAATTCTTCAGAAACGTCACTTTTGAAGTGTTTTCTTGTACTTTTAAGCCACTCAGATACCCTACGGGCTCGGAAAGTGCAACGAAACCATCAAATTTTAGCTAGAAACTGTATTTTTGTCGATTTTTATTGAATTTGAACTATATTTCAACGTTTTTTGATGGTTCTGAGCCACCAAACACACTTAAAGCATGCAGAATCGACTCAGAATTGGAAAAGGAGACGTTTAGGTCAATTTTATGCATTCTGGCGTTCGTAGATACAAGAAAACTGTTAAAATTCTTCAGAAACGTCACTTTTGAAGTGTTTTCTTGTACTTTTAAGCCACTCAGATACCCTACGGGCTCGGAAAGTGCAACGAAACCATCAAATTTTAGCTAGAAACTGTATTTTTGTCGATTTTTATTGAATTTGAACTATATTTCAACGTTTTTTGATGGTTCTGAGCCACCAAACACACTTAAAGCATGCAGAATCGACTCAGAATAGGAAAAGGAGACGTTTAGGTCAATCTTATGCATTCTGGCGTTCGTAGATACAAGAAAACTGTTAAAATTCTTCAGAAACGTCACTTTTGAAGTGTTTTCTTGTACTTTTAAGCCACTCAGATACCCAACGGGCTCGGAAAGTGCAACGAAACCATCAAATTTTAGCTAGAAACTGTATTTTTGTCGATTTTTATTGAATTTGAACTATATTTCAACGTTTTTTGATGGTTCTGAGCCACCAAACACACTTAAAGCATGCAGAATCGACTCAGAATAGGAAAAGGAGACGTTTAGGTCAATTTTATGCATTCTGGCGTTCGTAGATACAAGAAAACTGTTAAAATTCTTCAGAAACGTCACTTTTGAAGTGTTTTCTTGTACTTTTAAGCCACTCAGATACCCTACGGGCTCGGAAAGTGCAACGAAACCATCAAATTTTAGCTAGAAACTGTATTTTTGTCGATTTTTATTGAATTTGAACTATATTTCAACGTTTTTTGATGGTTCTGAGCCACCAAACACACTTAAAGCATGCAGAATCGACTCAGAATAGGAAAAGGAGACGTTTAGGTCAATTTTATGCATTCTGGCGTTCGTAGATACAAGAAAACTGTTAAAATTCTTCAGAAACGTCACTTTTGAAGTGTTTTCTTGTACTTTTAAGCCACTCAGATACCCTACGGGCTCGGAAAGTGCAACGAAACCATCAAATTTTAGCTAGAAACTGTATTTTTGTCGATTTTTATTGAATTTGAACTATATTTCAACGTTTTTTGATGGTTCTGAGCCACCAAACACACTTAAAGCATGCAGAATCGACTCAGAATAGGAAAAGGAGACGTTTAGGTCAATTTTATGCATTCTGGCGTTCGTAGATACAAGAAAACTGTTAAAATTCTTCAGAAACGTCACTTTTGAAGTGTTTTCTTGTACTTTTAAGCCACTCAGATACCCTACGGGCTCGGAAAGTGCAACGAAACCATCAAATTTTAGCTAGAAACTGTATTTTTGTCGATTTTTATTGAATTTGAACTATATTTCAACGTTTTTTGATGGTTCTGAGCCACCAAACACACTTAAAGCATGCAGAATCGACTCAGAATAGGAAAAGGAGACGTTTAGGTCAATTTTATGCATTCTGGCGTTCGTAGATACAAGAAAACTGTTAAAATTCTTCAGAAACGTCACTTTTGAAGTGTTTTCTTGTACTTTTAAGCCACTCAGATACCCTACGGGCTCGGAAAGTGCAACGAAACCATCAAATTTTAGCTAGAAACTGTATTTTTGTCGATTTTTATTGAATTTGAACTATATTTCAACGTTTTTTGATGGTTCTGAGCCACCAAACACACTTAAAGCATGCAGAATCGACTCAGAATAGGAAAAGGAGACGTTTAGGTCAATTTTATGCATTCTGGCGTTCGTAGATACAAGAAAACTGTTAAAATTCTTCAGAAACGTCACTTTTGAAGTGTTTTCTTGTACTTTTAAGCCACTCAGATACCCAACGGGCTCGGAAAGTGCAACGAAACCATCAAATTTTAGCTAGAAACTGTATTTTTGTCGATTTTTATTGAATTTGAACTATATTTCAACGTATTTTGATGGTTCTGAGCCACCAAACACACTTAAAGCATGCAGAATCGACTCAGAATAGGAAAAGGAGACGTTTAGGTCAATTTTATGCATTCTGGCGTTCGTAGATACAAGAAAACTGTTAAAATTCTTCAGAAACGTCACTTTTGAAGTGTTTTCTTGTACTTTTAAGCCACTCAGATACCCTACGGGCTCGGAAAGTGCAACGAAACCATCAAATTTTAGCTAGAAACTGTATTTTTGTCGATTTTTATTGAATTTGAACTATATTTCAACGTTTTTTGATGGTTCTGAGCCACCAAACACACTTAAAGCATGCAGAATCGACTCAGAATAGGAAAAGGAGACGTTTAGGTCAATTTTATGCATTCTGGCGTTCGTAGATACAAGAAAACTGTTAAAATTCTTCAGAAACGTAACTTTTGAAGTGTTTTCTTGTACTTTTAAGCCACTCAGATACCCTACGGGCTCGGAAAGTGCAACGAAACCATCAAATTTTAGCTAGAAACTGTATTTTTGTCGATTTTTATTGAATTTGAACTATATTTCAACGTTTTTTGATGGTTCTGAGCCACCAAACACACTTAAAGCATGCAGAATCGACTCAGAATAGGAAAAGGAGACGTTTAGGTCAATTTTATGCATTCTGGCGTTCGTAGATACAAGGAAACTGTTAAAATTCTTCAGAAACGTCACTTTTGAAGTGTTTTCTTGTACTTTTAAGCCACTCAGATACCCTACGGGCTCGGAAAGTGCAACGAAACCATCAAATTTTAGCTAGAAACTGTATTTTTGTCGATTTTTATTGAATTTGAACTATATTTCAACGTTTTTTGATGGTTCTGAGCCACCAAACACACTTAAAGCATGCAGAATCGACTCAGAATAGGAAAAGGAGACGTTTAGGTCAATTTTATGCATTCTGGCGTTCGTAGATACAAGAAAACTGTTAAAATTCTTCAGAAACGTCACTTTTGAAGTGTTTTCTTGTACTTTTAAGCAACTCAGATACCCAACGGGCTCGGAAAGTGCAACGAAACCATCAAATTTTAGCTAGAAACTGTATTTTTGTCGATTTTTATTGAATTTGAACTATATTTCAACGTTTTTTGATGGTTCTGAGCCACCAAACACACTTAAAGCATGCAGAATCGACTCAGAATAGGAAAAGGAGACGTTTAGGTCAATTTTATGCATTCTGGCGTTCGTAGATACAAGAAAACTGTTAAAATTCTTCAGAAACGTCACTTTTGAAGTGTTTTCTTGTACTTTTAAGCCACTCAGATACCCTACGGGCTCGGAAAGTGCAACGAAACCATCAAATTTTAGCTAGAAACTGTATTTTTGTCGATTTTTATTGAATTTGAACTATATTTCAACGTTTTTTGATGGTTCTGAGCCACCAAACACACTTAAAGCATGCAGAATCGACTCAGAATAGGAAAAGGAGACGTTTAGGTCAATTTTATGCATTCTGGCGTTCGTAGATACAAGAAAACTGTTAAAATTCTTCAGAAACGTCACTTTTGAAGTGTTTTCTTGTACTTTTAAGCCACTCAGATACCCTACGGGCTCGGAAAGTGCAACGAAACCATCAAATTTTAGCTAGAAACTGTATTTTTGTCGATTTTTATTGAATTTGAACTATATTTCAACGTTTTTTGATGGTTCTGAGCCACCAAACACACTTAAAGCATGCAGAATCGACTCAGAATAGGAAAAGGAGACGTTTAGGTCAATTTTATGCATTCTGGCGTTCGTAGATACAAGAAAACTGTTAAAATTCTTCAGAAACGTCACTTTTGAAGTGTTTTCTTGTACTTTTAAGCCACTCAGATACCCGACGGGCTCGGAAAGTGCAACGAAACCATCAAATTTTAGCTAGAAACTGTATTTTTGTCGATTTTTATTGAATTTGAACTATATTTCAATGTTTTTTGATGGTTCTGAGCCACCAAACACACTTAAAGCATGCAGAATCGACTCAGAATAGGAAAAGGAGACGTTTAGGTCAATTTTATGCATTCTGGCGTTCGTAGATACAAGAAAACTGTTAAAATTCTTCAGAAACGTCACTTTTGAAGTGTTTTCTTGTACTTTTAAGCCACTCAGATACCCAACGGGCTCGGAAAGTGCAACGAAACCATCAAATTTTAGCTAGAAACTGTATTTTTGTCGATTTTTATTGAATTTGAACAATATTTCAACGTTTTTTGATGGTTCTGAGCCACCAAACACACTTAAAGCATGCAGAATCGACTCAGAATAGGAAAAGGAGACGTTTAGGTCAATTTTATGCATTCTGGCGTTCGTAGATACAAGAAAACTGTTAAAATTCTTCAGAAACGTCACTTTTCAAGTGTTTTCTTGTACTTTTAAGCCAATCAGATACCCTACGGGCTCGGAAAGTGCAACGAAACCATCAAATTTTAGCTAGAAACTGTATTTTTGTCGATTTTTATTGAATTTGAACTATATTTCAACGTTTTTTGATGGTTCTGAGCCACCAAACACACTTAAAGCATGCAGAATCGACTCAGAATAGGAAAAGGAGACGTTTAGGTCAATTTTATGCATTCTGGCGTTCGTAGATACAAGAAAACTGTTAAAATTCTTCAGAAACGTCACTTTTGAAGTGTTTTCTTGTACTTTTAAGCCAATCATATACCCTACGGGCTCGGAAAGTGCAACGAAACCATCAAATTTTAGCTAGAAACTGTATTTTTGTCGATTTTTATTGAATTTGAACTATATTTCAACGTTTTTTGATGGTTCTGAGCCACCAAACACACTTAAAGCATGCAGAATCGACTCAGAATAGGAAAAGGAGACGTTTAGGTCAATTTTATGCATTCTGGCGTTCGTAGATACAAGAAAACTGTTAAAATTCTTCAGAAACGTCACTTTTGAAGTGTTTTCTTGTACTTTTAAGCCAATCAGATACCCTACGGGCTCGGAAAGTGCAACGAAACCATCAAATTTTAGCTAGAAACTGTATTTTTGTCGATTTTTATTGAATTTGAACTATATTTCAACGTTTTTTGATGGTTCTGAGCCACCAAACACACTTAAAGCATGCAGAATCGACTCAGAATAGGAAAAGGAGACGTTTAGGTCAATTTTATGCATTCTGGCGTTCGTAGATACAAGAAAACTGTTAAAATTCTTCAGAAACGTCACTTTTGAAGTGTTTTCTTGTACTTTTAAGCCAATCAGATACCCTACGGGCTCGGAAAGTGCAACGAAACCATCAAATTTTAGCTAGAAACTGTATTTTTGTCGATTTTTATTGAATTTGAACTATATTTCAACGTTTTTTGATGGTTCTGAGCCACCAAACACACTTAAAGCATGCAGAATCGACTCAGAATAGGAAAAGGAGACGTTTAGGTCAATTTTATGCATTCTGGCGTTCGTAGATACAAGAAAACTGTTAAAATTCTTCAGAAACGTCACTTTTGAAGTGTTTTCTTGTACTTTTAAGCCAATCAGATACCCTACGGGCTCGGAAAGTGCAACGAAACCATCAAATTTTAGCTAGAAACTGTATTTTTGTCGATTTTTATTGAATTTGAACTATATTTCAACGTTTTTTGATGGTTCTGAGCCACCAAACACACTTAAAGCATGCAGAATCGACTCAGAATAGGAAAAGGAGACGTTTAGGTCAATTTTATGCATTCTGGCGTTCGTAGATACAAGAAAACTGTTAAAATTCTTCAGAAACGTCACTTTTGAAGTGTTTTCTTGTACTTTTAAGCCAATCAGATACCCTACGGGCTCGGAAAGTGCAACGAAACCATCAAATTTTAGCTAGAAACTGTATTTTTGTCGATTTTTATTGAATTTGAACTATATTTCAACGTTTTTTGATGGTTCTGAGCCACCAAACACACTTAAAGCATGCAGAATCGACTCAGAATAGGAAAAGGAGACGTTTAGGTCAATTTTATGCATTCTGGCGTTCGTAGATACAAGAAAACTGTTAAAATTCTTCAGAAACGTCACTTTTGAAGTGTTTTCTTGTACTTTTAAGCCAATCAGATACCCTACGGGTTCGGAAAGTGCAACGAAACCTTCAAATTTTAGCTAGAAACTGTATTTTTGTCGATTTTTATTGAATTTGAACTATATTTCAACGTTTTTTGATGGTTCTGAGCCACCAAACACACTTAAAGCATGCAGAATCGACTCAGAATAGGAAAAGGAGACGTTTAGGTCAATTTTATGCATTCTGGCGTTCGTAGATACAAGAAAACTGTTAAAATTCTTCAGAAACGTCACTTTTGAAGTGTTTTCTTGTACTTTTAAGCCAATCAGATACCCTACGGGCTCGGAAAGTGCAACGAAACCATCAAATTTTAGCTAGAAACTGTATTTTCGTCGATTTTTATTGAATTTGAACTATTTTTCAACGTTTTTTGATGGTTCTGAGCCACCAAACACACTTAAAGCATGCAGAATCGACTCAGAATAGGAAAAGGAGACGTTTAGGTCAATTTTATGCATTCTGGCGTTCGTAGATACAAGAAACGTCACTTTTGAAGTGTTTTCTTGTACTTTTAAGCCAATCAGATACCCTACGGGCTCGGAAAGTGCAGCGAAACCATCAAATTTTAGCTAGAAACTGTATTTTTGTCGATTTTTATTGAATTTGAACTATATTTCAACGTTTTTTGATGGTTCTGAGCCACCAAACACACTTAAAGCATGCAGAATCGACTCAGAATAGGAAAAGGAGACGTTTAGGTCAATTTTATGCATTCTGGCGTTCGTAGATACAAGAAAACTGTTAAAATTCTTCAGAAACGTCACTTTTGAAGTGTTTTCTTGTACTTTTAAGCCAATCAGATACCCTACGGGCTCGGAAAGTGCAACGAAACCATCAAATTTTAGCTAGAAACTGTATTTTTGTCGATTTTTATTGAATTTGAACTATATTTCAACGTTTTTTGATGGTTCTGAGCCACCAAACACACTTAAAGCATGCAGAATCGACTCAGAATAGGAAAAGGAGACGTTTAGGTCAATTTTATGCATTCTGGCGTTCGTAGATACAAGAAAACTGTTAAAATTCTTCAGAAACGTCACTTTTGAAGTGTTTTCTTGTACTTTTAAGCCAATCAGATACCCTACGGGCTCGGAAAGTGCAACGAAACCATCAAATTTTAGCTAGAAACTGTATTTTTGTCGATTTTTATTGAATTTGAACTATATTTCAACGTTTTTTGATGGTTCTGAGCCACCAAACACACTTAAAGCATGCAGAATCGACTCAGAATAGGAAAAGGAGACGTTTAGGTCAATTTTATGCATTCTGGCGTTCGTAGATACAAGAAAACTGTTAAAATTCTTCAGAAACGTCACTTTTGAAGTGTTTTCTTGTACTTTTAAGCCAATCAGATACCCTACGGGTTCGGAAAGTGCAACGAAACCATCAAATTTTAGCTAGAAACTGTATTTTTGTCGATTTTTATTGAATTTGAACTATATTTCAACGTTTTTTGATGGTTCTGAGCCACCAAACACACTTAAAGCATGCAGAATCGACTCAGAATAGGAAAAGGAGACGTTTAGGTCAATTTTATGCATTCTGGCGTTCGTAGATACAAGAAAACTGTTAAAATTCTTCAGAAACGTCACTTTTGAAGTGTTTTCTTGTACTTTTAAGCCAATCAGATACCCAACGGGCTCGGAAAGTGCAACGAAACCATCAAATTTTAGCTAGAAACTGTATTTTTGTCGATTTTTATTGAATTTGAACTATATTTCAACGTTTTTTGATGGTTCTGAGCCACCAAACACACTTAAAGCATGCAGAATCGACTCAGAATAGGAAAAGGAGACGTTTAGGTCAATTTTATGCATTCTGGCGTTCGTAGATACAAGAAAACTGTTAAAATTCTTCAGAAACGTCACTTTTGAAGTGTTTTCTTGTACTTTTAAGTCAATCAGATACCCTACGGGCTCGGAAAGTGCAATGAAACCATCAAATTTTAGCTAGAAACTGTATTTTTGTCGATTTTTATTGAATTTGAACTATATTTCAACGTTATTTGATGGTTCTGAGCCACCAAACACACTTAAAGCATGCAGAATCGACTCAGAATAGGAAAAGGAGACGTTTAGGTCAATTTTATGCATTCTGGCGTTCGTAGATACAAGAAAACTGTTAAAATTCTTCAGAAACGTCACTTTTGAAGTGTTTTCTTGTACTTTTAAGCCAATCAGATACCCTACGGGCTCGAAAAGTGCAACGAAACCATCAAATTTTAGCTAGAAACTGTATTTTTGTCGATTTTTATTGAATTTGAACTATATTTCAACGTTTTTTGATGGTTCTGAGCCACCAAACACACTTAAAGCATGCAGAATCGACTCAGAATAGGAAAAGGAGACGTTTAGGTCAATTTTATGCATTCTGGCGTTCGTAGATACAAGAAAACTGTTAAAATTCTTCAGAAACGTCACTTTTGAAGTGTTTTCTTGCACTTTTAAGCCAATCAGATACCCTACGGGCTCGGAAAGTGCAACGAAACCATCAAATTTTAGCTAGAAACTGTATTTTTGTCGATTTTTATTGAATTTGAACTATATTTCAACGTTTTTTGATGGTTCTGAGCCACCAAACACACTTAAAGCATGCAGAATCGACTCAGAATAGGAAAAGGAGACGTTTAGGTCAATTTTATGCATTCTGGCGTTCGTAGATACAAGAAAACTGTTAAAATTCTTCAGAAACGTCACTTTTGAAGTGTTTTCTTGTACTTTTAAGCCAATCAGATACCCTACGGGCCCGGAAAGTGCAACGAAACCATCAAATTTTAGCTAGAAACTGTATTTTTGTCGATTTTTATTGAATTTGAACTATATTTCAACGTTTTTTGATGGTTCTGAGCCACCAAACACACTTAAAGCATGCAGAATCGACTCAGAATAGGAAAAGGAGATGTTTAGGTCAATTTTATGCATTCTGGCGTTCGTAGATACAAGAAAACTGTTAAAATTCTTCAGAAACGTCACTTTTGAAGTGTTTTCTTGTACTTTTAAGCCAATCAGATACCCTACGGGCTCGGAAAGTGCAACGAAACCATCAAATTTTAGCTAGAAACTGTATTTTTGTCGATTTTTATTGAATTTGAACTATATTTCAACGTTTTTTGATGGTTCTGAACCACCAAACACACTTAAAGCATGCAGAATCGACTCAGAATAGGAAAAGGAGACGTTTAGGTCAATTTTATGCATTCTGGCGTTCGTAGATACAAGAAAACTGTTAAAATTCTTCAGAAACGTCACTTTTGAAGTGTTTTCTTGTACTTTTAAGCCAATCAGATACCCTACGGGCTCGGAAAGTGCAACGAAACCATCAAATTTTAGCTAGAAATTGTATTTTTGTCGATTTTTATTGAATTTGAACTATATTTCAACGTTTTTTGATGGTTCTGAGCCACCAAACACACTTAAAGCATGCAGAATCGACTCAGAATAGGAAAAGGAGACGTTTAGGTCAATTTTATGCATTCTGGCGTTCGTAGATACAAGAAAACTGTTAAAATTCTTCAGAAACGTCACTTTTGAAGTGTTTTCTTGTACTTTTAAGCCAATCAGATACCCTACGGGCTCGGAAAGTGCAACGAAACCATCAAATTTTAGCTAGAAACTGTATTTTTGTCGATTTTTATTGAATTTGAACTATATTTCAACGTTTTTTGATGGTTCTGAGCCACCAAACACACTTAAAGCATGCAGAATCGACTCAGAATAGGAAAAGGAGACGTTTAGGTCAATTTTATGCATTCTGGCGTTCGTAGATACAAGAAAACTGTTAAAATTCTTCAGAAACGTCACTTTTGAAGTGTTTTCTTGTACTTTTAAGCCAATCAGATACCCTACGGGCTCGGAAAGTGCAACGAAACCATCAAATTTTAGCTAGAAACTGTATTTTTGTCGATTTTTATTGAATTTGAACTATATTTCAACGTTTTTTGATGGTTCTGAGCCACCAAACACACTTAAAGCATGCAGAATCGACTCAGAATAGGAAAAGGAGACGTTTAGGTCAATTTTATGCATTCTGGCGTTCGTAGATACAAGAAAACTGTTAAAATTCTTCAGAAACGTCACTTTTGAAGTGTTTTCTTGTACTTTTAAGCCAATCAGATACCCTACGGGCTCGAAAAGTGCAACGAAACCATCAAATTTTAGCTAGAAACTGTATTTTTGTCGATTTTTATTGAATTTGAACTATATTTCAACGTTTTTTGATGGTTCTGAGCCACCAAACACACTTAAAGCATGCAGAATCGACTCAGAATAGGAAAAGGAGACGTTTAGGTCAATTTTATGCATTCTGGCGTTCGTAGATACAAGAAAACTGTTAAAATTCTTCAGAAACGTCACTTTTGAAGTGTTTTCTTGCACTTTTAAGCCAATCAGATACCCTACGGGCTCGGAAAGTGCAACGAAACCATCAAATTTTAGCTAGAAACTGTATTTTTGTCGATTTTTATTGAATTTGAACTATATTTCAACGTTTTTTGATGGTTCTGAGCCACCAAACACACTTAAAGCATGCAGAATCGACTCAGAATAGGAAAAGGAGACGTTTAGGTCAATTTTATGCATTCTGGCGTTCGTAGATACAAGAAAACTGTTAAAATTCTTCAGAAACGTCACTTTTGAAGTGTTTTCTTGTACTTTTAAGCCAATCAGATACCCTACGGGCCCGGAAAGTGCAACGAAACCATCAAATTTTAGCTAGAAACTGTATTTTTGTCGATTTTTATTGAATTTGAACTATATTTCAACGTTTTTTGATGGTTCTGAGCCACCAAACACACTTAAAGCATGCAGAATCGACTCAGAATAGGAAAAGGAGATGTTTAGGTCAATTTTATGCATTCTGGCGTTCGTAGATACAAGAAAACTGTTAAAATTCTTCAGAAACGTCACTTTTGAAGTGTTTTCTTGTACTTTTAAGCCAATCAGATACCCTACGGGCTCGGAAAGTGCAACGAAACCATCAAATTTTAGCTAGAAACTGTATTTTTGTCGATTTTTATTGAATTTGAACTATATTTCAACGTTTTTTGATGGTTCTGAACCACCAAACACACTTAAAGCATGCAGAATCGACTCAGAATAGGAAAAGGAGACGTTTAGGTCAATTTTATGCATTCTGGCGTTCGTAGATACAAGAAAACTGTTAAAATTCTTCAGAAACGTCACTTTTGAAGTGTTTTCTTGTACTTTTAAGCCAATCAGATACCCTACGGGCTCGGAAAGTGCAACGAAACCATCAAATTTTAGCTAGAAATTGTATTTTTGTCGATTTTTATTGAATTTGAACTATATTTCAACGTTTTTTGATGGTTCTGAGCCACCAAACACACTTAAAGCATGCAGAATCGACTCAGAATAGGAAAAGGAGACGTTTAGGTCAATTTTATGCATTCTGGCGTTCGTAGATACAAGAAAACTGTTAAAATTCTTCAGAAACGTCACTTTTGAAGTGTTTTCTTTTACTTTTAAGCCAATCAGATACCCTACGGGCTCGGAAAGTGCAACGAAACCATCAAATTTTAGCTAGAAACTGTATTTTTGTCGATTTTTATTGAATTTGAACTATATTTCAACGTTTTTTGATGGTTCTGAGCCACCAAACACACTTAAAGCATGCAGAATCGACTCAGAATAGGAAAAGGAGACGTTTAGGTCAATTTTATGCATTCTGGCGTTCGTAGATACAAGAAAACTGTTAAAATTCTTCAGAAACGTCACTTTTGAAGTGTTTTCTTGTACTTTTAAGCCAATCAGATACCCTACGGGCTCGGAAAGTGCAACGAAACCATCAAATTTTAGCTAGAAACTGTATTTTTGTCGATTTTTATTGAATTTGAACTATATTTCAACGTTTTTTGATGGTTCTGAGCCACCAAACACACTTAAAGCATGCAGAATCGACTCAGAATAGGAAAAGGAGACGTTTAGGTCAATTTTATCCATTCTGGCGTTCGTAGATACAAGAAAACTGTTAAAATTCTTCAGGAACGTCACTTTTGAAGTGTTTTCTTGTACTTTTAAGCCAATCAGATACCCTACGGGCTCGGAAAGTGCAACGAAACCATCAAATTTTAGCTAGAAACTGTATTTTTGTCGATTTTTATTGAATTTGAACTATATTTCAACGTTTTTTGATGGTTCTGAGCCACCAAACACACTTAAAGCATGCAGAATCGACTCAGAATAGGAAAAGGAGACGTTTAGGTCAATTTTATGCATTCTGGCGTTCGTAGATACAAGAAAACTGTTAAAATTCTTCAGAAACGTCACTTTTGAAGTGTTTTCTTGTACTTTTAAGCCAATCAGATACCCTACGGGTTCGGAAAGTGCAACGAAACCATCAAATTTTAGCTAGAAACTGTATTTTTGTCGATTTTTATTGAATTTGAACTATATTTCAACGTTATTTGATGGTTCTGAGCCACCAAACACACTTAAAGCATGCAGAATCGACTCAGAATAGGAAAAGGAGACGTTTAGGTCAATTTTATGCATTCTGGCGTTCGTAGATACAAGAAAACTGTTAAAATTCTTCAGAAACGTCACTTTTGAAGTGTTTTCTTGTACTTTTAAGCCAATCAGATACCCTACGGGCTCGAAAAGTGCAACGAAACCATCAAATTTTAGCTAGAAACTGTATTTTTGTCGATTTTTATTGAATTTGAACTATATTTCAACGTTTTTTGATGGTTCTGAGCCACCAAACACACTTAAAGCATGCAGAATCGACTCAGAATAGGAAAAGGAGACGTTTAGGTCAATTTTATGCATTCTGGCGTTCGTAGATACAAGAAAACTGTTAAAATTCTTCAGAAACGTCACTTTTGAAGTGTTTTCTTGCACTTTTAAGCCAATCAGATACCCTACGGGCTCGGAAAGTGCAACGAAACCATCAAATTTTAGCTAGAAACTGTATTTTTGTCGATTTTTATTGAATTTGAACTATATTTCAACGTTTTTTGATGGTTCTGAGCCACCAAACACACTTAAAGCATGCAGAATCGACTCAGAATAGGAAAAGGAGACGTTTAGGTCAATTTTATGCATTCTGGCGTTCGTAGATACAAGAAAACTGTTAAAATTCTTCAGAAACGTCACTTTTGAAGTGTTTTCTTGTACTTTTAAGCCAATCAGATACCCTACGGGCCCGGAAAGTGCAACGAAACCATCAAATTTTAGCTAGAAACTGTATTTTTGTCGATTTTTATTGAATTTGAACTATATTTCAACGTTTTTTGATGGTTCTGAGCCACCAAACACACTTAAAGCATGCAGAATCGACTCAGAATAGGAAAAGGAGATGTTTAGGTCAATTTTATGCATTCTGGCGTTCGTAGATACAAGAAAACTGTTAAAATTCTTCAGAAACGTCACTTTTGAAGTGTTTTCTTGTACTTTTAAGCCAATCAGATACCCTACGGGCTCGGAAAGTGCAACGAAACCATCAAATTTTAGCTAGAAACTGTATTTTTGTCGATTTTTATTGAATTTGAACTATATTTCAACGTTTTTTGATGGTTCTGAACCACCAAACACACTTAAAGCATGCAGAATCGACTCAGAATAGGAAAAGGAGACGTTTAGGTCAATTTTATGCATTCTGGCGTTCGTAGATACAAGAAAACTGTTAAAATTCTTCAGAAACGTCACTTTTGAAGTGTTTTCTTGTACTTTTAAGCCAATCAGATACCCTACGGGCTCGGAAAGTGCAACGAAACCATCAAATTTTAGCTAGAAATTGTATTTTTGTCGATTTTTATTGAATTTGAACTATATTTCAACGTTTTTTGATGGTTCTGAGCCACCAAACACACTTAAAGCATGCAGAATCGACTCAGAATAGGAAAAGGAGACGTTTAGGTCAATTTTATGCATTCTGGCGTTCGTAGATACAAGAAAACTGTTAAAATTCTTCAGAAACGTCACTTTTGAAGTGTTTTCTTGTACTTTTAAGCCAATCAGATACCCTACGGGCTCGGAAAGTGCAACGAAACCATCAAATTTTAGCTAGAAACTGTATTTTTGTCGATTTTTATTGAATTTGAACTATATTTCAACGTTTTTTGATGGTTCTGAGCCACCAAACACACTTAAAGCATGCAGAATCGACTCAGAATAGGAAAAGGAGACGTTTAGGTCAATTTTATGCATTCTGGCGTTCGTAGATACAAGAAAACTGTTAAAATTCTTCAGAAACGTCACTTTTGAAGTGTTTTCTTGTACTTTTAAGCCAATCAGATACCCTACGGGCTCGGAAAGTGCAACGAAACCATCAAATTTTAGCTAGAAACTGTATTTTTGTCGATTTTTATTGAATTTGAACTATATTTCAACGTTTTTTGATGGTTCTGAGCCACCAAACACACTTAAAGCATGCAGAATCGACTCAGAATAGGAAAAGGAGACGTTTAGGTCAATTTTATGCATTCTGGCGTTCGTAGATACAAGAAAACTGTTAAAATTCTTCAGAAACGTCACTTTTGAAGTGTTTTCTTGTACTTTTAAGCCAATCAGATACCCTACGGGCTCGAAAAGTGCAACGAAACCATCAAATTTTAGCTAGAAACTGTATTTTTGTCGATTTTTATTGAATTTGAACTATATTTCAACGTTTTTTGATGGTTCTGAGCCACCAAACACACTTAAAGCATGCAGAATCGACTCAGAATAGGAAAAGGAGACGTTTAGGTCAATTTTATGCATTCTGGCGTTCGTAGATACAAGAAAACTGTTAAAATTCTTCAGAAACGTCACTTTTGAAGTGTTTTCTTGCACTTTTAAGCCAATCAGATACCCTACGGGCTCGGAAAGTGCAACGAAACCATCAAATTTTAGCTAGAAACTGTATTTTTGTCGATTTTTATTGAATTTGAACTATATTTCAACGTTTTTTGATGGTTCTGAGCCACCAAACACACTTAAAGCATGCAGAATCGACTCAGAATAGGAAAAGGAGACGTTTAGGTCAATTTTATGCATTCTGGCGTTCGTAGATACAAGAAAACTGTTAAAATTCTTCAGAAACGTCACTTTTGAAGTGTTTTCTTGTACTTTTAAGCCAATCAGATACCCTACGGGCCCGGAAAGTGCAACGAAACCATCAAATTTTAGCTAGAAACTGTATTTTTGTCGATTTTTATTGAATTTGAACTATATTTCAACGTTTTTTGATGGTTCTGAGCCACCAAACACACTTAAAGCATGCAGAATCGACTCAGAATAGGAAAAGGAGATGTTTAGGTCAATTTTATGCATTCTGGCGTTCGTAGATACAAGAAAACTGTTAAAATTCTTCAGAAACGTCACTTTTGAAGTGTTTTCTTGTACTTTTAAGCCAATCAGATACCCTACGGGCTCGGAAAGTGCAACGAAACCATCAAATTTTAGCTAGAAACTGTATTTTTGTCGATTTTTATTGAATTTGAACTATATTTCAACGTTTTTTGATGGTTCTGAACCACCAAACACACTTAAAGCATGCAGAATCGACTCAGAATAGGAAAAGGAGACGTTTAGGTCAATTTTATGCATTCTGGCGTTCGTAGATACAAGAAAACTGTTAAAATTCTTCAGAAACGTCACTTTTGAAGTGTTTTCTTGTACT